>NW_028261382.1:113059160-113369660 GCF_051295495.1 Thamnophis sirtalis | reverse complement strand
CCCAGTTTTGTGCGAAAGCAATCCTGGCTGCCGTGAGTCTGTGTATGATTATGTATTGAGATTGTTTATCCATTTTTTTGGTCTAATAGTCCTAATAAGAATGCTTCTGGTTTCACTTCTATTTTTCGCTCCGTAATTTCTTCCAACCATTTCCGAATTTTGCACCAGTATTTTCTTGTGATGGGGCGCGCCCACCACATATGGTAGAATGTTCCAGGCTTGTGGCTTATCATCTTATGTTCTATTCCTTCTAGGAAGATGTTGCTTTGGATACAGGCACCCTCACAGGACATCAGTGCACCACAGCTTGGAGTAATCTTGTCTTTACTACATTGCAAAAGAGATTTTGTCCCCTCCCCTTATAGTTAAATGTAGGATGGGGAGGGGGGCAGCATGGCACTGTCTTCTGCAATTGGGGTGCAGGAAAGAATAAGAATGGGTATGGAATGATTTTTGATTATCATTGAAATCAACGGTTGCTTCCTTTTAATTGCAGTTCTACTTGGCTATATACTTTTCCCTGGATACCATCACAATGGTTAGAGTGCAGTACTGCAGGCCACTTCAGCTGACTGCTATCTGCAGTTCAGCGGTTCAAATCTCACCGGCTCAAGGTTGACTCAGCCTTCCATCCTTCCGAGGTGGGTGAAATGAGGACCCGGATTGTTGATGGGGGCGATATGCTGACTCTGTAAACCGCTTAGAGAGGGCTGAAAGCCCTATGAAGCAGTATATAAGTCTAACTGCTAAGAACAAAAAGATACGCTTCAGCTCCTGTGTCAGGCCTGCAACGGTTCCTTTAAGAATCTTTGGCCTGCCACACTCTTATTAAGGGGGGGATTTAGCAAGGGGTAGAATGTGTTGTTTTCAAAATAAAAAATTCCTTCCTACAAGCTCAAGGTTATCTTTTGTCTCCCGAACCTTTGCACCTGATCGGAAGCAGTTGGGTGTAGGTGCTAGCGTGGAAGAAGAAGATTGGACCATGTGATGGACTGTGGGTGTGGGAACAAGATCATGAACTTTTAACTGGGTGGGATTCTGATGTAACTTCCAGAGTTGGAATCCCACAGCACGATGCCAACATGCCTGCCTTATTAAATTGGAACTTTTAAGCATAGATTTGCCTTTGACTCTGATTTAATTCTGCATGATATTTGGAACGCTGACATCCTGTTTATGAGCTGTCCGTAGGTATTACTGTGTTTTCCCCAAAATAAGACCGTGTCTTATATTATTTCCCTCCACCAAATATTCATTAGGGCTTATTTTCTGGTTAGGTCTTATTTTTGGAGAAGCACAGTACTAATTGCATTGTCTGGCTGATTATCTTAACTGGGGCTTTTTTGTGGGTAGGGCTTATATTAAGAGCATCCTGAAAAATCATGCTAGGGCTTATTTTTTGTTTGGTTCTTGTTTTCAGGGAAACAGGGTAGCAGGCTACTATAAGAGTACAAGGCTAGATACACACTATGACAACATAGCTGAATGAATTCCAAGTACAGCAAAATAAACACAGTAACATTCACCTGCTACACAATAAAGATTACGGATGCTGTACATGCGTCACCAAGCTCAGTGAAGGCTGAGTGAGAAGAACACAAAACAGAACCATGGAACAACAAAGGAAGTTGTCAGAGCCTTGGCTGATTATACCAGGGTTTTTCAACCTCACATCCTCACATTTTAAATCATTCCCTGAGGGAGGAGAATGGTTTCTGCTAAAATACTGCAGCCTGTTGCATTTCCTTTAAGCACTTAGATGCATTAAAAAAAACAGGTGTCTGAATTTTGATCATGTGACCATGGGGAGGCTGCAGCGAACGTATGAAAAATAGCTATATCACTTTTTTCAGTGCCGTTGTAACTTCGAACCATCACTAAATGAACTATTGTAAGTCGAGGACTACCTGTATCTAGGAATCAGTGGTGGGTTTCAAATTTTTTAGAACCTCTTCTGTAGGTGTGGCCTGCTTTATGGGAGTGGCTTGCTGGCCATGTCACTGGGTTGGGAGTGGCTTGCCAGCCATGTGACCAAGTGGGAGTGGCTTGGCAGTCATGTCACTGGGTGGGTGTGGCCAACTTGCAAAATGTGGTGAAACTCACTTAACAACGCTCTTGCTTAGCAACCAAAATGTTGGCTCAGAAACTCTGGCATTTGAAGCACGCAAGTCTTAAAGCTGTCAAGTTACAAGACCCTTGCACCCCTAACCCTTTAGAAAAAAACCCCAGGGGTGTTCAAACTTGACAGCTTTAAGACTTGTGGACTTCAACTCCCAGAATTCCTCCTCTCGCTCTTCATCTTGATGATGTGCGGATGGGCAGGGGGAAGTAGCTGGAACCGGTTCTAAACGACACTGTAGATTTGTGGAACCTCTTCTATAGAAGAGGTTAGAACTGGCAGGAACCCACCTCTGCTAGGAATCCTCAACTGATGTCAATGAAGGGGTGATAAAATGCCAAGATGGCGCTCATGACCACACAATTGGCCTTCTACCCATTTTTGATAGTTCTGTGAAGGGGGAATAGATTTTTTTTAACCACTTTTCAAACTCATCATAAACGTCAGTCATGCTCCAGTGAAAAGTACAGTTAATCCTCAATTTACAGCCGATAGGTTATGACATAAGTTGTGAGAGCCCCTCCCCAAAGGGATTTATGACTCAGCTTTGAAGTTGCAACCACCACCACCCAGGTCATGTGACTGCAGTTTGGGTTCAGTAACCGCTGGATTTACAACAGTTTGTAGAGCAATGGGGTCATGTGACTGATATGAGAAGCAACCCAGAACTAAGGAGAAATTTCCTAACAGTTAGAACAATGAATCCGTGGAACGGCTTGCCTCCAGAACTTGTGAATATTCCAACGCTGGAAGTTTTTAAGAAGAGATTGGACAACCATTTGTCTGAAACGGTATAGGGCAGTGATGGCGAACCTTTTTTGGCTCACGTGCCAAAAGCAGGGGGAGTGCAGGGGGGTCATGCACAGGTGTGCCACACCCATAATGCTATGTGCATGACCCCAGCGCGCATGCGAGCACGGCAAGCGTTCCCCCCATATTTGGTGTGCTTTTTTTGCCCTCCCCAGGCTCCAGAGGCTTTATAGGAGCCTGGGGAGGATGAAAACAGCCCCCCCCCGGAGGCCCTCCAGAGGCTTCAGGAGCTTCCCTGAAGCCTCCGGAGTGCAGAAAACCGCCCTACAGGCAAACCGGAAGTTTAGGAACAGACTTCCGGTTTGCTCGTAGGGCCGGTTTTAGCTCTCTGGAGCCTTCAGGGGCCTTCAGGAGGCTTTCCTGACAAATGGCTCTGCGTGCCACCTGTGGCAGGCGTGCCATAGGTTCACCATCATGGGTGTAGTGTTTCCTGCCTGAGCAGGGGGTTGGACTAGAAGACCTCCAAGGTCCCTTCCAACTCTGTTTATTCTATTCTATTCTATTCTATTCTATTCTATTCTTGATGGTTTTGGTAGGCACCGACATTTATCTTTACTGCTCATAGCAAACAATGACTAGGGCATTTGCTTAACAACTTCTGCGTTTGCTTTATGACTATTACAAAAAGACTGTAAAAATATCTCTGGTCATGTAATGATCCACTTTATGATTATCGTGGTGGTGCAATGGTTAAAAAGTAGTATTGCAGGCTAACTCTGCCGACTGCCAGCAGCTTAATCCTAACCGGCTCAAAGCTGACTCCGCCTTTCATCCTTCTGAAGTCAATAAATTTAGGACCCAGATTGTTGGGGGCAATATATGCTGACTCTGTAAACCACTTAGAGAGGGCTGTAAAGCACCATGAAGTAGTATATAAGTCTAAGTGCTACTATCACAACATGGGAGTGTGATTGCCAAGTTATGGTTGTAAGTTGAGGACTATGTATAATGCATATCAGCTCTCTTGAAAGGGGCTTAAATTTAGGAAGCATTAGGGATATTCTCATTTTGATAATTGGATGGCAGGAGTTTTGTTCCTGGAGCGAATGTAAAACATTGTCAACTAATTCGTGTTGGTAAGTTCCGATTCTCAAAAGTGCTAGAAATGCTTTGGCATCTGCAAATATTTTCAGCCAGACTACATTCCTAAAATAGACATTCTTTGCTGCACTACTCATAAAAAGCTGCCAGGAATCTGACATCAAAATAAGTTTATGAGGCTCTTCTTCAACCAACCACAGCCTGCCGAGTTTGCAATCAAGCAAAAGAATGTTAGTTTAAAGATTTTTCCCTGCCCTTGCATTCTTGAACACATTGTTCCAAATATCACTATTGTTGAAATTTTGATTTTTATTCTATAAAAATAAAGATTGGCCATAGATCCGAGGATCTGCAAAGAATATAATGCTTTATTTTTTTTATTTTTTTTTAAAACAGAACTTTTTTATTTTTCTTTAAAAAAAAAACCACAAATATGTCATCATTTGTCAATCATTAAGACATTGAAGTACATTTTTTTTGTTGTGTGTGCCCCTCCCTCCCTCCACCCCCCACCCCCTCCTCCTTCCCCCCCCGACTTCCCAGAACCCGTACACGGTATGGATTTTTAACTAACACAGTCTAAAATCTATTGAAAAAAAAGAAATAAAGAAATTAATGACATTCTAGATTGACCTTAGCTTCTTCTTACTGAACTGACTTTTAACAGTTTAAATCATTTCTGATCTTAAGCATAGGCTAACTGGAATTTCTTAGTCCCGTATTTATTTTGTATATAGTCAATCCATTTTTTCCAGTCTCGTTTATATATCTCATTTGAATGATCTTTGAGATATGCCGATATTTTCGCCATCTCGGCTAAGTTTGTTACTTTCAATGTCCATTCTTGGATTGTAGGCAAGTCTTCCTTCTTCCAATATTGCGCCACCAACAGTCTTGCTGCAGTTATCAGGAGCAGAATCAAATTGGTCTCTACCACTGTAAAGTCAGTACATATACCTAGTAAAAATAACTGAGGAATAAACTTTATCCTTCTTTTAAAAACATTTTGCATGACCCACCATATTTTTATCCAAAATGCCTTAACCTTTTGGCAGGTCCACCATATATGATAATATGTAGCATCGAGAGAACCACACCTCCAACATTTAGGCTGTACATTCGGATACATAGAAGCCAACTTTTTAGGATCTAAATGCCATCTATAGAACATCTTGTAAAAATTTTCTCTCAGATTTTGAGCTTGTGTAAATTTCACATTTCTTACCCAGATTCTTTCCCATGTATCCAACATTATTGGTTCCTCAATATTTTGAGCCCATTTTATCATACAATCTTTAACTAATTCTGTTTCCGAATCCATCTGTATTAATACATTATATATCCTCTTTATATGCATTAAGCTTTGATCTCTTATTTGTTTAAACAGATTATCCTCAACTTGGATAAAACCAATTTTTTGATCTATTTTCCACCTAGCCTGTAATTGCCCATACTGGAACCATGTTTGAACTACCTTCTCCTCTTTTAATACCTCTAAAGATTTTAATTGTAATACCCTGCTTTCCGAGGTAAGAAGCTGTCTGTAAGTAATTCTGTCCTGTTTTTGTGCTGTATTCATATTTTCAATTGCGTGTCTAGGAATTGCCCACATGGGTATCTTGTCATTTAATTTATATTGGTATTTCTTCCAAACCCGCAATAAAGCATTTCTTAAAATATGACTTTTAAAATTCTTATCCAATTTTTTGTTGAATAACAGGTAAGCATGCCAACCAAATACCAGATCGTGTCCCTCAATATTCAATATTCTATCATTGGTTAAATGAGTCCAATCACTAATTACAGATAATATAATGCTTTATTGTTGCATAGTTTAATAATATGGCATGTTATACTGTCATAGGTAAAGGTTCCCCTCACAGTTGTTGTTCCCAACTCTAGGGGGCGGTGTTCATCTCCATTTCAAAGTCGAAGAGCCAATGCTGTCCGAAGATGTCTCTGTGGACATGTGCCAGCATGACTAAACACCGAAGGTGCACAGAACACTGTTACCTTCCCACCAAAGGTGTCCCTGTTTTTCTACTTGCATTTTTACATGCTTTCGAACTGCTAGGTTGGTAGAAGCTGGGATAAGTAACAGGAGCTCACTCCCTTGGCTCTCCAAGGTCAAACACAACCCTGATGCAGCCCTCAGTGAAATCGAGTTTGACACCCTTGGCCTAGGACATCTTTTTTTGTGTGATTTTTGCAGTCCATGGGATGCATAATAATAGTCTCCAGCACCATAATTTGAATGAGTCCACCCTTCTCCTATCTGCCTTTTTCAGAGTTGAAGTTTCAGAGCCCTAAGTAGCCTTTGGACAAATTATTGTGTTGACTAATCTGCCAACGACTTAATAGCCAGCCGCCAACCCCTCAATATACATCTAAAAAGCTACACACAACAGGTGCCATATAAATACTGCACAGAGAAAGCACATAGATACGTTCCCTAAGGATGGGCTCCAGCAGGAGTCCGAAAGCTTGGAAGATAAAACCTCTGGTCCTGGTGACCGACCCAGATTGGATCCTAATTTGCATTTGCTTGGGAGACCGATCTCTTTACTCTTCCAGATGCTATTCATGCCAGTCATTGCAGTTGTTCCAAGAACTGTACACCTTCGGATCTCAGTTAGTATGTTGGTTGATTTTAGAACCCAGGAAGTTGAATTCCTTTACTAATTTGACTGATCTGACTCTGACCTATGTATTCTCTGCAGCCCTCGTTATCTTTGTTTTCTTGAAGTTAAACTACAAACCATTTTTTTCACTTTCATCTTTGACTCTCTGGATTAGCCACTGCAGATGTTTCTTTTTTCTGCAAACAATGTTGTATCATCTACATACTGTGTTCCCCACAAAATAAGACAGGGTCTTATTTTCTTTTGACTCACCCAAATAAGCCCTTGGCCTTATTTTCGAGGAGGTCTTATTATTTTTGAGGTGCAGGAAGCGGCGAGCATGGTCACCTCATGGCTGCTGCTGTGTTGCAATATTTTCAGGGGAGGGCTTATTTTAGCGCATGCACTCAAAAGCCTGATTGGGCTTATTATCTGGGAAGGTCTTATTTTCAGGGAAACAGGGTATCAGAGGTTGTTGATATTAGTTTTCTTCCATATTGCCATTATTTTCACTCCGTAAATATTTGAGCATAACCACAGTTGTCCTTTATCCTAGGGACAAGAAACCAAAATATCAACCCCTGTCTTTTTTCCTATGAAAGAAAGGTAAAAACGAAGGAAGGAAAGTTTATTTCCACTCCACTGAGGAGGGCAATCAAATAAACATTGTGTGCTTGCTGAGCTCCTGGTTTCCGGCGTGCGCAAGCGTGCCAGTCATCTGGTCTTTCGGTTTCTGGCACTCCGGCGTGTGCGAAGGCCAGCTGGTCAGCGTGCATGTGCGTGCTAGAACCTGGAAGAGGAACAGGTGCCCAGAGAGATGGCTCTGTGTGACATTTCCATCATGCGTGTTGTAGATTCACCATCATGGGCTTAACCTAAGATACAATCCCACAAAATGAAAAGAATCTGAGCATTTGAGCTTCAAAATCATGATGCTACCCTGCTGGGTGAAGGACCTGCTAGAAGAGCTGAAGAGAAAAGGAGTGATCTGGGACTTCAGGCTTTGTGGAGTGACAGCCTTTCAAAGCACCCCGGTAGGAAATAGTAGCTTTGCCCTGGTTTTGGCGATGCTGCAGCTGAGCCAGAAATAAATTGGCTGGGTTTTCTAACCATGACAACATTCTGGGATGAGAGAGTTCCGGGGCTGCTTTTAACTGAGAAAAAATAATTCTCACCCAGAGGTCCCTTTACTGGTTTTGAAATTGGATATGGTTGGATAGGACAGATTCGTTATGTGGCGGTGGGAGTGAAGGCAGAAACAGAATGAAAAATAGTGGTTGAAGTTTAAGAAAAGTGCATTGTTTCTCCTGAGCCTGTTCAAGTTCTGTTTAGACCAAAATTGTTTTTGCTTTTAATTTGATTTCTGATGCAATCCATAAGATTGTGCTTTGTTGTAATATTGCTTCGTCCTAATAATGTGGATTTTGGACTCAATTCATTTTGAAAATATAGTCTTCCAGAAAGGGTTGAAACATGGAGTCCATCTCATATGTGTCCACCTTGGGGTGGGAGTTAGAACAAGGGAGGGCAAGCTCCAGGAATGACACAGTGAGATCCACTCAATTCCAGATCTTTAACTGCTTACAACTAAAAGACAGAATCTTGCCAGATTAAAGTTATAGCCTTCTAACCTAACAGATCTATGACTATTTTTCACAGAACTGTTGCAGCATCCCCATTGTCTTATGATCAACATTCAGAAGCTTGGCAACCGACTCGTATTTATGATGGTTGCAATGTCCCAGGTTCATGTGATCCCCTTTTGCGACCTTCTGACAAGCAGAAGTCAATGGGGAAGTCAGTTTCACTTAACAATCGTGTCACTAACCTAACAACTGCAGTGATTCACTTAACACCTGTGGGAAGAAAGTTGGTAAGATGGGACAAAAGTCACTTAACAAATGTCTCACTTAGCAACATAAATTTTGGGCTCAATTCTGGTCGTAAGTGGAGGATTACCTGTAATGTGAACCATTTGATGGGAACGAGAAGAAGAAGCAGTTGTCTTGATCGCAATATGTATGCAGCCGAGAGTCAGCGCCTTTCACTATAAGCTTGCCAACTGGAGTTCACAGGAGAAGTTTCAAAAATATTTAGGGGACATAAGTTGCTGAACCTGTTAACTTAGGGGTTCTAAATATGGAGCATATCCTAAAACAGGGGTGTCAAACTCAAGGCCTGTGGGCCGCATCCGGCCCATGGGGTGCTTAGATCTGGCCACGGAGCTACCCTGGATACAGCGAAGGATCAGCCTGCAGTGCCTATGTCAGTGAAAACAGGCTCCAGAGCTCCCTTGTTACTGACAGAGGGTTACAAGAGGCCGTTGCAGCCGAAAGATGGAGCTTGAAAGATGGAGCTTGGGAACCCATTTTTGCTGGCAGAGTGCTCGGGCCACCATAGGCGCCAACACAAATGATGTTAAGCTGGCCACACCCATACCTGCCCCCCAAAATCAAACACAACCCTGGTGTGGCCCTCAATGAAATCGAGTTTGACACCCTTGCCCTAAAGGGAAAACAAAAGTTGTTTAGCAATGTACTAATTAATGTTGCAAAAATCACTCCTCAACCTTGGTTATTTGAGATCCTTATTGCCCAAACCTACCACAGAATTTCACATCCCCCTTGATGATGTGGCAGGGACATGTGGACATGTGTTTTGCAAGAGAGCATCTGTAAACCTTGTGAATTGCTCGGGAAAGTAATGAACTCCAGATCAAGAGAGTTCGTCTTCTGTGAAAGTGGAAAGGAAGAACCAGGAGGAATCTCTCTTCCAGGAAATCTAACTCAAGCCAGTGGGATGATGGTGTCAATCACAGCAGGCCTAAATGAAGGCCCATCACATGTGGCTGAAGAAAATAACTTCTGACCAAGGCAACATATGAGAATGATGAAATTGCAAATAGATCGCAGCTGAGTGAACAGCTGAATTGTTAAGCTCATGGTAACCTCAAACTAGCATCACAACACAGCAATATGTCTTAATGCAGTCTTGTCACCCTCTGGTTGCTACTTCTATTTTGTCTCAAAGTGCATGAGAGAGTTGGGGAGGGACCTGTTGTGCTATCTGTTCAAAACACACACCAGGCAGAGTTTTGATTGCTGGAGGCATCATTATTGTCTTCTTCAGTTTGGTCTGCACTGAGGCTATAACTATCAAGATGCTCCAGGAGATTTCCATTGTTACCATGTTCCCACCCAAAATAAGACAGGTTCTTATTTTCTTTTTACCCTCCAAAATAAGCGCTTGGCCTT
The DNA here is from genome assembly GCF_051295495.1 of Thamnophis sirtalis. Classification (NCBI taxonomy): domain Eukaryota; kingdom Metazoa; phylum Chordata; class Lepidosauria; order Squamata; family Natricidae; genus Thamnophis; species Thamnophis sirtalis. Next base: position 113,359,815 of record NW_028261382.1, on the reverse strand, counting down.
ATTTTTGGCGAGGTCTTAATTTTTTTTTTTTTTTTGCAAGCTTCAGCTCTCCCTGCTGAGCTGAGTCATGATGTCACTAGGCCTCCTCCGAATTCCATCAGCCGGCCAGTGTCGACTGGCGACTACCCGGAGGAGGGCCTTCTCTGTGGCTGCTCCGACCCTTTGGAACGAACTCCCCGTGGAGATTCGTACCCTCACCACCCTCCAGGCCTTCCGCACAGCCCTTAAAACCTGGCTGTTCCGACAGGCCTGGGGCTAAAGACTCGATGCCCCACTTCGAATGGTATGATTTTTTTTTTTTTTTAACTATGTATGGTTTCTATGTTTTTTGTAACTTTGTTTGTTTTTTTCCCTCCCTTTAAGTTGTGAGCCGCCCTGAGTTCCTTTCAGGGAAAAGGGCGGCATACAAATAAATTAAAATGAAATGAAAATGGTTCATGAAATAAAATTTGTTTAAAAAATGTTTAAAAAGCAAGAATAGGGGTACAATAAGCTTCAAGTGGATTGAACCCAAGTATACTATTTTTATTTAAAAAAACACACACCCAAACTTAAGATTCCATCCATATTCTTTCCAAGGAAGTTCTCACATCTGGTTGGGCTTCCTGAAACCATAAATAAGGGTGGTTGAAATAGGAGTTACCCTCAGCCGCCTGCCTGCAAAAAATGTTGTCTTCCTCTATCTGAAAAGATAGTTCTTGGGGTAAATCCCATTTTTGCATGTCAGAAGTCATACAGTTCCACTTCCTGGTGTCTTTGGCTTGGAGTGGTGTGAAAATGCCTCCAAACTGAAATGTTGGACAGTGGCTGTGATGTGCTTTCTCAGTTGTGAGTTAGATGCAGTGGTGGGATTCAAATAATTTAACAATCGGTTCTCTGCCCTAATAACTGGCTGGATGGAGATGGCCATGGTGGGCATGGTCAGGGAATGTGATAGGCAGCATTCGACCTCCTGTACCTCCCTTGGAGCACCCCCTGCACCCCATTTTGGGCCTAGTAGGCCTCCCTGCACATATCTCGGAGCCAAAATGGGGTGCGTGGGGGACTCCTGAAAGTGGCGATGCAGGAAGTGGCGGGGCCAGCTAGCAATTTAACCACCAGTTCGCCCGAACCACCCCGAACTGGCTGAATCCCACCACTGGTTAGATGGATCACATCCTGACTGTGTATAAGGCAGCTTCCCAAATTCTCACCTTGAGAATAGTATTTTTCTGAGGGAGAATGTTTCTGAGGGAGAATTCTGAGTGATCTTCTTAACCTTATCAAAGTGCTGGTGAGGGCATCCAACTAGGGTAGACTCATAACCCATTGACCACTTCCCTCAAACAGTTTGACTGTGTTGTCAAGGAACCAGAATTCTATTCCTAACATGGTGAAACTGTCTACTAAACAATTGACGGTCACAAAATTTCACCTAGTGGATAAACTCCCACCTAGTTTGGTCTTATCATGCAAGGTATTGGTCAGGCTTTCCCCATAAGTACCTAAATGGCTTTAGGCTAGCCCAGTGTTTCTCAACGTTGGCAACTTGAAGATGTCCGGACTTCAACTCCCAGAATTCCCCAGCCAGCATTCGCTGGCTGGGGAATTCTGGGAGTTGAAGTCCGGACATCTTCAAGTTGCCAACGTTGAGAAACACTGGGCTAGACTGATCCTCCCCAGGGATTGATATTTTCAAAGGAGAAGTTAGCTATCTTATGTTTGTGAGAAGCTACAGCTGACATACACTGTTATGGAAATCCATCTCCAGCAGCTTGGAGGGTTATGTGAAATTTCAAAGTTCAGGACCCTGTAGATTCTGAAAATCCAAAATAAGGATGAGCGGGGAAAATTGATTTTAAGATACGCAAAATCCTTGCAAAATGCTGATTTCTTAGATGATTCAAAAGGCAAACTGAGAATATAATAGAGATTCAACCTTTGAAGATAACGATTTGCAGCATAATAATTGCATTCTATAGAGTGGATAGAATAGCAATAGTACTTAAACTTATATACCACTGCATAGTGCTGTACAGCCCTCTCTAACCGGTTTACACAGTGTCAGCATATTACTCCCAACAATCTGGTCGCCCATTTTACTGATCTCAGAAGGATGACAAGGTGAGTCAACCTTGAACTGGTCAGGATCGAACTCCTGGCTGTGGGCAGAGTTAACCTACAATAGTGCATTCTAATCACTACATCACCAGGGCTTTTCAATCCTGTGAATTGTGTCTACGAACTATTTGCTCCTATCTGAAACATACTTTAGAAAGTACTTTGTGATTCCCAGTAGTAATCATCCTCTTGCTACAGCAAGGAAATGAGAATTAAATAGGAATGTATGGGAATTATTCCTATATAGTACGCATATAATGACAGTATAAGACTAAATAATCACGGGTGGTATTCAGCCAGTTCAGACTGGTTCACCCAAACTGGTAGTGAAAATCATGGGTGGGCCTGCCCACCTACCCCGGCTCTATGCTGTCCTATTTAAGCACATTTCTGATGTGCTTGCACGGAAGGCTTGCGCGCTAGCAAAGCGCATGCGTGGAAGTCTGGGCACATGTGCAGAAGGGGCGTGTGCACCCGCAAATTGGGTGAGCGCGAAGCGAGCGGCATGCATGCAGTGAATCGATAGTAACCTTTAGCTTCTTCTGCCGCATACCTCCCTTAGACCAATAAGATCGCACAGAATGGGTCTTCTCCGGGTGCTGTCAGCGGGACAATGCCGACTGGCGACGCCTAGGAGTAGGGCCTTCTCTGTTGCCGCTCCGGCCCTGTGGAATGAGCTGCCCCCTGAGATCCGGGCCCTGCCCACTCTCATGGCCTTTCGCAAAGCCATTAAAACCTGGCTTTTCCGGCAGGCTTGGGGCTGTTGACCCCTTGATTGAGGTCCAGCCCCCTCCTGATTGGGTATTTGTTGTGTTTCCCTTTTTACCCTTGTTGTGTCCAATTGTTTTTAATAATTCTTTCTAATCTTTTTTCATTTCTGTAAGCCGCCCGGAGTCCTCCGGGATTGGGTGGCATAGAAATTTAATAAATGATGATGATGAGGAGTAACAAAATGTGAAATCCACCACTGTAAATAATACTACACTATATGAAATTTCTTCCTGTATAGTATTACTGCTAACCATTCTTTTTTTTTTTTCTGGCAGGCTTGGCAGAAGGCAGAAAAAGGCTTGGAATATTTTCTCACCAAGTCAGACAAGCATGTTTTGCAATGTGGCTTTAGATCATAGGATGCTGTGCCGACAATTTATTGTCTGCATCTCGGCAATATACAAGAATTCTGTGCATGCGGATTCAGAAATAAGTCCAAATGAATTCAACATGACTACTCTTTGGAAAGTTTAATATCCTTTCATTATTTCCTGTTCAAGAGCACAATTGACTGATGATGTGCCATCAAACCAGCATCAATACAGAGTTTAATTGACCCATGTCGATAGACAGATCTTCAGGATGTACTGTCCGACAAAACACCCATCACCACTGCAACTGAGTCCATGCCATTTGCTGTTGCCCAGTCTTTGTTTTTTTTTCCCTTTCCTTTTCTAGCATTATGGGCTTCTCAAGAGAATTGGGTCTTATAATCTGTTCAAAATGTAATTTCTGCTCATACTACTTTGCCTCAGCGGTTAAGATCTTGGGTTTGTTGGCTGGAAAATCAGCAGGCCAGGTTCAAGACTTGAGAACCATGTGACAGGATGTGACATCCTTGCGTTAGTTCCTGCCAACCTAGCAGTTCGAAGGCATGCAAATGTGAGTAGATAAATAGGCACCACTTTGGTGGGAAGATAACAGCATTCTCCTCTGCATATAATCATGCTGGCTACATGACTTCAGAAGTATCTTCGGACAATGCTGGCTTCCTCATCTAGGAAATGGAGATGAGCCCCCTAAAATTGGACACAACTGAGCAAGGGAAACCTTTATCTTTACTTTACCATATTACTTTAAGTGAGACCTTGGAATTGATTTTTCTTTGATCCATTTTTTTTGTTCCTTTGGCTGTCCATGATATTCTCAGATCTTCCCCTGAAGATCAAATTCTTCTTATCCTGCTTCTTCAATGTCCACTAAGAGCACAAACAACAGATCTGACCAGCGATGGGTTTCATATTTTCTTATCACTGGTTCACCATGCACCCCCGCCCGCTTCCGCACATGCGCTTGGCATCCACAACATCCCTAAATAGGACGGCATAGAGACGGGGTGATTTCCGCTACCAGTTTGTGTGAACCTGTCTGAACTGGCTGAATACCACCTCTGAATCTGACTCATTGATGTGATGACATCCCGTGGCACGACAAAACCGCGCTCGTCAAAATAGCGGTGATAAAATCGCGTCGCTAAAGCCGCGACGTCATCACCGCGCGTCATCACCGCCGCAACAACAGCGCGGCAACAGAAGGGCGCTTTAAAACGGCACCGCGGCAGAAAGCCGATTTCAATTAAGATAAGGGTTAGGATTAGGTTTAGGGGTTTGTTTTAGGGTTTGTTTTAGGGTTTGTTTTAGGGTTAAGTTTAGGGTTAGGTTTAGGGTTAGGTTTAGGGTTAGGGTTAGGTTTAGGGTTAGGGTTAGGGTTAGGGTTAGTGTTAGGTTTAGTGTTAGGTTTAGGGTTAGGTTTAGGGTTAGGGTTAGGTTTAGGGTTAGGTTTAGGGTTAGGGTTAGGTTTAGGGCTAGGTTTAGGGTTAGGTTTAGGGTTAGGTTTAGGGTACTGAGTGCTTGGGAATGCGCGGATTTGCCCTCCACGATTATGTCATCATGGTAGGGTTGCATTTTTCCTTAGCGCTTCGAACGGCGCGAATTAGTCTTTGCGCTTATTTCTCCGTGAATAAGGGCTTCGCGGATTTGTGGTGGAACCATGACATCCGCCATTGGTTTCACAGAGCAATAGATACGGCTTAATGTTGTTGTTCTTTCATGGCATGAATAATAGTTATCACATATCTCCAAACCAAAATATGGGGTTTTTCCTGGGGAGTGAATAATCACAAATGTTTACACTATTTGTTGAAGGTTCTACCATGAACACACTGCCAAATGTAAATGTGTTTTAGCCAACTCATGGTGGATCAGTTATTGTTGAAGCTATGGGATTAGGAGAGGATTACAGTCAGGAGTGGGCTGCTACCAGTTCACCCGGGTTCAGGAGAACCCATAGCTAACGTTACGGCTGGTTCAGAAAACCTCCAAATCCCACCCCTAGCTGGTCCCTCTCACCACACCTCACCCCTCCCAGGAGTCTCCACGCAGCCCGTTTTGGATGTGAGGTAAATTCAGAGCCTACACAGAGGCTCAGGGAGGGGGAAAATGGCCTCCCTGAAGTTCCGGAAGGCTGGAAACGGAGGGCTTCCGGAGCCCAGGGGAGGCAGTTTTTACCCTCCCAGGGGCTCAAGGAAAGCTTCCGGAGCTGGGGAAGGTGAAAATGCCTCACCCCCGCAATGGTGCAGTAGGCTGACTAGGCCACGCCCACCATGGCCATGCCCGCCCAGCAACCAGGTAGAGAACCCGTTGCTGAAATTTTTGAAGCCCATCCCTGATTACAGTCTTCTTTTCTTAAAGGCTGTTCTTCTAGAACTGAGTTTCTTCTGCTGTCTCTGCTTGAGTAGGTAGGTTGTTTCTATAGCCCACACACCAAGAGTACAGTGGTTTGGCTTCGGGGGCGACGCTGAGGACACAGACCACAGTTTGAAAAACGGCAAAGAGAGACAGGATGCTAAAGACAGCTGCTGTTGCTTTGTGCATCTCCTGTTGTGGTTCTCCAGGATTGTGCAAGAACAGTGTGTTCCAGGCCCAAGGAGGAAAGCACCTGGCACATTTTTCTTGGAGGAAGATAAGAAGAGTCCATTACAATTAACATTGAAGATGAAGCATCAAAGGAAACATCTGAGCTCAATTGCCCCCAAATGTCAGGGCTACTTGGACGAAGGGGCTGATTCTACATGTTATGTCTTTCTTCTGCCCAGCCTATCCCAGGTCCAAAGAATTGGAAGAGCATCTGACGGCAAATATTTGATTAATACCCTGTTAGTAAACAAAAAATATGGGAAATGGGAACGCCTGGCCCCAATGCAAATTCAGAGACAGTTGCTTCATTGCTTTTGCACAAAGGAAAGCAATAACCCAAAACATGATAAATGTTTTTGTTCTTACAAGTTAAAGCACACCACTCGTGTTATGGTGGAAAGGCGATTCCCTGGACTGACATATAGGATGCATCAGGAGCATTCCATCCTGGTTATCCCAAAGGTGGTTTTTTTCTTTTCAAAAGACAAAAAGAGCCGAGGTGGCGCAGTGGTTAAAAGCAGCACTGCAGGCTACTTCAGCTGACTGCAGTTCTGCAGTTCGGCTGTTCAAATCTCACCGGCTCAAGGTTGACTCAGCCTTCCATCCTTCCGAGGTGGGTAAAATGAGGACCCGGATTGTTGGGGGCGATATGCTGACTCTGTAAACCGCTTAGAGAGGGCTGAAAGCCCTATGAAGCGGTATATAAGTCTAACTGCTATTTCAGCTGACTGCAGTTCTGCAGCTTGGCTGTTCAAATCTCACCAGCTCAAGGTTGACTCAGCCTTCCATCCTTCCGAGGTGGGTAAAATGAGGACCCGGATTGTTGTTGGGGCAATATGCTGACTCTGTAAACCGCTTAGAGAGGGCTGAAAGCCCTATGAAGCCGTATATAAGTCTAATAAAAAACCTGGACTTTTTGAGTTGTTCCTTTGAAAATGTTTCACTTGTCATTCAAAAAGATCCTTTAGCTCTGGACACTCTTGGTTTTTCTTTCCTTTGAAAATGTTTTGCTTCTCATCCAAGAACTGAACAAGTTTCTTGCATGAGAAGTGAAACGTTTTCAAAGGAAAAAAGAACCCAGAAAGTCCAGTTGTCTTTTTTTAAAAATAAAAAGCAATTTTGGGACAACCATGACCTGGTTGAGAATCTCCATAGACACTCCATCCTGGTATTCTCTGGAAGCTGTGGAGATGGTAGGGGCCATCATCCAACAGGACTGAAGGATGCCAGTAAAAAAAGTGTGCAACTTTTCTTGGAGCCAAAGGTCACACATCTAACCTTTGAATGACATTCTGGGATCCATGCTTTAAACAGACAAGGCTTTTGTCCAAACGTAAAGCTGTTTCAAATAGGGCTGGGCTCTTATCATGGCCATGTTCATTAAGATGGCAAGATTTTATCCTGTTAACAGCTACTTTTTATAAGGTTAAGCTGCATCTGCCAGTTAGGCTTTCTTATTGTGGCCCAGACCTTGGCTGAAAGCATGATACTGACAAGGCAGGGTGGGAGATTCCTCAGCCATGTTCTGGCGCTGAGTCAGAAGATTGGAATCAACAATGTGTTAAGTCACCCTGTAGCTTGTCTTGCTTTAGTGCTATCCGTTCTAGGAACTGAGTCCTTGTGGTTTGCAGAACATAGTTAATGACTGAGCACATTGGAGCCAGTCATGGTTTATTCAGTGTATTCTGTACACTAGATCTCTTTCCACTGTGATTTATGGCCATTGTACTCCTGCCCCTCCAGAGAGTGGCAGGTTGGAGAAAGAAAGGGTTGGCAACCCGCGGCTCTGGAGCCGCATGTGGCTCTTTCATCCCTCTGCTGCGGCTCCCTGTTGCCGGTCAGCTCCACAAGTGATAGGGCTTTCGGTTAGGAGAGGTAGAGGAAAAAGAACGCCGTGCTAGGAGAAGACTCTATGGTGGGGGAACTGGACTTCCGGTTAGCAGAGGAAAAAGGACACCACGCTAGGAGGAGACTCTATGGTGGGGGAACAGGACTTCTGATCAGCTCCAGAATTGAACGGGGGCTTCCAGTTAGGACCTTTGTGACTCTGAGTGTTTAGGTTGCCGACTCATGTTCTATGGTTATTGAATCTTCATAGCTTCCCCTATCACAGACATGATATGAAGTTTGTCTTCATTTCTATTATTTTGTCATAGCAATAGTCCAACAACTCTAAGATCCTGCATTTTTGCAGTACAGGTGGTCCTGGACTTACAACCCACAGGTGAGCACCACATTTCCATAGCTAAGCAAGACAGTTGTTAGGTGAGTTTTGCCCCATTTTATGATCTTTCTTGCCAGAGTTGCTAAGTGAATCACTGCAGTTGTTAAGTTAGGAACACGGTTGTTAAGTCAACCTGGCTTCCCCATGGACTTTGCTTGTCAGACGGTTGGAAAAGTGATTTCATGAACCCGGGACCCCGCAATGGTCATAAATACGAATCAGTTGCCCAGTCCGAATTTTGATCACATGATCGCAGGGTCTTGCAATAAGTGTGAAAACCATTCATAAGTCACCTTTTTCATTGCTACTCTAACCTGGGTCACTAAATGAATGGTTGTTAACATGAGGACTATTTGAATGTGCTGCCTTGTTCTCGTTGCATATCCCTCTTCTTCTGCCTTTCTGGAAAGCCAGAGACTGGGGGCCATTCTTACTGCTGAAAGCATATAGTAGGGCTGTATTGCTATTCTCCTTCTCATCTTTTCATTTCTCATCTTTTGTCATCTTGTCATCGTTCCTGCTGCCTTCTCCTATTGGTACCTTATGATTTATCCCTTGTTGTTTATATCTCATGATTAATGACTGGAACTGTGATTTATGATCTATGACCCATCATTTGTTGTTTGTATCTACACTGAGATCTTATGCACTGGAGACAAATTCCACGTGTGTTCAATCACACTTGGCCAATAAAGAATTCTGTTCTGTTCTGTTCTGTTCTGCTCTGTTCTGTTCTGCCCTGTCCTGTCCTGTTTTCTATTCTATTCTGTTTTGTTCTATTCTGTAGTGTTGTGTTGCGTTCTACTCTACTCTACTCTACTCTACTCTACTCTACCCTACCCTACTCTACTCTACTCTACTCTACCCTACTCTACTCTACTCTACCCTACTCTACTCTACCATACTCTACCCTACTATACTCTACCATACTCTATTCTTCTACTCTACTCTACTCTACTCTACTCTACTCTACTCTACTCTACTCTACTCTACTCTACTCTATTCTTCTACTCTACTCTACTCTACCCTACTCTACCCTACTCTACTCTACCCTACTCTACTCTATTCTTCTACTCTACACTACTCTACCCTACTCTACTCTACCCTACTCTACTCTACCCTACTCTACTCTACCCTACCCTACTCTATTCTTCTACTCTACTCTACTCTATTCTACCCTACTCTACTCTACCCTACTCTATTCTTCTACTCTACTCTACTCTATTCTTCTACTCTACTCTACCCTACTCTACTCTACCCTACTCTACTCTACCCTACTCTACTCTACTCTACCCTACTCTACTCTACTCTATTCTTCTACTCTACTCTACTCTACTCTTCTACTCTATTCTACTCTACTCTACTCTACTCTACTCTACTCTACTCTATTCTACTCTATTCTCTTCTGCATTCTCTCCTCTCCTCTCCTCCCCCCTCCCCTTCCCTATCCTATCCTAACTTATCCTTTCCTTTCAATGTTCCTGCCTTTGCTTCACTTCTCAAACAATCACCAATTGCTGTCTTGATATGTGATGAGGTGAAGACAAGTAAAGGTAAGCAAGGGCAGGGACTGGCTGGTTCATCTACCTTGTCCATCCACAGATTGCAGGCACCTGCCACTCGTCATTTAGACATCTCTGAGCATGTGTCTGTACTGGAAGAGCGTTAAGCCCAGGTTCAAAAATAACTTGCCTGACAGGGTGAAAGGGAGCAATAAATCACAAGGTCTTGACTCCTATTGCAAGAATGGCAGCCGTGTGTAGAAGTAGCAAACGGAAGAAGGAAACTTGTGCTCCCTATTCAAATGAATAAAAACAAGGGATAAAGTAACGTGAAGCCACTTGTTAATGACAGAGAAGGCCCATTCAGCAACTGGAAGGGAAAGCGTGTCTCCAACAGTTAAATTGGCTGGTTAAACAATGGGCAAATTCCCAGCACCGAATGGTGTCATCAACCACATCATGATTGAAGTGTGTTGAATCATACCTAAGGCAACAATCATGCCTGGAAAAGAGAGGGAGGGGGGGGGGGAAACCTCTCCTTTAAAAGTGGATCTGCTAAGACAATGTGAAATTGTCCAGAAGATGAAGGCTACATCACAAAGATGCTTAAAAATTGTTCCTGGGATGCGTTCCTGCCACGGTTTGAGGGAATATGAGCTATTCTAAGTCACTGGTGAGAAATTTAAAAGTCAGTCTGTTTTCTCTGGGCCTCATCCTAGCGTCAGCCCAGGTATCTGAAAAATTCTGAATATTCAAACATTGCCAGATGCTGGAAAGGGCCGCCCTGTCTTCTGTGGTTGATCCTGCTTCCTAACCGAAACAAAAGAAAAATGTGGGGTTTTTCTAAAGTGTGTTTTTTTCCCCCCTTCAGAACTCAGTTCTCCTTCTCTATTTTCCTCCTTGCCTGGGAGCCCAGCAAAACTTTGCAATGTATGCCAAGGGTGATTGCTCAAAATAGAAAGCAAATTCAGAAATTGGAGACTTGTTTGCTCGCTTTCTGCTGGACTCCTCCGTGCCAAGGAATCATCTGCGTGAAAAACAAAACAAAACAAAATGTATTTCTCCCCCCCTCCCATCTTTATTTTCCATTTAAATCTTTTTCTGACCCGGGATGCTGGATAGTAGACTCACAGCTCGGGTCCTCTGAGATCCTGGATCGGTGTACAATCTTAAGCAAATGAGATGATTGTGGGAACCTCGCCCTCTTAGAAGAAAGAAATATTTTGGGAAATATTTTAAAAGGCAGAATATTATATTTCCTTAAAGGAGAAATGAAGCGGGTGCGCACTCACATTTTCAGTGCATGCTGAACTGGTGATAAAATTATGTGAAACCCACCTTTGATTACAATCATAGACCAGAGACCAGAACAAATAAAAACACTCAGTAAATATACAATTAAGAATTCTAGTATAAAAATATAACAATCAAAATCTATGAAAAAATCCAGTCTGTTGGTTATACATGGTCTAACTATACTAAAATTACAATCCATAAACTGTGTGCCCCATTGTCAGTTTAATATTAAAAGGTAAAGGAGTGTGTGTATGTGTGTGTGTGTTTTCCCAGCATAACTCTGGAAAGCCTCAAGAAATTTCAACAAAACTTGGTACACAGATGACTTACTCTCTGAATACTGTGGGGGTAAGACATTCCTAACACCCTTTGGGGTGTGTGTGCTGTGAAGATACAGCCTGTTGTGCCATAAAATGGCTTCTACTGTACAGCAGAGTGGAGTTGCCATGGTAATTGCTTCACAATACTCCACAAGTACTCCTCTTTGGTAAGCAGGAAAATCAAACATTAGAAATTATGTTTGGTCCAGACATTCCTCCCCCCCCCGCTATAAATAAATACTCGGGCAATGCCAGTTATCAGCTAATTTTATATAAGGGGAGGGGAGTTTGCAGGAGACAATTAGTTCGCTTAATTGGTTCGTGACTCTCCAAGACCCCTTGCCAAGTTTTGCAGATATCGGCCTGGCAGCTCCCCAAGCCAGATAAGGTCTGTGACTGTAAATCCTCCTTTGAAAGACTTTGCTGGATGTGAATGAGCCAAATTCACAGTAAATTAATAAAAGGGGTTTTTGTTGGGACAAGGAGTTTGCTTCATGCTCTCGGGGCGCTTCGGTCGGAACAGTCGGACAGTTGGAAAGGGTCAGCTGACCTCAAACCTCTTCTTTCCATGATTTGGGGGACAGAGAGCTTCTAGAATCCCATGATCTCAAAAGAAGAGCAGTAGTTTTGCAGGTTGAGTTCCTGATCATGGATCAGGTAATCTGATAGGTCCACCGGCTTACTGAACTACCATGAGAACTCCTTGTCCCTCTCAACAGGATCTTTGCTTTTTGTCCAAGTTCTTTTCACCACTAGCTCTAGTGTCATGGTGTTGATGAAAAAGACACTGAAAATCCAAAGAGATCCAATCTATTGCTAAGGAACAAGAACGTTAGTTGAAAACAGCTCATTCCAGACAGCCTTGGATTAATTTGAAGCTCAGATCTTTGAAGGACTAGGAGTGACCTGATAGCAATCTTCCAATATCTAAAGGGCTGCCACAAAGAAGGTGTTTCCAAAACACCTGAAAGCAGAACAAGAAGCAAGGAGTGTAAACTACCATACTTTTCGGAGTAAAAGACGCAGCCTTTTCCCTCAAAAAGAGGGGGGAAATCTGGGTGCATCTTATACACTGAATACAGCATTTTTGGCCTATCGAAACCCCACCCCCTTTGCAAAAATGGACATGCAGATTATTTGGGAGGCTTGCAAAAACTCCTGAGGGCTGGGGATGGCAAAAACGAGCAAAAACCGGGGTGTTTTTGCTTGCTTTGGCCCCTCCAGCCCCCAGGAGCACTCTAAGAGCCTCCCAAAGCTCTGCATGCCCCCCCTTTTTTGCAAAAAATGAGGTGTGCAGAGGATTTGGGGGGGGGGCTTCAGAGTGCGAAAACTTTAAAAAAAAATTTATCTCTTCAAAATCATGGCACGTCTTATATTCCAGTGCGTCTTATAGTCCGACAAATTCAGTAATCAAGGAGAAATCCAGTCTAGAATTAAGGGGAAATTTCATGACAGAATAATTATCAGACATAGAGACATTGAGGGTGCTCCAACACTGGAAATTTTAAAGAAGAGATTGAGCAACTATTATTCTGTAATGTTATAGAGTTTCCTGCTCGAGCAGGGAGTTGGACTAGAAGATCTCCAAGGTCCCTTTCAACTCTGTGATTCTGTTATTAGTTGATCAGGGGAATGATGTAGATCTTAGATACTTAGATCTCAGCAAAGTCAAGAAACTTTCTTTGACTAGATCGGTGTTTTTCAAACTTGGCAAGATGTGTGGAAGTCAACTTAAAGTTGCCAAGTTTGAAAAAACGCCGAAGTAAGTGACATTCTTGTTAACAAAACTCACAGTTGATTGAATCACTGCACCCAAAGAGTGCTCGTCAATGGCTCTATGCTTGGATTTGGGAATTGGACTAGAAGACCTCCAAGGTCCCTTCCAACTCTAATTCAATTGATTCTGCTTGTAACCAAGGAGAGGTGATCTTTTAGTCTAATTCACACCCCCAATTAATTTTTTTTCTCCCCAGCTATTCTAGCGTGTTCTTCATTTTCCAACTGTGGTGACTTTTTGCAGGCAATTGCTGGAGCGGTTCTATAAGCTGCCTTGTCCTTCGCTTGCTCCTGTTGCTAGAGACACATGATGCTGTAACGTCCTGTCCTGGAGCAATGTTTGCTACAATCAGTAGCTTCCACTGCTTTTGTTTTCAAATGCAGTGGCATAAAAAAGGATCTTGGCATAAGTTGCTGATATGAAAGGCCTTCTTCTCCTTTCTCTGAGGACGGTATTAATCCTTTAGTGCAGGGGTGGGTTTCAAATTTTTTTACTACCGGTTCTGTGAGCATGGCTAGGTCGGGGGGGGGATGTGACTGAATGGGCGTGGCCAACTTGATGTCACTCACGTGCACTCAGTCACATGACCCCACCCCACAAAGCCATGCCTCTCCTCCCACAGCCACTGCCTTCTCCAGCATGTTATCCTCATCCCCGCCATGGCTGCAACAGTGGCAGCTTTGGGAGAGACTGGCCGGTGTGTGTGTGGGGCAAGGCTAGTGCAAATGTTTACTTGTGTGTAGGCAAAAGGCAGAAGTTCTCTGGATGCATGTGGCGAAGGTGAGGCAGGGCGAGCATCAGAGTGGGCTGGTTCGCGGGCGTGGCCAGCCAGCTGTCACTACCGGCTTGGGAACCCATGGCCAATTATCACTACCGGTTCGCCTGAACCGGTCCAAACTGGGAGCAACCCACCTCTGCTTTGGCGGCTAATTCTAACAGCAGACATTTAACCTGCATAATATGCTAGGTGTAAAATAGAAAACATATTTCTTTTCAGACGAATGTGGATTACTTTGATGGCTAACATTCTTAAGAGATAAATAACTATGTATGTATGTTACAGGGAGATCGTGAGTAACAGAGCAAATTGCGCAATTACCGAATCAATTGTTAAACCGGGAGGATCCCACCACTGGTATAGGATAGTCAAAGACTATCTGTAATCCTACATGGTCATCAGGAATCCAACTTTACTAGAAGGAGAGCGTAATTTGCCGACAAGGCCTAATGCTTAATTTGTTTGCATAGTTTGTGCCAATTATTTTCCAGCTCATCAAGTATAAACTGTTAACTGTTTTCCCTTCCTCGGTTTTAATTCCTTCCTGTTTTGACTCACACATATGACCTTAACTGTTTTAATCAAGGGGGAATAATTAATGTATTTTTCCTTTTGTACTGCATGAATAGTACTCATAGGGCATGAAGAGGTTGCAGGTGAAAAATACAGATGCTTTTTCCCCCTTCACATAAAAACAAGTTTGACTTTAAAAAAAAATCTTCCTCCTTCCTCCTCTGTCACACTGAGTTCTGGTTAATGCTATGCAGTATTTTAAAAGGATTTATGTCTTGATTATTTCAGAAATTTAATAGCAGAAGAAGAGTTCCCTCCAGTTCAAGAACAGCACATCTTCACAATTATCAGAACAAACCAGCCAGCCAAATACATAATGTCCTGTACCTTAAACAACTCAAGCGAGGCCTTGTTTCACAGCTTATGTATTATAAATCAACAGAAATGCACCATGAAACTACATTTAATTTTTTGCATCACAGTTTGCTGGGAGTTTGGTTGCTTTTCAGAAAAGTTCTTTAAATACTGAGAGTCTTGATGTCTTTCACCAATCCAGCTCCTGTTGAATACAATGGCCAGTGCAAAGTCTCTCAACCTTCACAACTTTAAGATGAATGGACTTCAACTCCCAGAATTCCCCAGCCAGCATGGAAACAGAAGTCCACCCACCTTAAAATTGGGGGGCGCCTGTAGTGCGTGCATGCGCATTGGGGGGGTAGCGCATTGCACTACAGGTGTGGCACGCCTGCACATGCCCCCCCTGCGCTCCCCCCCCCACTTAAGGCACGTGAGCCAAAAAAGATTCGCCATCGCTGGTATAGGTGGTACCTTGCTCAATAGTAGTGACTGTGAGAGGGATCTTGGAGTCCTAGTGGACGACCATTTAAATATGAGCCAGCAGTGTGCAGCAGCTGCCAAAAAAGCCAACACAGTTCTAGGCAACATAAACAGAGGGATAGAATCAAGATCATGTGAAGTGTTAATACCACTTTATAATGCCTTGGTAAGGCCACACTTGGAATACTGCATCCAGTTTTGGTCGCCATGATGTAGAAAAGATGTGGAGACTTTAGAAAGAGTGCAGAGAAGAGCAACAAAGATGATTAGGGGACTGGAGACTAAAACATATGAAGAACGGTTGCAGGAACTGGGTATGTCTAGCTTAATAGAAAGAAGGACTAGGGGAGATATGATAGCAGTGTTCCAATATCTCAAGGGTTGCCATAAAGAAGAGGGAGTCAAACTATTCTCCAAGGCACCTGAGGGTGGAACAAGAAGCAATGGGTGAAAACTAATCAAGGAGAGAAGCAACTTAGAACTGAGGAGGAATTTCCTGACAGTTAGAACAATTAATCAGTGGAACAGTTTGCTCCAGAAGTTGTGAATGCCCCAACACTGGAAGTCTTTAAGAAGATATTGGATAGCCATTTTTGTCTGAAATGGTATAGAGTTTCCTGCCTAGGCAGGGGGTTGGACTAGAAGACCTCCAAGGTCCCTTCCAACTCTGCTCTTTTATTGTATTGTACTCCTGCTGGCTTCTGTAGGAGATGTTGATGTTCCTTTCCTCCAGCAAAAGAACGATGATCTGATTTACTGCCACTGTTGTTTGCATAGTAGATCTCTTTTCCAAGCTGTTTACATTCCTAGCTGGACCACAGTTTCCCTGAACCGTCCGACTAATCTAAACTCAGATATTCTCTTCTAAGGTTGCCTGGGGACACGGGCAACCTGGCCACCTGCTCCTGTACATCTGCCATTGTTGCTCCATCGTATTTTCCACTTCTCTCCATGCTCTCTCCTTACATTCCTGGAACTACGTTTGAGCAATCGGTCACCTCCTGACCGCCCCTGCTATCCAGCCACCATACTTTGCGTTGTAGGAACTTGTCCCGTCACATGAAGGACACACAACACCGTTGCTAGTTTCCCTACCAACATAAACAGGTCTGTGGATTTACAGAACGTATTCCTTGTATTTGGCGGTCTCTCCGTTAACTGCTGTTGACAGGATATATCTTTCCTGCAGAGGCACAGTTCATCTCCTATATACAAGCAGTCCTCGACATACAACAGTTCATTTAGTGCAGTGGTGGGATTCAAATAATTTAGCAACCGGTTCTCTGTGACCAGTTGGGTAGGCATGGCTCAGTGGTCATGTGACTGGGTGGGCATGGCCAACTCAACGTCACTAACGTCAATGGGCGCTTCGCATCAACTGTTACAATGTAACAAGGGTTAACAGGAGAGGCAGTTTCTGTAAGCAGGGCAATAAAGATTAGGCTAGAAACAACACCAGAATGTTTCCTTCCTGCCTTCCTTACAGGATTAGCCCTGTAAAGTGGGGGGGGGGAAACAAAAGGAGATTTCTTCCATCAACCGATTCTCCGAACTGCTTAGAAAGTTAACAACCGGTTCTCCCGAATAGGGGCGAACTGGCTGAATCCCCACCACTGAGTTAGTGACTATTCGAAGTTACAATGACACTAAAAAAGGGAGCACTTTTCACACTGATGACTGTTGTAGCATCCTCCTGGACCAGAGGTAGGTTCCTACTGGTTTGGACCGGTTTGGCCAAACTGGTAGTAACTTGGCGGCCTGGAACTGGTAGCGACCTAGGCCTGCCACGCCTCCGAAACAGTTCTCATACCGTGGCGCCATTTTGATTTTCGATTCTACACATGTGCAGAACAATTTTCATTGAAGAAATGTAATCCCCCACCCTTTTTAAATGTTTTGTGCATATGCAGACCATTTTAGGTGCAAATGTGCACCCTTTTTTTGTGCACTGAACCGGCAGTAATGCTGGCAGCAGCCCACCCCTGCCCTGGACCCGCGATCA
This sequence comes from Thamnophis sirtalis, assembly GCF_051295495.1. NCBI lineage: Eukaryota > Metazoa > Chordata > Lepidosauria > Squamata > Natricidae > Thamnophis > Thamnophis sirtalis. The sequence goes on along the minus strand of NW_028261382.1, from coordinate 113,342,780 downwards.
ACTTGCTTCGCCATTATTAACTGCCCAGGTGATCCAGCCCACAATTCCTACAGGTAGTCCTCGACTTACAACCACCTGTTTAGTGACCATTCAAAGTTACGAGGGCACTGCAAAAGGTAAATTATGATCATTTTTCCACACTTACGACCGTTGCAGCATCCCCCTGGTCATGTGATCAACATTCAGCCGTGTGGCAACTGTTTCATATTTATGGCGGTTGCGGTGTCTTGGGGTTGTGTGATCCTGTTTTGTAAACTTCTGGCAAGCAAAATCAATGGGGAAGCCCGGTTCACTTCAAAACCGTGTGACTGATTTAACAAATGCCGTGATTCACTTAACAACAGTGGAAAAAAAGTTGTAAAATGGGACAAAACTCACTTAACAAATGTCTCACTTAGCATCAAAAATTCTGGGCTTAACTGTGGTCGCAAATTGAGGACGACCTGCAATTGTCATTTAAACTTTTAAACAAGAAGATTAAAAAAGTGTTAGATACTGAATATTCAGGTGGGAACTTTTGATGGAAGGCATTCTTTCACTCGACATCTTCTGATCAATGAATGGAAGGATGACCTACTTTAAAACTGCTGTTCAGCTAGGACAGGGCAGGGGTGGGATGCAGCTGGTTCGGACCAGTTCGGGTAAACTGGATGTTAATTTTACCTCTGGTTCGCTGAACTGGTAGTTGCAAGGACTGGCTGGCCCTGCCCATCCCACCCCTCCCAGGAGTCTCCATGTGGCCCATTTTGGATGCCAGTTAGTTGCAGGGCCTGCATGGAGGCTCTGGGAAGGGGGAAAAAAGGGCCTCGTGGAATGTTCAGAAGTTCAGGCCTGTTTTTGGCCTCTGGAGGGCCTCTGGTACCTGGGGACAGTGGTGGGTTTCAAAAATTTTTCAAACCTACTCTGTAGGTGTGGCTTCCTTTGTGGGAGTTGCTTGCCGGTCATGTGACCTGGTGGGAGTGGCTTGCCGGCCATGTGTTTTCCCTCTCCCTCCCTCCCTCCCTCTCTCTCTCTCTCTCTCTCTCTCTCTCTCCTTCCTTTTGTCTCTCTGTCCCTTTTTCCTTTTTATCTTTCTCTCTCTCTCTCTTTTTGTTTCTTTTTTCCTTTTTCTTTATTTCTTTCTTCCTTTCTTTCTCTTTCTCTTTCTCTCTCTGTGTGAGTCTGTGTGTGTGTGTGTGTGTGTGTGTGTGTGTGTGTGTGTGTGTGTCAGAGGTGGGTTTCAAAAATTTTTGGAACCTCTTCTGTAGGTGTGGCCTGCTTTCTGGTGAAACCTCTTCTAACCGGTTCGGTAGATTTGATGAACTGGTTCTACCGAACTGGTGCGAACTGGTAGGAACCCACCTCTGCTGGGGGAGACTGTTTTTGCCCTCCGGAGGCTTGAGGAAAGCCCCCGGAGCCTGCGGAGGGCAAAAAAACAGGCCTCCTGGAAGTCTAGAAAGAGGCCCGTTTCTGGCCTTTGGAGGGTCTTTGAAGCCTGGGGGAGGCCATTTTTGCCCTCCCACCATGGTGCAGGAGGTCGAGTAGGCCATGCCCACCATGGCCATGCCTACCCAGCAATCGGGTAGAGAAATGGTTGCTAAATTTTTTCAATCCCACCCTGGGACAGGGGTGTCAAACTCAAGGCCCGGGGGCCAGATCCGGCCCATGGGGTGCTTAGATCTGCCCTGTAGGGCCACCTGGAAACAGCAAAAGACTGGCCTGCAGTTGTCTCTTTCAGCAAAAATAGAGTTGGGGGGGGGCTGCATGTGGCCCTCCTGAGCTACGTTTTCGCTGGTAGAGGGTTGAGGAGGCCGTCCCAGCTGAAACAGAGCTCGGGAGCCCATTTTCTCTGGCAGAGCACTCGGGCCATCACAGGAACCCCTGACACAAGTGACATCTAGCTGGCCATGCCCACTCCGGCCCACCAAGGTCAAACATAACCCTGATGCGGCCCTCAATGAAATCAAGTTTGCCACCCCTGAGCTAGGACTTCTTAGAATGAAAACTAATATCCCTTCCATCAAGCTTGCTGTGAAAAAATAAAAGGCAAGCGAGAGAAAAAGAGAGGGACAGACACAGCTATATATGTCTCTGGCATCCATTTATTTCAGAATTGCACTATATCCATTTAATCCAAACGAAATTTTAAAAAAGAACATTCAATTCATATGCACATAACATACGAGGCAAATCCTGCGTAAAAACATGGTTGTTCCTGAAATTAGGGAACAAATTGAAGAACAAAGTGAAAATCTTTAGCAACATGTAAGGTATATTTGGCAGACATTATAGTGCAATCTAGCAAGAGCTTAGTCCAGGATTCAGGAAGCTGTGTGAACCCAGGACATTCGGTTAATGGAGAGAAACCAGGGTTAATCTCTCCGGATAAGTGTACCATGCCAACACACCACAAACACTGCTTTAATCGAATCCTGTATCCTGCTGCTTGAGGCAAAGAGCTCATTTTACCTCATGTTACGATGAACCTTCTCAAGCCTATTCCCCAGTTAGTGGTGGGATCCTCCCGGTTTAACAACTGGTTTTGTGATGGCGCGATTTGCTCTTCACTTCCGGGTTTCTTCGGAGGAGTAACACAGCTGATTTTCGTGGCAATTTGCTCTGCCGCGTGAATCAGCTGAGAAGATAAAGGGAGGAAAATAACGCAGGCGGGTGGGCTAATCTAGCAATAGCAATAGCAGTTAGACTTATATACCGCTTCATAGGGCTTTCAGCCCTCTCTAAGAGGTTTACAGAGTCAGCATATTGCCCCCAACAACAATCCAGGTCCTCATTTTGCCCACCTCGGAAGGATGGAAGGCTGAGTCAACCTTGAGCCGGTGGGAATCAAACTGCTGAACTGCAGCTTAGCAGTCAGCTGAAGTGGCTGCAGTACTGCACTCTAACCACTGCACCACCTCGGCTCCTAATCTGATTGTTGGGCTGAACCAGTTCGCTCAAAGCTGATCATCGCCTAAACCGGTCCGAAACGGTAGAATCCCACCCCTGTCCTGAATCCATTTTCATGGCTTGGGAAGCGTTGACTAGCCTCTTCTCTGCCATCAGGGAAACATTTTACTTCCATTCCCTTCTCCCGAGAAGTTAGCATAAGGCACACACTGTAGCGTGAGGCATCCGTGGTCAAACAGTCTATGGGGTAGTTTCCCCTTTGAACACCAGGTATCTGTCTGAGGGTCATAGCAGTCCAGTGAATCCGAGTCCACGATGGCGTTATCCGGTGTTAGACAGCGGCCCCCGGTCAAATACAGCTTCTCGTTGATCGCAGCTACCCCGTGGTGCATCCTCCTTTCCTTCATGTCTGCACACTTCACAAATGTATTGTCCTTGGTATCATAAGCAATTACTCTTCGGGTGTATCCTAGGAAAAAAACCCCCAAACAATGAAAATTGTGAAATTCATAAGTGACAGGCTAAGCAGGAAGAATGTCTCTGGAAGGGCAATGGAAACCAGATAGTCCTCAATTTACGACTACAACTGAGCCCAGAATTTCTGTGGCTAAGCGAGACCGTTGTTCAGTGAATTTTGCCCCGTTTTTACAACCTGTCTTGCTGCAGTTGTTAAGTCAATCACTGTAATTGTTAAATGGGTAACCTGGTTTTTCAATGAATCTGGGCTCCCCGTGGACTTTGTTTGTCAGAAGGTCGTAAAAGGGGACACTGCAACCATCATAAATTTGAGTCAATGACCAAGTGTCTGAATTTTGATCACGTGACCATGGAGATGCTACAATGGTCATAGAATTGAAAAACGGCCATAAGCCACCTTTTTTTCAATGCCGTTGTAACTTTGAATGGTCACAGAACAAATGGCTTTAAGTGGTGGACTACCTGTAGTAAGAATTGGGGCCTGGATCACCTGGGAGGTTAGCACCATTATAAACCTTGTCAAAGAAAGTTTCTCCACTGCAATTCTTTTTTATCTGGATTCTTGTCTTGAGCAGAGGATTGAATTGAATGCAGTGGTGTCCGCAGAGTTTGTGTGTTACCACCAGCAAGATGGCGGGAGGAGTCATGCAATGGAAACTCCACTTAGGTCATGATGCACCACCTGGCATGTTGCTTTGACACTCCCCGACCTTACGTGTGCACCGCACTGACTCAGTGGCCTAAATGATCCCTTACAAATGATATTACTGTATTCTCAGTTTTGGTGATTTATTCTTTCCGTAATTATTATGCTCTTCCCTTGCGTGGCTCGGAGTCAGACCTGTTACACCATATGACAGTCCTGGGAATGTGAAGAGAGGCAGCTAGAATTGAGTCAAATAAATCAGGGGCCTCCAACCTTGACAACTTTAAGACGCGTGGACTTCAGACTTATATATATGTGTGTCTGTGTGTGTCTGTGTGTGTATGTGTGTTTTATTTGTGCTGATAAATATATATATATATATATATATATATATATATATATATATATATATATATATATATATATATATATATATATATATATATATATATATATATATATATATATATATATATATATATATATATATATATATATATATATATATATATATATATATATATATATATATATAAATAAAACCAGGGGTTGTGACACTAATTACATACCTATTTCCCTGGCTCAGCTGATAATAGGAGGAGAGCCTGTGGCTTAGTGGTTAACACATCTGCCTAATATGTAATACAGCCCAGGTTCGAATCCCAGTAAGGGTATGGCTAGCTGATGAGAGCTAAATAGCTTGAAATACATCTATACTAGTCTCCCTTTATTTATTTATCAGCACAAATACAACACACACATACACAGACATATATACACACACACACACACACACACACACACACAAACATTTGTAGATTTTCACGAGTGTAGGTATGCTGGTCTTGTTGTATTTGGGTCTTTTCCAGTGTAAGATTGAGATTGTCTTGGCAACGTTTTGGCGAAGTCTAACTCGCCATCTTCAGGCTGGTGTTGAAATTATGTATAGCACAGATGTCAACATCCAACATACCCCTAGGACAGTGATGGTAAACCTTTTTTGGCTGGCGTACCAAAAGCGTGGGGAGCACAGGGGGGTTGTGAGCCGGTGTGCCACACCCATAATGCTATGCGCATGACCCCACCCCAGCGCACAACCCACTCCAGCACCCCCGCTTTTGCTGCATTTTTTTGCCTTCCCCAGGCTCAAGGATTTCTAGGAGGCTGGGGGGGGGGCGAAAACAGCCTCCCCCACCACCCTGATGCACTCTGGAGGCCCTAGGAGCTTCCCTGAAGCCTCCGGAGGGCGAAAAACAGACCTATGGAGAACCCGGAAGTTCGGGAATGGTGACTTCGGGTTTGTCCGAAGGGCTGATTTTCGACCTCCAGAGCCTTCAGGGACCTTCAGGAGGCTTCCCTGAGGGCTCCAAAGGGTAAAAAATGGCCCTACAACCAAACCCGAAGTCTGTTTCTGAATTCCTGGTTTGCCCGTAGGGCTGGTTTTTCATGCTTTGGAGGCTTCAGGGAAGCCTCTGGAGGGCGAAAAACAGTCTCAAAAGAAAGCTGAAGTCAGCTGGCCAGCACGCGGATGCGCGCTGGCCATCTGACAGGGCAATGCCTTGTATGCCCTGATAAATGGCTCCGTGTGCCACCTGTGGCACATGTGCCATTGGTTTGCCATTACGGCCCTAGGAGATATTCCCTATTTACAAGAATCCCTAGTATAGAAGATAAATGTAGAGGAACACTTAGAATAGAATAGACTAACAGAGTTGGAAAGGACCTTGGAGGTCTTCTAGTCCAATCCCCTGCTTAGGCAGGAAACCCAACAGCACAACACCAGACAAATGGTTATTCAACATCTTCTTAAAGACTTCCAGTGTTGGGGCATTCACAACTTCTGGAGGCAACTTCTGTTCCACTGATTAATTGTTCTAACTGTCAGGAAATTTCTCCTCAGTTCTAAGTTGCTTCTCTCCTTGATTAGTTTCCACCCATTGCTTCTTGTTCTACCCGCAGGTGCCCTGGAGAATAGTTTGACTCCCTCCTCTTTGTGGCAACCCCTGAGATATTGGAAGACTGCTATCATGTCTCCCCTAGTCCTTCTTTTCATTAAACTAGACATACCCAGTTCCTGCAACTGTTCTTCATATGTTTTAGCCTCCAGTTGCCTAATCATCTTTGTTGCTCTTCTCTGTTCTCTGTTACTACTAAATTGGAAAGCTACAGGAATGGATGAAATATTTATAGAAATATGAGCGTCAAGGAAAGAAGAATCAGTGTCCCCATTGTGTTCCCCTAAAAATATCCCATTGAATTGAATCTAAAGCTGGTAGACAGACCTGCAAAACTATCTTTCTATACTATTAGCTATAAAGCTTTATCATATATTGGATCAGCTCAAAACTAATACAGAATCAGACATAATTGCAGTAAATAGTAAGAACTCTATCTAATTCAAGCCAAGTGTCACATTGCTGCGGTTAATAAACTCTTGTCTTGTTTTGATCTGACTTATTCAAGGGAAACTTGTCATATATTAGATGCTTTTTGAAAAATATCAAAAATCTGTTTGTTATTATTGAGATTTTTTCCCCCAGTTCCAATTTGCTCGATAAGCCAGGAACCACTAGATGATGTTATGACATACTTACTCGGTAACTGAAAATTTATCGGTAGTAAATCTCTTTGCTTTAAAGGAAAATGAATTATGTTTGAAATTAGATGAAATGTTTGTGATTTTCCTTAAATAAACGTTGGTGGCTTAAGCTTGTCTGCTGAGTCATTGCACAAAGTTTCAGAATAAATAGAGAACAAGGTTTGGAGTTTTTTTTTTTTTTTTACAATCCTTCTTGTATATCTCTTCCAGTGTTCACATTGTGGTCTTCCTGCTCTCTCTTGTATAGAACTAAATGAAAAATTGTGGCACCAAAATTGGACACTGAGATATACTTCTGGAAAACAGGAAAGGAACAATTATTTGGTTTCTTGAAGGTAGTTGCACAGTTGGTGTTGCTGATCCTACAAAATGTAAAAAAACCACAACACCAAAACATGGTACAGTTAGACTACCAACAACAGTGTGTCCCTACAGCTCCAGAATACGTTCTTCAAATGCTGAATTTGGTTGAGTTTTCCAAAGCACCTGAAAGCAGGCTAAGACATAACACATGGAGACTTATCAAAGAAAGATCCAACCTAGAACTGAGGAGAAATTTCCTGACGGTGAGAATGTGAAACAGCTTGCCTTCGGGAGTTGTGGGTGCTCCATCACTGAAGGTTTTAAAGAAGAGATTGGACAGCCGTTTGTGGCATGTGGAACCATTTGTTAGGGCACACGAGGCGATGCCTTGTCAGCTCCAGCACGCATGCATGCACTGGCCAGCTGACTTCGGACTTCTTTTAAGACCCTTTTTCACCCTCCAGAGGCTTCCTTGAAGTCTCCGGAGCACGAAAAAACCACCCCTATGGGCGGTTTTGGAACTTTGGGAATAGACTTCCAGTTTGCTCGTAGGGCTATTTTTCGCCCTCTGGAGCCTTCAGGGAAGCCTCCTGAAGGCTCCAGAGGGCAAAAAAAGGCCCTACGAGCAAACCAAAAGTTTGTTTCTGAACTTCCAGTTTGCTCATAGGGCCGGTCTTTTGCACTCCGGAGGTTTCGGGGAAGCTTCTGAAGCCTCTGGAGGGCCTCTGGGGGGCAGGGGGGTTGTTTTTGCCCTCCCCAGACTCCTAGAAAGCCTCTGGAGCCTGGGGAGGCGGAAAAAGCACACCAAAAGAGGTGGGTGCACACATGCACTGTGGGGTCACGCGCATAGCATTATGGATGTAGGCACGCCCGTGCACGACCTCCCTGCACTCCCCCCGCTTTTGGCACACGGTCCAAAAAAGGTTAGCCATCACTCGTGTAGAGTCTTCTGCTTGAGTGGGGTGGGGGAAGTTGGAGTAGAAGACCCAACTTTGTTATTCTGATTTTTTCTGAGTTTTTAGGCCTTGACTGAAGCTGGCAGGTTCTTCAGAGTAGCAGGATGAGGATCAATACTGCAGACAGGGATTTTCTACAGATTAAAGGAAGGGAGAAGAGGACTCAGGACCACTGGATTTCTGTAGGAAACAGTTTGACGGCTCTTTTGTTTACTAACTCAGTGAAGTTAAGCTGCTAGGCAGATTGTTCCAGGATTTCAGTGCTCCAAATGTTATATAGTCATAAGACTTGCATACTTATTTCACAAAGTGCATAGACACATGGACTTTAATGAGGAGTAATTTACTGGAGGGTGAAGAGGTCTAAGGTAGGATGAATTTTCATCTCATCCCACACCAACTCCCTGGACTTGGCCTTTGTTTTTCTCCTTAACCTCCAGATCAGGATTTTCCTTTGAGTGCTATTTAGTTCATAGCATCTCCAGGCTGGAAATTATAAGAAAAATGTTGGGTTCGCAGTATCTAAATATGAGATCAAAGCAGTGGTGGGTTTCAAAAATTTTTGCAACCTCTTCTGTAGGTGTGGCCTTGCTTTCTGGGTCCACTGGTGGAACCTCTTCTAACCGGTTCGGTAGATTTGATGAACCGGTTCTACTGAACTGGTGCGAACCGGTAGGAATCCATCTCTGGATCAAAGTTTCAGAAGTAAGATATGGAGCAAAAAAATTGCATATTGTCTATAGTAATTTTGCATACAAGTTGCATATCATCTATAGTAAATTTCAATTACATTATTTGAAGGTTTTGTCCAAATATTACCTCTAACTACTCTGCTTTTTTCTCCGTGTGTTTTGCTTCCTTTTTCAGTGGTCATTCTGAATAAAAGATATGCAAAATTTGCTTGCATCAAGGATCGTAAATAGTCTTTGAGTACTGGATTAAGACGTATTAGTACATGAAATCATAGGGAGGGAAGAAAACATAAACTGAATTTCATATAAATTACATCCGAAGCTACTATGGTAATAGACTCTACAAGACATAGTCAGACACTCCAGATGTAAGGGGGAAAAATCTACACTATGACGTCAAGCAGAAAGAAATTGCTGTATTTTGGGAGACAGCGATTCTCAATTTATGTTACCTCCAACGATAAAAATCCGGTCTCCAATCGAAATCGCTGGTGCACAGACATTTTTCACCATCCTGGTCTCCATTCGGAACCACATGTTCCTGGACACATGATATACCTGGAAAATATGAAACGGAGGGGCATGAAATGGAGGGATTTGACATAAAAGGAAATCTCTAATAATAAATCCATTTTTTAAAAAAAAGTGAAGATATAGAGTTAGAATTCTTTATTGGTCAAGTGGGATTAGAAACACAAGGCATTTGTCTCCAGTGCATAAGCTCTTCATGTACATACAATAATAGTGATAAAGCATTATCATAGTCATACAATAAATATACAGTATTTATTTGCAAATAGGCTACCATTGTTTACCTATTTGGCAAATAGGCACTAAATTCTGGATCCAGATCTGGAAATCCAAGTAAATTAGCAGATATAATTCTACACCTCACTTGAGGGATTGCCCCAAAACCAACCAATCAGTTTCCATCCCCAGGTGTTGATTTGAACATGGAACTCCCTAGTCATAGTTCAATTACTTAACTACTATCATTCAGGTAATCCTTGACTTATAACCACAACTGGAACCAGAATTTCCATTGCTAAGCAAGGCAGTTGTTAATTGAGTCATGGTAGACCTTAAGACCAGGGGTGGGATTCTACTGGTTAGACCGGTTCAGGGGAACCGGTAGCTCCGACTATCAACTGGGAGTGAACTGGTTTGCTTTGACTTTGAAGTGGGCCTGTCAGCCCGCCCCTGCGCTATGCTCACCTACCGTATTTTTTGGAGTATAAGACGCACCGGAGTATAAGATGCACCAAGTTTTTGAAGAGGCAAATTAAAAAAAAGTTTTTTGCACTCTGCAGACCTCCCAAAACGGCCTGGTTTTTTTGCGAAAATGGGCCCATTTTTTGTCAAAAAAAGGGCATGCGTAGGCTTTAGGAGGCTTATAGAGTGCTCCTGTGGGGTGGGGGCCAAAATTGAGCAAACAATGGCCCATTTTCCGCTCATTTTTGCCCTCCCCAGCCCCCAGGAGCACTCTGGAAGCCTCGTGAGGCTCTGCAAGGCTATTTTGGTGAAGGGGTTTCAAGAGGCAAAAAAATGTTGTATTCAGTGTATAAGACGCACCCAGATTTTCAGCCTCATTTTTGAGGGGAAAATGTCCCTCTTATACTCCAAAAATACAGTATATTTCCTTTTCTGAAGCCCAGCTGATCGGCGTGGCAGAGTGGATTGAAACAGCCTCAGCTGTTTTCCTCACCAGCAGTAATGCAAAAGGTGAGTTTTTTTGTAAACTGTGCATGCAGCATGCGAAGCGAGTGATAAGTGAACGGGTGGTTAAACCGGTAGGATCCCACCCCTGCTGCGTAAGACCTTTTTTTGCCACAGTTGTTAAGTGAATTATGCAGCTATTAAGTGAATCTGCTTCCCCCATTAACTTGGCTTGTAGGAAGCCAGCAGGGAAAGTTGCAAGTGGCAATGATATGACCCCAACAAGCAGCAACTGTCATACAAGCCAATTGCCATGTGCCTGAATTTGGATCACATGATTGAATTGAATTGAATTTATTATATTTCTATGCCGCCCTATTCCCAGAAGAGACTCAGGGCGGCTCACAACCCAAGTCGGGTGGGGGGGGGGAGGGATACAAATGAAAAAAAGACATGGACAAAACAATACCACAATTTAAAAACACTCAACAGCCACACCATTCGAGCGGGGACAGGAACTCATCAGCCCCAGGCCCGTCGGAACAGCCAGGTTTTAAGGGCTTTGCGGAAAGCCTGAAGAGAGGTGAGGGTCCGAATCTCCACGGGGAGCTCGTTCCAGAGGGCCAGAGCAGCCACAGAGAAGGCCCTCCTCCGGGTGGTCGCCAGTCGGCATTGGCCAGTGGATGGAATTCGGAGGAGGCCTAGTCTGTGGGATCTAATCGGTCTATTGGAGGTAATTGGCAGCATGATCTTAGGGATGCTGTGACAGCTGTAAGTTTAAGGATTGGTTGCAAGTCACCTTTTTCAGTGCGGTTGTAACTTGGGTCACTAAACAAATGGTTGTTAAGTCGACAGCTACTAGCATACTGTTTTTAGCTTACAGGATGGAAACTACAACAGCGGTGTGCCGTCATTTCAATGCACAAGAAACTGAATGGCATTTGAATATTCAGCTCCATCCTCATTTGTGTCTGTGGCCAGCTATTCTTGTGTGTCAACTAGATTCAAGCACACGCACACACACAATTTAATACCAGTCGGCAGTTGAGAAATGAAAAGAATGCCATAGCTTGTTTTAAAGTCTTATTAAAAGATGCAGTGGTGGTGGCGCAGTGGTTAGAGTGCAGTACTGCAGGCTACTTCTGCTGACTGCTGGCTGCCTGCAATTTGGCAGTTCAAATCTCAGATTGACTCAGCCTTCCAGCCTTCCGAGGTGGGCAAAATGAGAACTCAAATTGTTGGGGGGCAATATGCTGACTCTGTAAACTGCTTAGAGAGGGGTGTAAAGCAATATGTAAGTCTAAATGCTATTGCTATTAGTGCATTGTTAGCTGTTGTATAAATATAATGGGAAAGTCAACAGTTAATGTATCTTGCAAGCTATTTAACTGAAACCTGAATCATGATAGCCACCAAATGCTGATAAAACCTTTGCAATGGACATCTGGAATTGCCTAACTTTCAGGTTTTTTTTTTAAATGACCACCCGTGACTAAAAGAACATCTGGTGTAGAAACAGTTTGCAAATTGCTTTTTTCTGAAACCAAATATTTGAACATATTGCTGTATATTATAAAAGGGGCATCCACCTTCGTATCCTCCATTCCTGTAATCTCCAGCCAGCATAGCCACTGAAGGATTATAGGCGTGAAAATAAAATGAACAGGGGCACAAAGCTGAGGAAAGATGGCTTAAGAGAATTTTAGGTTTAAAATTTGAAAATACTGGTGAAGTACATATAATGCAGGGGTGAAATTCAGCAGGTTCTGGAGAACCGGTAGTGGAAATTTTGAGTAGTTTGGAGAACCGGCAAATACCACCTCTGGCTGGCCCCAAAATGGGGAGGGAATGAGGATTTTGCAGTATCCTTCCCCTGCCACGCCCACCAAGCCACGCCCACAGAACCAGTTAGTAAAAAAAATTGAATTTCACCACTGATATAATGTAACCCTAAATTTGAATTGGCTGAAAAAAAATCCTGTTGGACCTGGGTACTTGAGAGACCGCCTGCTGCCAATTACCTCCCAAAGACCCATTAGATCACACAGATTAGGCCTCCTCCGGGTTCCGTCTACTAGCCAATGTCATCTGGCTATTACCCGGGGGAGGGTCTTCTCTGTGGCGGCTCCGGCCCTTTGGAACGAGCTCCCCACAGAGATTTGGACCCTCACCTCTTTCCAGGCCTTCCGAAAAGCCATTAAAACCTGGCTGTGTCGGCAGGCCTGGGGTCGATGAGTTCCCTTCCCCTCTCGAATCGTGTGGCTGTTGGTTGTTTTTAAATGCCCTGTATTTTTTGTTGTAGTTTTTGTGTTTCCCTTCCCCTCCTTTGGGTTTGTGTGCCACCCTGAGTCCCGCTGGGAATAGGGTGGCATATAAATAAAATGAACCTTGAACCTTGAACCTTGAACCTGTGCTCAGATAATGAATTATATCTGAGAAAACCATGAGGTCATCTTTATTATGCTTGGAAGTCCAGAATCTTGGAAAGAAGGAATCAAAGCAGTGGTGAGTTGCTCTTACTGTCGCTACCCGTGTACATTGCAGTCTGTTGATGCATGTGCTGGATGTGCACTGTGCATGCATGTACAATCCACTGCCCCTGGGACAACCAGCTGCTTGTTGGGGCTTCTGCACGCTGTGCACGTACATCAGGGGTGGGTTTCTCGCCCCGTTCAAACCGGTTCGGTTGGAACGGGGCCGGCGGCGTCCTCGTGCACGCGCGCAGTGCACGCATGCGTACTAGTGCCTGTGCAATGCTCCAGCTGCTCCTGGAGGATCGCACAGGCACTGTATGCGTCCTGCGCATGCGTGGAAGCGCAGAACTCGTCAAAACCGGGTAAGAAACACGGGCGGGCGGGTGGACCCTTCGGCGTTCCCGGAAGTTACTTACTTCCGGGTTCGCCGACCAACCGGTTCGTGGGGACTGCCGCGAACCGCCTGAAACCCACCCCTGGCGTACACACACTTTGCTGTTTGCCATAAAACAGCTCTAGAGCGTGGGCGAGTGGGCCAAATGAGCCACCGTACCGGTACGCTCTCAGCTGCGCCCGGCCACTACCGGTATGGCTGTACCAGGCCGTACCGGCAGCAACCCACTTCTGAATCAAACCAAGTTTATCTAACCTGGTTCCTTTTTTTTTTAACCAATCTGGTTGAAATCATGGAGCTGATTTCCTGTGTTTGACCCTTGGCCTCGGTGAAGGTATTGATCTGTTGCACTCATGAGCCCATGAAGCAGGCAGGAAAATATTGATTTGGTCTTATTTTGCTATCTTCTAACAGTTTGCAGCTATAGAAGTGTGTAAATATGAAATAGAATGCATTTTAACCACTTGACCTGGTACGATGGTTGCATTGTGGATTTAGGAAGCCAGGTTAGATGATCCTCTAAGTATAATGGAGTTAGGGATGGCAAGGTAGGTTAGGTCTAAACAGTCAAGATGGCGGCCACAACCATGTGACTGAAGCCCCACCCCTATTTTACTGATCCCTGAAGGACCAGCCTCTCTTTGGCTGTTTTAGCCAATAGGAACGATGGGGCGGGATTCCTATTTCACAGTTGCAGCCACCATCTTGATATTTTTTTTCTCCCTTCCGTAGATGCCCTTGGATGCAACCACTCTAACTAATGCTTCTCTTGTTGAATTGACATTGGAATGCTGAGACACACTCACATTTGCAATTGTTCCCAAAGCTAGCCTTTGAAATGCATCTGGATTTGTCTACATTGTGTGTGTGTGTGTGTGTGTGTGTGTGTGTGTGTGTGTGTGTGTGTGTGTGTGTGTGATGTCAAAGCACTTGGTATGCCCAAATATGGGAGGCAGCATACTGCTTCCCTTTTTGCCTTTCAGCTCCATTCTAGGAGCCTTCCAGGCAGGAAACCCTATAACAGGCATACCAGGTGCTTTGACATAACACTTACTTGTTTCCTTGGCTCAGCTGATAAGGGAGGAGAGCTTGTGGCTTAGTGGCTAATACAACTGCCTAACATGTAAAAACTGCCCAGGTTCAAATCCCAGTAAGGGTATGGCTAGCTGATGAGAGCTAAATAGCTTGAAATAGATCTATACTAGTCTCCCTTTATTTATTTATCATCACAAATGCAACACACACATACACACATTGTCCATCCTGCAATATTTACACCACCCTGGATTGCATATGGTAAGTAATGGTGGGGCCTCTTAGCAAAATGACGTTGTGGCTGTTGCTTAAGCTCTTAACAGCAAAATGATTGCCTGTATGAATAAAAAGGAATGTTTATGTGGTTTTTCAGGAGCTTTTAGCTTAGCCAATGAGTTTGGCTATCCACTGCATGGCTTCCCAATGGATTCTTAAAATAACAGCTAGGTTTTTCTATTTTCTGTTAAGGATATTTTCTTAGCAAAGCATAAGAATAGCCAGGGGTGGGCTGCTACAGGTTCGCCCGGGTTTGGGGGAACCCATAGCTAACGTTATGGCCAGTTTGGAGAACCTCCAAATCTCACCCCTGGCTTCCATCTCTCCCACCCTATTCCGCTCCTCTCAGGAGTCTCCACGCAGCCCATTTTGGATGCAAGTTATCCAAAGGTGGCGCAGTGGTTAAATGCAGCACTGCAGGCTACTTCAGCTGACTGCAGTTCTGCAGTTCGGCTGTTCAAATCTCACCGGCTCAGGGTTGACTCAGCCTTCCATCCTTCCGAGGTGGGTAAAATGAGGACCTGGATTGTTGTTGGGGGCAATATGCTGACTCTGTAAACCGCTTAGAGAGGGCTGAAAGCCCTATGAAGTGGTATATAAGTCTAACTGCTATTGCTATTTCAGGGGCCGCACAGAAGCTCAGGGAGGGGGGAAAACTGGCCTCCCGGAAGGCCTCCAGAGCCCGGGGAGGAAGTTTTTGCCCATCCAGAGGCTGAAAGAAAGCCTTCAGAGCCTGGGGAAGGTAAAAACATCCTCCTCCCCGCCAAAGTGCAGGAGGCCGACTAGGCCATGCCCCACCATGGCCACGCCCACCCAGCAACCAGGCAGAGAACCCGTTGCTGAAATTTTTTGAAGCCCACCCCTGATAATAGCCCAGAGACTTTGAGCCAAAGGTCAGACATGGCGGGAAGCATGCAATTGAGACAGCCCAGGTGAGATGATCAAGAATGGGAATTACCTGTATTAGCCTGACTGGGTTTTGCATCAAGTCTTCCCCCCCAAACAGGTAGATTCTTTGGTCTTTGGCAGATACAGCAGGATGCAGCGTCGCAGTGGGAATATTCGCCATGGCTTCCCAAACGTTGTAGATGCTGTCGTACCTCTCCATGGAATTTAAGATTTCCTGGTTCACGCCGATGCCCCCGATGGCAAAGATATAGTTTTTGTAGGCCACACTTCTATGGGAATAGCGTGCCATGAACATGGGCTCTATCGGCCTCCATTGATTCAGTTTGAGAGAGAAGATGTAAACGTTGTTACTGGCTTGGTTCCTCCCATTACCTACAGGAATTCCCCCCAGAAGATAGACATTACTGTGCAGACTGACCGCCGAGGCCTTGTAGAGACGGGTTGGATACTTGGCAAGCCTCAACCATTGATTTGTTTTCTCATCATACAGCAAGACGTCCCTGGTCGTTTGTTGATTGTCTTTGCGACCGCCGATTAAGAGGAGGAATTCCCGACATGAATAGCGCCGCGGAACATGCCAGAAGGGTTTGACGTCAGGGGCACTGACACTATACAGCGAGAACATCTGCTTATTTGCAAGTTCTAGGATATTTTGACAGGCGGGGGATGACTGAATGAGGGAGTCGTTGGCTATGAAGCGGAAGAAGAAGGTTGGGTGGACATACTGAAGCCTCACCTTTTGGAACAAGTCTTGAATATAGCCTTGTCGCGCTTGAAGGTCATGCCTTACCCAGACCATGATAGCCTCAAAAACCTGTTCCTCCTCTCCGCAAAGCTCGTCATTCCCAAGGTAGTCTATCAACTCTAACACACAAAGTTCTTTCAGATCTTCAGAAGTGGCTACTTCAGGGAAATACCTTAGAGCCATCTCTTTCGCTTTCTGATTAAGATCCCGACAATGGAGGATTTCAGAAAGCCTGCTGAGACTGAGGCAATTTTCTGGAGACAGCTGATCCTGGAGATAAGCTGAACAAGCTTCGAAGAGTTTCATGTACTGGAGCATGGATGCCGTCTCCATGAGACTCAGGATGTTCTCGGGGGTCATGAGAATCTCTCCCGTGTAGACATAAAGGATAATCGAATGCAGAATGCTGGAGTCCATTCCTTGGAGGTTGACTTTTTCCTGGATGCTCTCCTTAAAGTTGTCACAGAACATGGCCTTGAAATAGGGGCTGCTTGAGACAAGGACATTCTTGTGACAGGGAATTTCAATGTCATTGGTGCACAGGAGGATGTCGGTTAGGATTCTGTTTTGTCTCAAGACGTTCAGCTGCTTTAGGAGATCCGACGAGAAATCTTGGTCTCTGAAGAGCAGGCCTTGGAGATGGTCTTCTTCCATGATGTAAACAGGAGAATCCAAAGGAGAATTCTTAGGATGACAGTATCAAAAATTCTTTGGGGTGCAATGCAAAAGTCCCCTTGAAATATTGTCCATCTGTTACAGAAAAGGGATATGGTGGCTCAGTGGCTAAGACACTAAGCTTGTCAATCAGAATCAGGTTGGTAGTTCGAATCCCTAGCACCGCGTAACGGAGTGAGCTCCTGTTACTTGTCCCAGCTTCTGCCAACCTAGCAGTTCGATAGGATGTACAAATGCAAGTAGAAAAATGGGGACCACGTTTGATGGGAAGGTAAACAGCGTTCCATGCGCCTTTGGCATTTAGTCATGCCGGCCACATGACCACAGAGACATCTTTGGACAGCGCTGGCTCTTCAGCTTTGAAATGGAGATGAGCACCGTCCCCTAGAGTCAGGAACAACTAGCACATATGTGTGAGGGGAACCTTTACCTATTACAGAATGGAGAAAACAGTTGCTTACACCAACAAAGAAGGTATATATATATATGTAGTCCTTGACTTACACTAAACAACTAAGTTCATTTAGTGACTGTTCAAAATTACAATGGCACTGAAAAAAGAGACTTATGGCTGTTTTCCACATTCATGACCACTGCAGCATCATCCCATGGTCACGTGATTGAAATTAAGACACTTGGCAACTGACTCATATTTATGATGTTTGTAGTCTCCAGGTGTCACGTGATCCCCCTTTTGTGACCTTCTGACAGGCAAATGCAATCGGGGAGCCAGATTTACTTAACAGCCATGTTCCTCACTGAATAATTGCAGCAATTCGCTTAATAACTGAGGCAAGAAAGGTCATAAAATGGAGCAAAACTTACAGTATTTTTTGGAGTATAAGATGCACCCTTTTCCCTCAAAAAAGAGGGTGAAAATCTGGGTGCATCTTATACACTGAATTTTTAGCCTCCTGAAACCTCTCCCCCTTCACCAAAATGGCCGTGCATAGCCTTTAGGAGCTTTGCAGAGTGCTCCTGGGGACTGGGGAGGGCAGAAACAAGTGAAAAATGGGAATTTTTTGCTCGTTTTTCCCTCCCCAAACCCCAGGAGCACTCTATACACCTTCTAAAGGCTATGCATGCCCTTTTTTGAGAAAAAATGAGCCCATTTTTGTGAAAAACAGGCTGTTTTGGGGAGGTCTGTGGAGTGCAAAAAGTTTTTTTTTATTTGCCTCTTCAAAATCTTGGTGCGTCTTATACTCCGAAAAATACGTTACCTAACAGCTACCTCGCTGGATCAACAAAATAGGGCCTAATGAATCAGTGGTTCATTTAACCGTGGTTTTGCTTAACAATCAAGTGTGGCCGTAAGTCGAGAACTATCTGTATCACATTCCTCGTGCTAAATAAACCTGATATTCAATTCCTGTTTTAGGCTTCTAATAGCCCAATGAGTTAAAAATATTTTTCTTAACGTTTCAAATGCTTTCAATAATCAGGGATTCAAGACCAAAGAAAAATTGTTCATAAGGAGGAAACTCTCTAAAAATTCTAGGCTATTTAGCATCCCCACCACCAAAAAAGTAACCTTAGTCATTTCTAAAGAATGTAACTTTGCCGAACAACACAATAAATTAAACTAACTGCGTCTAGGAATCTTTTTTTTTAACTGTGAGTTGCTTTGCTTTCAGAAGAACAGAGTTGGAAGGGACCTTGTAGGTCATCTAGTCCAACCCCCCGCCCAAGCAGGAGACCTTACACCATTTCCGACAGATGGCTGTCCAGTCTCTTCTTGAAATCCTCCAGTGATGATTTCAGATAAGTCCCAAACAGGATTTGTTTTCTTTGCATGATTTCAAAGTCTGCTAAAACATTGTCCCCAACTCTATAATTATATTCAGTTCTACTGTACACCCACGATAAGATGCAGCCAATGCTTAGCTTTTCTTTCTCAATGCAACAGTTTTGGTTCTGACTGCACCACAAAACAACAATAGATCGTAAAAAAAAGCCCTCTGCTTTTTAAAGAGGACAACAGCTGCTAGCCCACCTCCACCCCATCATCCAATTCTTCAACGAAATGTACAAAATATAACCGGCATATATTGCACGGAGAGGTTTAAAACCCCAACAATCCCAAAGCAATTTTCTCCAAGATCTAATGGCTTTTGCTTGTAGTTTAAAAAAAAATATATGGGGGCAGATCTGTTTACCTTAATCCTTTCCCAAACCTTCAGTGTCTCTGGCTTGTTTATCCTCTGCTGAAACTTTCCATGCTTATAACTTGCCTCGGAAGATTAATGTTTGAAAAGCAGAGGGAGAGGAGAAGCCATGATGAAACCTCCCCATATTATTCTTTCGCCGTTTGAAGGATTCATTGGGGATGGTTTCTAGGTTTGTTTAACATCACGGAGCTGTCCTTGTTTTTCCAAGGGTGGTTAGCGAGGTACCACAACAGGGCACTGTGTGCATTCCTGAGCTAAGAATAGCGAAGCCGGTTGCTTTTCCCCGCAATGTTGCTACGTGTGACTTTCCAATTGCCTTCTCTAGCAACCAAGGGGACGCATCTCTGCTTTGCCAAGGAGTGCTCTTGTGCCAAAGGGCTTGCAAATGAAAATAGAAGGGGAGATTAGGGATGGGATACTGGCCAAAGTCTTGGCTAAGAGGAGGAAGAGGGCCCAGAGGTTAGTAACGCTAAAGGGCATAAACAATATGAAGCTTCTAGAAAGTTCTTCACACTGTTTGTTCCATCTTAATCCATCTTTCCTCTAACTAGGGAGGAGGTTTACCAGGGGTGAAATGCTACTGGTTTGGGCCGATTCGCCCGAACCAGTAGTAAAAAATGCTTTAAAAAGTGAAGAAAAAAAAACATTCCGACAATCAGCTGTGCAACAATCAGCTGTGCTGGGCAATCGTGGGAACTTTTTTTAAACTTTTTTTTTACCATTTTTTAACTACCAAATAGCTGTGCGTCAGTCAGTTGTGTGCCTGATTGTGAGGTTCCTGCTTGTTGCCGGGGCCATTTTGTGTGAAGTCCAGCTGCTTTTATACTGTGTGTGAGTCAGTTGTGCAGCCACGCCCACCCGGTCACATGACCACCAAGCCAAACCCACTCGGTCACATGACCACCAAGCCACACACACAGAGAACCGGTAGGGTAGTGGTGGGTTCCGGATCACATTCGAACCGGTACGATTGGAATGGGCTCGGCGTCGTCGTCCACGTGGATGTGCGCAGTGCGTGCACATATGCGCACAGCACACACATGCATCTTACCGCCTCCGTGATGCTCCAGCTGCTCAGCAGAGCATTGCACAGGCACTGTACACGCCATGCGCATGCGCAGAAGCAAGGAAGCCTTAAAACACAGTAAGGAGCTTGGGCGGGTGGGCCCTCTGGAGCACCGTAGCGGAATGGTATCCGATGCTCCGGGCAGGCTCAGAGCAGGCTCCGGTATGCCCGTACCAGGACGTACCCACCACTGCGGTAGGGAAAACTTTTGAATTTCACCAGTGAGGTTAATTAACTTAGCTGATCAGGGGAATGACGTAGATTTTATATACTTAGATCTCAGCAAAGTCACGAAATTCTCTTTGATAAAAGCGTAAAACACGGACTAGATCAGTGTTTTTCAAATTTGACAACTTTAAGATGTGTGGACTTCAACTCCCAGAATTCCCCAGTTGGTCATAAGGCACCTTTTTTTCCAGTATATTGTAACTTCAAATGGTCACTAAATGAACCGTTGGAAATCAAGGACTACCAGTATATTTAACTACCAAAGGGAAAATTGAATATGAACGCTGTTTCAAACATCTGAATTGTCACATGGAGAAGTGAACAGACTTATTTTCTATTTGTCTTATTGAGTTTTTTTTCCTTTGCTGTTTCTTTCCTATTGTTTTTAAAGATCAAAACATTTAATAAAAATTATTTTAAAAGGCTTATTTTCTATTGCTCCAGAGGACAATCCCAGAACTAAGGGATTAAAACTACAAAAGGTTCCAGTTAGACATCAGGAGGGATATCCTGACTGGTCAATCCGAAACATATTGACACATGAAATGCTAAAATGTCCTTCACTGGAATCTTCAAACAGAGGCCAGATGGAAACCTGTCAGAGATGCTCTGAAGGATTCTTCAAAAAGTGGGAAGTTCTTTGTATCCCCCCACCTCTGTGATTCAAATGTGTGAATTACTACTCCAGAGGAAACCTTTAGTAGTAAATTCCTGTGCTAGTAAGGATTGGAATAAATGATTTTCAAAGTTCTTTCCAACCTCTACATTCCAGACTAGGATGGTTATCAAAGAAACATCAACTGTTTGGGATTCTAATTATGTTAGAAGCATCCTAATTCAAAATAAGCAGAGTTTTAAAGACAGTTTTATTAGTCTCTAAGGTACAGGTACATGGTGACTCAGTGGCTAAGACACTGAGTTTGTCAATCAGAAAGGTCGGTAGTTCGGCAGTTTGAATCCCTAGCGCCACGTAACGGAGTGAGCTCCCATTACTTGTCCCAGCTTCTGCCAACCTAGCAGTTGGAAAGCATGTAAAAATGCAAGTAGAAAAAATAGGAACCATCTTTGGTGGGAAGGTAACAATGTTCCGTGCGCTTTCGGCGTTTAGTCATGCTGGCCACATGACCATGGAGACGTCTTCGGACAGCACTGGCTCTTCGGCTTTGAAACTGAGATGAGCATCGCCCCCTAGAGTTGAGAACTAGCACATATGTGTGAGGGGAACCTTTACCTTTAGAAATAGGTAAGTCAAACAATTCATAAATGGGAAAGAACTGTTATCTCTACATCATATTAAACCGAAGTATCTCTTTAATACCCGTGGCAAGGGAATTTTTTTCCCAAGGCAAACCAACAGGGATATTTTGGAGTGCTTGGATGATGCAAAAAAGCTATTTGTTTTTTCAGACTGTAATGTGCTATAAATCAGTGATCCCCAACCCCCGGTCCGCGGACCGGTGCCGGGCCGTGGAGTACCTGGCACCGGGCCGCGCAGCGGCCGGGGGCCATGATCGCTGCAGCGGCCGGAGGCCATAGTTTCTTTCTGTATGCAAATTAGGGCTAACTGGCACAAGGGGTGTTACTGGACCGCTGGTGGCACTCTGACGTCACCAGCGGCCCACCGCCCCCCTGTGTCCAGCGCCGCCCTTCTCATTCCTTTTCAGCGCTTCAGCGCTGGCCGATTCCTGAAAAAAACCTAAGAGCGCCTGCGCAGCTACGTAGGGCTAGCGTAGACAGCGCTAGTAGCGTAGCCTTGCACTTTATATTTATGTAATTGTATTTTATTTTGTAAGGCATGTTTAAATACAATACAATAAAAGTTGTTTAATCAAAACAATCTGATATATAAACAATCAATGTGTCGTCGCGAACAACGCCCCCCCACCCCTGCGCGCGCTCAGCAGGCCACGGTAAAATTATCAAAGGCTGACTGGTCCGCGGCGATAAAAAGGTTGGGGACCACTGCTATAAATGATATATCACGGGTAAGCAAGCTGGCCCAAAACATTGTGGCATAACATTTTTTGTGCTGTGTTTTTTTTTTACAGCAAGGCTATATTAAGCAAATGATTGTAGGAAAAACATCACATGGAGAATGTAAGCTGCAGCTACTGCACTAGATTCATTAGCGAGATGACATTCATATTGATGCTACATAGACGATCCGCAACATTAGACCGTATCTAATGTACTTTCACATCAGATCTGTTCTGCGTGGACATCACGTTGTCCTTCTTGATTCAGATTCAAGTCTGCTAAACCCCAACTGACCTCTGAGCCACGTGGATAAACAAGTCTGCTCGAGTCCCCCTGATAGCAATTCCTGCCAACCTCCCACAGAAGGTCCTTCTAATTATGGATCTGCCTCCAATGGAATGAAGATGCTGGAGGGACATTGGTTTCTTTTCAGCTACTTGTGTTCGAGGGGGCTAATTTCTAGTAAGGATTATTGGTTCATGGGTAACGGTCTCAGTATGGGAAAAAAAAAGCAAAATATAAACCAAGGAGATAAATTCGCCTTTTTTCAGTAACTCTCAGTATCTTCCATTCATAAATTCAGTTCAGTTCATCCCGTTCAAGGTTTTCTACAGGTTGTCCCCAACTTACAACAGCTTGTTTAGTGACCATTCAAAGATGCAACAGCACTGAAAAATGTGACTTTTTTGCTTTTTCAGTTACGACCTTTGCAGCATCCCCATGAAAACAAAATTCAGATGCTAGGCAACTCATATTTATGACAGCTGAGTGTCCCAGAGTAACAGCTGTGTTACTCACTTAACAACTGCAGTAGTTCCCTTACCAACTGTGGAAATAAAGGTTGTAAAATGGGGCAAAACTCACTTAACATATGTCTCACTTTACAACAAAAAATTTAGGTTCAATTGTGGTCATTAGTTGACAACTACCTGTGCTTTGTGATTTTTCTAAAAATGTTTTCCACTAATAGTGTTTTGTGCACTTTTCTTCCATTCTCTGTGTGTTTTGTTTTACCCTATATGAATGTTTCACAATATTCTGAAATATAATACATTTGTGTGTGTGTGTGTGTGTGTGTGTGTGTGTGTGTTTGGAAAATCGGGAGACATGGATTTAGAGCAGGGATGGCTAATCTTTTTGTTGTTGGATGCCAAAAATGCAAGGGCGCACACACGGTAGTATGCGCGTGTGCCAGCACCCATAATGCAAAGCGCCCCCCACATGTGCATGTGCGTACAACGCCCCCTCAACACGGGCCGCACTTCGCCTCCAAGTTGAGCTTGGTATATTTCCTCCAGGGCGCCGTGGGAAGCCATTTTCACCCTCCCAAGGCTCCAGGAAAGTCTCCGGAACCTGGGGAGGGTGAAAAATGGGCTCAGCGGGCCAACTGGAAGTTCCATTGGCCTGTTGGGCCAGTTCTTCGCCCCCTCCAGGTTCCAGAGTCTTTCCTGGAGCCTTGGGAGGGTGAAAATGGCCTCTCTCGGCCCTCCGGAAGGCTGAAAATCAGCTGGCTAGTGTGCGCATGTGCGCTGGAGCTGACAACTCGTGTGCCAGCACATAGTGCCATAGGTTCGCTGTTGTGACTCAGCAGCAGTCTTCTGTGAGTCTTTTCGGAATGCAAGATTAACGATGCAGCTGGGGTTCATTAGTGGGGTTTTGGAGATAAAAGGACAGATGCTGCCACGCCCTAGTTGCAGGAGTCAATGTTCCTTCGTGCGTTCCTTGGTTCGTACAACATTGATTAATCAGCAGTCGTGGTTTACACTTGGAAAAGTGCTTGGTTTTATGTAACCCTGATTCAAGGATACACTTGGAGAAGTGCATTGCGTTGTAAGAGTTTTTGTTTAGTATTATATTATCTTGTTAGAGACTGTATTTATGTTATTTTTGGGCTTGAAGCCAGTCTGAGCCGAGAACTGATAAAAAGACTTCCTTTTAAGTTTATTTGTCTGCCGTTTGTTAAGAGCCGTGAAGGGGGGACAGAACAGTTCGCCATCACGGACTTAGAGCATATATGAATTTTTATTGGCCTGTTGGATGGAGTGCACAAAACTAAAGTATTTCTTTATTAGATTTTTTATTACCTTTATAGGTAACTCAAGGTGGAGAACAGACATAATATTCCTTCCTTCTCCTATTTTCCTCACAAAAACTTTAAGATGAGGTGAGTTGGGCTGGGAGTGAGTCACCCAGCTGGCTCTCATGCCTAAGGCAGAACTAGAAATTCACAGTTTCCTAGTGATTGGCCCACCCAGTTGACTTTCATGCCAAAAGTGGGACTAGACCTCACTGTTTTCTGGTGATTGGCCCAAAGACACCCAGATGGCTTTCAGGCCTAAAATGGAACTAGAACTTTCATCAATTGTATTGGAGATATTTCACTTCTATTGTGAGACGTTGGTAGCAACAAAGCTCTTGGCTATTGGCCTTACAGAACCATTTGAGCAAGATATACTGTATTTTTCGTAGTATAAGATGTACTGGAGTATAAGACGCACCAAGATTTTGAAGAGGCAAATTTTAAAAAAAAGTTTTTGCACTCTGCAGACCTCCACAGAATGCCCCATTTTTCGCAAATACAGGCCCAGGTTTTGTCAAAAAAAAAAAGGCCTTGCATAGCCTTTAGGAGGCTTCCAGAGTGGTCCTGGGGGCTGCAGGGGGCAAAAATGAGCAAAATACGGCCCATTTTTCACTCACTTTTGCCCTCCCCATCCCCCAGGACCACTCTGGAAGCCTCCTAAAGGCTATGCAATGCCATTTTTGCAAAGGGGGCAGGGTTTCAGGAGGCCAAAAATGCTGTATTCAGTGTATAAGACGCACCCAGATTTTCACCCTCTTTTTTTTGGGGGGGAAAGGTGCGTGTTATACTCTGAAAAATACAGTAGTTTGCTTAGTGCTCTTATTTTCCTTGGGAAATGTGGGTATAAAGGAAATTTAAAAATGGAAATGAAACTTCAAAGAATTTTCTAAACACATGATTTATAAACAATATCTCTGGGATTTGTCAGGCAAAAAACATCAGAGCCAAGGAAGAAAATGAGGGGTAGTACTTCAATTTTCAAAGCAATCATGGATTCCTCTGAGTCTGTTTGTATATAAATAAGCTAGATTCCTACAGAAGTCTAGCATGCTGTTCCAAATGAGACTCCCTTGACTTCTACTGCCATCAGGATGACAGTGAAATGCAAAACGTTTGCATAACATCAGGATTGAATTCCTGGTTTGTTACTCTGAAAAATTCTGCTCAGATCCTAACTTTAGGTTACAAGTTCTTAGAGGAATAATCAATCAAGAGTCATAATTAGCTTGTGGAATTCGTGAAGCTGCCAAAGCCTTGGACAAATGTCAAGCCCATCTTTGCGTTCTTGCATCCAATTGTGATGAACCTATGTATGTGAATGTTGTAGCATAAGTGTAGGCATACATAGCTATGCTGGAACACGTATACAACAGCAGTAATCATTTACCATAAGACCAGAGGTCACAACCTGTTAACTCTCAGCACTAAGTAGGTCAAAGGTCACAACTGGTTAACTCTCAGCATTAACTAGGGGTCAAAAGTTTGTGTGCTGATTCTGCAGTATCAACTAGGGGTCAGAAGTTTGCATGCTAGTAAAAGATTTATTTGCTGACTATGGGCATTCTTTAGGTTCAGAGGTCTACATGGAAGTAAATGAGTTACCATATACCATAGACTTGTACAACCATGATTGGTCCACATAGACCATGTGACTCCACTCTTTCTTTGTGTATGCTCAATAAAAGAGTCATCCAGACTATGCTCTGGGTCGTCTCATCCCGGAGAAAGACCTGTGTCCGAGTCTTCCTTCATCATTGGCCTCATGGGCGACCCGCGGAGAAATCGCATGTGAAGCTGGTTGAAGCTCTTTGTGCTGAACATCAAATCAATCTGATAAAGGTTGATGATAATAAGAAGCTTGGTGAGTGGGTAGGTCTCTGCAAGATCGACAGAGAAGGAAAACCTTGTAAAGTTGTGGGCTGCAGGTGTGCGGTTGTTAAAGACTATGGCAAAGAATCTCAGGCCAAAGATGTCATTGAAGAATACTTCAAGTGCAAGAAATGAACAAATAAAAACACATTTGAGCTGACAGTTTAAGAAAAAAAAAAGGGTCATAATTTTGATGTAATTTTTATTAGAGTGAAGGAATATGCAGGAACAGTTAGGAATGTTGCCCATGGACAAACAAGTTCTTAAAAATTTTGAATTATGATCTAAATACCCTCAGGGATTTTAATCATTTTTGTTTCCTGTTACAGCACGAATGTACTCCCCTAAATACAATTATTATCAGTTAGAATTTTCATCATATTTTGGGTGCAATCCATAGCCACAAAACGTCTTGGGTGTCCAAAGGGGAAGGTTGATAGAAATAAAACTGTGCTCAAGCTCTTGAAATCAGCCAGGAAAAGAAATTTATGTAAATGCCTAAAATAAACACACCTGGAGACATTAATCTCCCAGATGTATCTTTACAAGTTTGGGTTTTCCCAGATGATTTAAAGCACCTCTACATAAATGAGCAGGCTTTTTAGATTTTTTGAAGTCCCAAATATGTTAATGATAACACATGGTTGTCGTCTTCATTTTAGATTGTGGGGAGTAACTGGGAGTTCTCAGACAGCCAGGCTCAAAAAAAAAAAATCAAACTAATTGAATTGAATTGAATTTTATTATTTATATGCCGCCCTTCTCCGGGAGGACTCAGGGCGGCGAACAATTCAAAAGCGGAAGAAGGGGAACATAAAACGAATACAAATAATTAAAATAAGCAAGAGTCACATAATCATACAAGTCGAGAGGGGAGGGAACTCATCACCCCCAGGCCTGCCGGCAAAGCCAGGTTTTGACGGCTTTTCGGAAGGCCTGGAGAGAGATGAGGGTCCGAATCCCTGCAGGGAGTTCATTCTAGAGGGCCGGAGCTGCCACAGAGAAGGCCCTCCCCCGGGTTGTAGCCAGATGGCATTGGCTGGTAGATGGAACCCGGAGGAGGCCAACCCTGTGAGATCTAATGGGTCTGTGGGAGGTAATTGGCAGCAGGCGGTCTCTCAAGTACCCAGATCCAATACCATGAAGGGCTTTATAAGTTACGACTAGCACCTTGAAGCGTATCCAGAGACTGATCGGTAACCAGTGCAGCTCGCGGAGGATAGGTGTAACGTGGGTGTACCGAGGTGCACCCACAATCGCTCGCGTGGCTGCGTTCTGGACGAGTTGAAGTCTCCAAATACTCTTCAAGGGCTGCCCCATGTAGAGCGCATTGCAGTAGTGCAGTCTTGAGGTCACAAGGGCGTGAGTGACTGTTGCGAGCGCCTCCCGGTCCAGGTAGGGACGCAACTGGTGCACCAACTAAGACACAAATAACTAAGTACATGAAATTTAATGTGGAGAAAAGCAAGGTTTTATACTGAGGCAGGAAAAGGTACAAGTACAGATTAGATTAAACCTGGCTCAAAAACAGTCACTATGAGAGGGACTGTTAGGAATATAATTCTAACGGTTGGGTTGGCAATATATAAATCATGTAACAATGCTATACCTGTTTCTTTAAATCATACTGTAAAATGTGATTGGTTGCTGCTTTCCTCAATTGGCCATAAGAGGGAGCCAGAATGACTGTTTGTTAGATGCTGGGCTGATCTGATCTGAGTGTTTTGGAAGCTGGCTGTTAGAAAGTGCCGTGAGCTGTTGTAAGTTTTGCAACTGTTAGCAAACTTTGAGTATTGAACTGATTATATGATTACTGGACTATGTTATTTGGATTGTCCCTTAACTGAAAGACATTGATGACTGACTGTCTTATCCGTGTATGACTTATCCGTGTTTGATGGACTCTGATACCTCTATTTCCATGAAAGTAAAAGCCTATTTAAACTGCAGTGTCTCTGTATGCTGGTTTGTGTGTTCTCCAACACCACACTCACAACGTTTCTCTGAATGTACTCGCTCTCCCAATGGGGAGCTTACCTAACAGGGACCTTGGAGTTCTTGTGGACAATCACTTAAACATGAGCCAGCAGTGCGCTGCAGCATCCAAAAAAGTGTATACAATCCTTGATTGTATAAACAGAGGCATAGAATCAAAATCACGTGAAGTATTGGTACCGCTTTATAAAGCTTTAATAAGACCATGCTTGGAATACTGCATCCAGTTTTGGTCACCATATTACAAAAAAAGATGTTGAGACTTTGGAGAAAGTGCAAAGAAGAGCAGCTAAGACAGGGGTGGGTCGACTGCCGGCATTACTGCCAGTTCAGCGGGCATGCACCTTTGCATCAAAAATTGTCTGTGCATGCTCAAAAAGTTAAAAAAGGGGGAAAAATACATTTCTGCAATGAAAATTGTTTTGCGCAGAACCAAAAATCAAGTTGGCGCCACCGTAGGAGAACCAATTTGTGTGTGGCAGGCCTGGGTCGCTACCAGTTCCAGTGATTCAGGCTGCCAAGTTACTACCTACCGGTCCGAACTGGTTAGGAACCCACCTCTGAGCTAAGATGATCAAGGGCCCTGAAGACAAAAGCATATGAAGAACGGTTGCAAGATTTGGGTTTGACTAGAGAAAAAAAGGACTTGGGTTGACATGACAGCAGCATTCCAGTATTCGAGGGGCTGCCACAGAGAAGAGGAGGTCAACTTATTTTCCAAAGCACCAGAAGGCAAGACAAGAAACAATGGCTGGAAACTAATTCAAGAGGAGAAGCATCCTGGAATTAAGGAGAAATTTCCTAACAGTGAGAACAATTGACCAGTGGAACAGCTTGCCTTCAGAAGATGTAGGTGCTTCATCATTGGAGGCTTTTAAGAAGGGATTGGACAACCACCTATCTGAAATGGTAGGGTCTCCTGCTTGAGCAGGGGTTGGACTAGAAAACCTCCGTGATCCCTTCCAGCTCTATTCCGATTGATAGTGGGATCATTGCTTGTCATCATGTCCTCCGTCCTTTGCTGGGAGCAGCCCCTGATGGGTTATTCAAAGGTTCAAAGCACCCTTGGCTCAATTAAAATCCCACAGCTTTGTTCTTGGCGCTTTCCTTGCTTGATTTTAAGCTATTCTTCTTGTATTTTATCTTTCCTCCCTTTGGCCACGCTACTAATTACAATCTGGCAGCAACTACTGGAAGGCCTCTATGAACCGCTGGTCAACTATCTGAAGGCCTGAATTTGCAATCTCCTAATTGAAAGGACAGCAGAATCTAGCCTGAAGGAGAATTTATGAAATGTGTATTGCATAAGCAAGACTCAATGGGTCAAGAGAATGTACCATTCCTGCTTCACTGATATGGCTGCAAAGAGAAAATAGAATCCCTTTCCTTCCTTTCCCAACTGTAATGTGCAGTAGTAGGAATGACCTTGATGGACAGGAAGAAAGAAACCCGAGCATGAGGCAGAATTATAATCTGAGAAAATGTCTTAAGACAACACACTAGAGCAATTTCAAACAGACTTGGTACACAGATGACTTACCCTCTGGAGAAAAATACTGTGGGGGTAAGACACCCCTAACACCCCTTGTGGTATGTGTTCTGTTAAGATACAGCCTGTTGTGCCTTTAAATGGCTTCTACTGTACTGCCGTAAAATGGCTTCTACTGTGCACCGCAGTGGAGTTGCCATGGTAATGACTTCACAATACTCCACAGGGGGGCTCCCTCTGGCAAGGAGGAAAATGCAACATTCGAAATTACATTTGGTCCCGACATTTCCCCCCTATAAATAACTACCTGGGCAACGCCGGTTGATCATCTAGTTTTATAATAAAAGTATTCTTGGCCTTCATTATTATGATTTCCTCATCTGATATGCCCTGAAGGGCTGATACGACTTTGGCACTCTATAGCAGAATTTATCTGCCTTGATTTGATGCCGTCCAACAAAGCATCTTTCTTTGTGAACTTCAAGAACCCAT
Source organism: Thamnophis sirtalis (assembly GCF_051295495.1). Lineage (NCBI taxonomy): Eukaryota > Metazoa > Chordata > Lepidosauria > Squamata > Natricidae > Thamnophis > Thamnophis sirtalis. The sequence continues at coordinate 113,312,693 of NW_028261382.1, read as the reverse complement.
AAATGTGATAGAATCTGAATATATAAATCATAACTGTGTTATTCAGAGATGTTATATTCATTTTCATTGGTAGTAACAATGGCACAGAAGTCCAGTATGGAGTAGAGATTGGGCTCTGGAGCAGGAGCAATGATTTATTTAATGTGTATGTTTGTCTTTCCTTTCCTCTGTGTCTTTCCTCCGTGTATTTGCCATAGGCAAGTGGGTTGGACTAGAAGACCTCCAAGGTCCCTTCCGACTCTATTATTCTATGTTCTGTGTCTGTGTGCATTAAAGAAATATCAAACTGCTCAGAATGCAGAAATCCAACCGGTAGCTTCTTAAAAAGTGCTGAAGACTGGAGTACATACTTGGAGCAAAGATCCACTTGTTTCAGCGTTTATTTTCTATACTTGCTCCATGCTTTGCTTGAAGGTCAATCTATATCAGGAAGACCAAAATCGGACCTGGGAAATTTCCAACCTTGGGATACCCGAGAATTCTCTTAGGGATAAATGTGAGAAAATAGAACAAGCTTATTTTTTCCATGCCTCTGGGTGTCATTTAGGAAACTGAAAACCTGCACCCTCGTAGGCAGAAGTTGGAGCCAACCAAACCAGAGATAGAACAGGGGATTTTCCCAAATGTGGGTGACAATTTTTTCTCCCGCTTCCTAACAGACCAGCAAATGTGGCAGTACAGGAAAAGTTTGCATTCTGAGACAACAGAGCAGCCTTATTTTCCAACACCTGCATTTTCCCCACGTGGGAAGAAATATGAGTAAGCTATTTGGGCCTTAGAACTAGCTTACAGGATTTTATCCCGAGGCTACAGCATCAGGCTTAAGGTAGCTCTGTGAATCCTCTCATCCATTTGGTACGTTATATCTGTTCCAGAGAATGCTTTTAATAGGTGGTGAACAATTAATTAAGTCATTTTTTTGACTCCGAGGGACCCAGTTTTTCTCCATGACAATCTGACCATAACCTAGTTTTCAAGTAGTGCAAAGTAATTGTCAGGCCTGCAATTATATTCCTTTTAGAATTTTGGCCTGCCACACTTTCTCTTATTTCATTATGCCCATGTTCCTCCCCAAACTTCTCACTGTCTGAATCTGCTGCCAGCTCCACTGGCTCCTGGCAGGACACAATAAGCATAGTCTGGAGATCCAAATGTACCAAAATGATTTAGTTCACTTTCAGATCCATAAAAGAAAGCTACAGGGAAGATGGTCACGGATGGCTTTCTATGACCAGAGAAATGAGAAATTCAGTAATAGGTATAAAGTGCAACAGTATAAATAGGTATAAATTTCATTCCACACAAGGAAAAGCCTGATGATACAATTTGTACAAATCTCTTTGGAGGTTTTTAAGAAGAGGATGGAATGTCACCTCTGATAAATAGTCTAATGCAGCATTTTCAACTTTGGGAACTTTAAGAGGTGTGGACTTTAAATCCAGAATTCCCCAGCCAGCTGGGAGTTGGCAGTCCACACCTCTTAAAGTTCCCAAGGTTAAGAACCACTGGTTTAGTGGGTTGTCTTGTATGTTACAGAGGGTTGGATTAGTTGATCTTTGAGGTTCAATTCTACAATTCTCTATACGATCAAGGTAGGGTGTGATCCTACTTCAGAGGTGGGTTCCTACCAGTTCGCATCTATTCGGTAGAACTGGTTTATCAAATCTACCGAACCAGTTAGAAGAGGTTCCACCAGTGGACCCGGAAAGCAGGCCACACCTACAGAAGAGGTTCCAAAAAATTTTGAAACCCACCACTGGCAAGGATCTTGTAACTTGACAGCTTTAAGACTTGCATGCTTCAATGCCGGAGTTTCTGAATAGCTACTTGGACCTACTTAAGTATTAATTCATAATTTCATATCTGGTCACATGGGCGGCAAGCCACTCCCATCTGGTCACATGGGTGGTAAGCCACTCCCACAAAGGAGGCCACACCCACAAAGTAGCTTCCGACAATTTTTGAAACCCACCACTGTCTTATATCTTTAGCCATCATTTGGGATACTTGTGAAGAGAGCATCTAACTAGATTTGTATCTTTGTGCATAAAGGACTTTTATACTGATATCGATGGGACCTCAGTACGAAATCTGCTAAGCATTAAAGATTTAAGAGCAATCTTCTCTTGTGTCCTGCTTTCCCATTCTTAAGATTAAACGGCTTTTCCTTTCCAGGAATTTTACAGACATTGGGGGGGGGGGGATTAGGGAAAGGAGTTACTGTAAAAAAATAATAATCAGATACTATAAATAAGGATTAATTGGCAATGGGAGAATTCTGGCTGAAGATATATACATAACTCTTTCAAGCACAGAAGAAATAATTGTAAAAGAGGAGGAGATGTAGGCCAGGAAATAGATTTATTGTACTCAATAATAATATTTCTCATCACCATTCATTTTGATGTAGAATCCTGTCTGGATTGCTGCATTGTTGTGGAAAGGAAGGGAAAAAGGAAGGGAAGAGAAGAGAAGGGAAAAGATAAGAGAAGGGAAAGGACAAGAGACGAGAAGAGAAGAAAGGGGAAGAGGAGAGAGAAGAGAAGGGAAAAGACAAAAGAAGGGAAGAGAGAAGGAAAGAGGGAAAGGAAGAAGGAAGGGAAGAGAAGACAAGAGAAAAGAGTTAGGGATGGGAAAAGAGAAGGGAAGGGAAAAGGGACGGGAAGGGAGGAGAAGAGAGAAGGGAAGGAAAAAGAGAAGAGAAGGGAGAAGACAAGGGAAGGGAAGAGAAGAGAAAAGGGAAGAGAAAAGAGAAGGAAATGCAAGAAGGGAGAGGAAGGGAGAAAAGACAAGGGAAGGGAAGAGAAGAGAAAAGAGAAGGGAAGGGAAGGGAAGAGAAAAGAGAAAGGAACAGAAAAGAAGGGAGGGGAAGGGAAAAGAGGAGAAGAGACAAGAGAAGGGAAGAGAGGAAAGAAGAGAATTTCATATAGAAATCATAGTTAAAATACTTGTAAGTTAAGAGTTAATAGCACAGTAATATTCGACACGACTACAGTTGGGACAGAATATTGCTAAGGAAAGTGGTTGTTAAGTAAGCCATGATCAATTTTATGACCTTTTTCACCACGGTTGTTAAGCAAACCACGGCAGTTGTTAAGTGATTCACTTGATCGTTAAGTGAATCCAGCTTGCTCTTTGGCTTCGCTTATCAGAAGCCAGCTGGGAAGGTGGTTAAATGGCGAACACATAACACAGGGCTGGCAACCATATGATTTTTGATCATGTCACCATAGAGATGCCGGCGTGGTCGTAAGTGTGAGGACTGGTTGTAAATCACTTTTCCAATGCCATTGCAGCTTCAAACGATTACTAAATGAACGGTTGAACGTCAAGGACTATCTGTAACTACAACACAGGCAGGTTAGGAACTGTGGGATGGCTGTTGTAGGCTTTTGTTTGTGGTGTTTGGAGAGTCTTTCTTGGCTTAATTAGCTTTAAAATCTTCGTTATCGGATGTTTAGCACACCAGATCAATAGCAGACAGTTCCTTCTAGGTGCAGGACCCCAGAGTATTGCGTTTCAGTCCGATGAGTCACATCGAGCCCAGAGAAAGCTGCATTTAGCTGATTTAACTGTTGCTATTCTAGCAATTGAGTCCAAATTTTCATAAGCCCCTCAATATGCCTGGGCAAGGTCCTCACAGCTGCTTAAGGCGAACACAAATCATATGCAATCCAAGGCAAGACAGACTGGATTTCCCTCTCCTGCATACAGAGAGTCCTCAACTTACAACATTCATTTGTATAGGTGGTACCTTGCTCAATTGTAGTGACTGTGAGAGGGATCTTGGAGTCCTAGTGGACAACCATTTAAATATGAGCCAGCAGTGTGCAGCAGCTGCCAAAAAAGTCAACACAGTTCTAGGCTAAAGAAACAGAGGGATAGAATCAAGATCACGTGAAGTGTTAATACCACTTTATAAGGCCTTGGTAAGGCCACACTTGGAATACTGCATTCAGTTTTGGTCACCACGATGTAGAAAAGATGTGGAGACTCTAGAAAGAGTGCAGAGAAGAGCAACAAGGATGATTGGGGGACTGGAGACTAAAACGTATGAAGAACAGTTGCAGGAACTGGGTATGTCTAGTTTAAAAGAAAGAAACAGAGGGATAGAATCAAGATCACGTGAAGTGTTAGTACCACTTTATAAGGCCTTGGTAAGGCCACACTTGGAATACTGCATTCAGTTTTGGTCACCACGATGTAGGAAAGATGTGGAGACTCTAGAAAGAGTGCAGAGAAGAGCAACAAAGGTGATTAGGGGACTGGAGACTAAAACATATGAAGAACGGTTGCAGGAACTGGGTATGTCTAGTTTAATGAAAAGAAGGACTAGGGGAGACATGATAACAGTGTTCCAACTGTTTTGCCACAAAGAAGAAGGTTTTGCCACAAAGAAGAGAGAGTCAAAATATTCTCCAAGGCATCTGAGGGCAGAACAAGAAGCAATGGGTGGAAACTAATCCAGGAGAGAAGCAACTTAGAACTGAGGAGAAATTTCCTGACAGTTAGAACAATTAATCAGTGGAACAACTTGCCTCCAGAAGTTGTGAATGCCCCAACACTGGAAGTCTTTAAGAGGATGTTGGATAGCCATTTGTCTGGAACGATATAGGGTTTCCTGCCTAGGCAGTGGGTTGCACTAGAAGACGTTCAAGGTCCCTTCCAACTCTGCTATTGTATTGTATTGTATTGTATTGTGTTGTATTGTATTGTATTATATTGTATTGTATTTAGACCACAGGTGGGGGGAACTATGGCCTTTGATGACCTGTGGACTTCAACTCCCAGAATTCCTGAGCCAGTTGGGCCATAATTCCCCACCCCTGGTTTAGACCTTCAAAGTAACTTACAACCAATCTTTGCTGTGACCAAACACAGCATCCTCAGTCACTTGATCCAAATCTGGATGTTTGGCAACCGGCGTGTATTCACAAGAATTGCAACTTCCAGGGGTCATTTGAATAGAATAGAATAACAGAGTTGGAAGGGACCTTGGAGGTCTTCTACTCCAACCCCCTGCTTAGGCAGGAAACCCTGGCCTATGCCATTTCAGACAAATGGTTATCCAATCTCTCCTTAAAAACCTCAAGTGTTGGAGCATTCACAACTTCGGGAGGCAAGTTGTTCCACTGATTGTTGTCAGGAAATGTCTTAGTTCTTGGTTGCTTCTCTCCTTGATTAGTTTCCACTCATTGCTTCTTGTTCTACCCTCAGGTGCTTCGGAGAATAGCTTGACTCCCTCTTCTTTGTGACAGCGCCTGGGATATTGGAACACTGCTATCACGTCTTCCCTAGTCCTTCTTTTAATTCCTGCAACCGTTCTTCATATGGTTTAGTCTCCAGTCCCCTAATCATCTTTGTTGCTCTTCTCTGCACTCTTTCGAGAGTCTCAACATCTTTTTTACATCATGGTGACCAAAATTGGATGCAGTATTCCAAGTGTGGCCTTACCAAGGCATTATAAAGTGGCATTAACACTTTACACTGATCACCATTTGCGATCGTCTGACTTCCAACAAGCAAAGTCAATAGGGAAAGCTTGATTTTCTAATGACCGTGTGATTCAATTAACAACTGGCAGAGATCCACTTAACAACCACAGAAAGAGAAAGTGTAAAATCAGGTATATCTCACTTAAAAACCGCATTGCTTAGCAATGGAATTGCTGGTCCCAACTATGTCGTTAACACAAGTACCACCTGTTATTAAAGGGTTAGTTTAAGAGGGTAAGTTAAGGGTAAGTTAAGAGATAACTAAATTCTCTTTCTCCAGCATCCTGGCACTGAATGCATTTGTGATGACTATCTTTATGATTTATCACATATATTTTAAGTGCACTGAGAGCTTATGAACCGAAGACAAATTCCTTGTGTGTCCAATCACAGTTGGCCAATAAAGTCTATTCTATTCTATTCTACTCTATTCTACTAGTTCACCTCCACACAGTCTGACCCATAACTTAAACCGTGTTACATTTATTTTGGCCTTGTATGTCTCTCAACCCTAAAAGTAATTAAAATTATGCACCTCAAAAACTAGGTCAGGGATAGCAGTCTGGCTTTGACTAATAGCATCAAGCTGCAAATTCAGGGGAAAAAGAAATCTATATTTAACTCAAGTTCTCACATCTCCAAGTTGAACAGCCAAGCTTCACGTGGGAGAACATTGGCAGATTCCAGAAATCCTGAAGTTCCAAGATATTTGGGGAAAAAATCTCTTATGAATTCACCCAAAAGGAATGTCGAGAGGGAGAAAAAAGCAACTTGAGATGAAGAGGGGATGAAATGAGAGAAATCAGGAGATGCACTGGAGAACAAAAGCTATCTCATCCCAGTGACCCTGGTCCCTTCCTTTTCAATAGCAATGATGGCTAAATCAAACATTTTAGCGCAGATTTCCACTTGGGTGACATACCACACACACACACACACACACACACAAAGATTGATGATATCCAGGGAAGCATGGAATAGAAATGGATAGGCAAATACTACAGATGTCTTGCTGATTCAGAAACTGTATTTCATAAAAAAACACCCCCCAAAAACAAAATCTCCAAGCCTTTATAGCGAGGAAAAATATTTGGAGGGATAAGGAGATCTAAAGATTTTGTGTTCTGCATGTTCCTGTCCATATCAAATAAATTTAGATTATTTATTTAATATATAGCCTCCCTTCATGTATAAAATCTAGGTGGCTTCCGTGTTCCCAGAGGTAATCATATGGAAAAGTGTTCAACTTTGTTTTTCCAGGGAGATCCATTTCTTATTTATATGTAAATGTCCTGGAAATCTGTCAAATAGTGTGAATAAAAATTCAGATGGATCACATAAAAAAAAATCCAGGCTGGCATTGCGTAACATGCTTATTGTAGTGTTCATATTGCAGTACAAATAATATGCACACAGTAGTAACTAGAACAGTGTTTCTCAACCTTGGCAATTTTGAGACGTGTGGACTTCAACTCCCAGCATTCCTCAGCCAACCTTCTGTTGGCTGGGGAATTCTGGGAATTGAAGTCAACGCATCTGAAAGCTGCAAGGTGGAAACCAACTGAACTAGACATTTAGCCAAAATCAACAGGACTACTCCTTTACTTGTGCAGTACTCTATTCCAGTGTTTCTCAACCTTGGCAACTTGAAGTCCTGTGGACTTCAAGTTGTCAAGGTTGAGAAACACTGCTCTATTCAACCCTTTTTTCCCCCAGTGAAGTCAATTGACAGCTTCACAACCGTAGAATGTGCACCCCCAATTTATTTCATTTATTTGACTGTGATTAATAAACTCGTGTCAAATACCTCAGCAACAGAAATCCACACTGGAGAGAAAAAAATAAAAATCTGCTTAAAAAGTAGAGACAGAAATAAAACACACATTCGCATTTGCGGTATACACGAAGTGTGGCAATTGAGATAAAATATAAAGTCTGCCCACCTTTGGTGGTTTGTGGTTCAAGCCTCTGTGGCGTTTTTCTATTTTAACCAGAGAATCTTGTTTTGTCCATCTACATCTCAATTGTTATCCAAAGCTAACGTAGATAAGAAGTTCCTCATTTTTAAGCTTGAGATTCAATCCCATAAATCAGGGGTGTCGAACCACATCTGGCCCACGGGGTGTTTAGATCTGGCTTGTGGGGCCGTCCTGGAAATAGCAAAGAACCTGACCGTGATGCCTCTGGCAGAGAAAATGGAGCTCATGAGGGTTGCACATGGCCCTCCCGACCGCCATTTTCGCTGGCAGAGAATTGCAGAGGCCGTTCCAGCCAAAAATGGAGCTTGCGAGGGCTGTGAGCTCAATTTTCGCTGGCAGAGGGTTGCAGGAGGCCATTGCAGTCACAAATGGAACTCGGGAACCTGTTTTTCCTGGCAGAGCACTTGGGCCACCACAGGCGCCCTCGACCCAAGTGATGTTGAGCTCAGCATGCCCCCCTAGGCTCCCCCACCCCGCGAGGTTAAACACAATTTGACATTCCTGCTATACGTGAAAAAACCCTATCTCTGATAAGCCTTAGATTAGCTGTTTAGTAATCTATAGAAACTAGACATAGAGCGAGCTTTTGACTTACCACCACAATCCAGCCCAAATTTTTGTTGCTAAGCAAGACGGAAATTGAGTTTTATCCCCTTTTACCACTTTTCTTTTCACTGTTGTTAAGTGAATCACTGCAGTTGTTAAGTCAGTAAGGCAATTGTTAAGTGAGTCTGGCTTCCCCACTGACTTTGCTTGTCAGGGGGTCGCAGATAAGATTATTGTTATGCAACCGTCATAAATACGTGCCAGGCATCTGAATTTCAATCCTGTGACCATGGAGGGGGGGGGATGGGATGCTGCAATGGTTGTAAGTGTGAAAAACGGTTGTGTCACTTTTTTCAGTGTCTTTGTAACTTCAAATGGTCACTAAATGAATGGCTGTGAATTGAAGACTACTTGTACATGTAAATTCATCTCCCGTCAAAATGCTTAAACTTCGGAATAAGGCAACCGCAAAAGTTCCAGACTAGCAACACAATTTTATTTGTAAACATTTATGTTACATGTTCCAATAAGTTAACTGAATTCCAGTATTTGTACATTTCACTGTATATGGTCAAAATTGGGTTAAGAAGAAAGAAACTGGATTGCTTCATTGGTTGTTACTGTCCCGTGTTTTAAAACCTTCTAAAATACAAGCAGCATTAAAAACAGTGAGGAAATGCAAAGAAAAGTAACAGGATTATCGAAAGGAACAATTTAGATGATTAGGTAGCTGAGAGAAAGGGGGGGGCGGTGTATAAAAAAAAAAAGAACCACAGAAATAAAACACATTCCGGAGAAACTCACAGAGCAAATCCAATAAAAATATTGTTTCTGGATGCCTCGTTTACTCTAAATTCAAAAAGCAGATTACATCTTAATAATGAAGCACAAAGACAAACCATGAAATGTTATGGCCTAAAATATTACTAACTTGATTCTGGACGAGTAAAAGCTGCTGAGAAAAAAAAACCAGATTAAAAAAAAATTAATGGATTCCACAGATGTTAAAATTTTGCCTTTGTTCACAGTATATTTAAATCACCATTCAAACCCCCCCCGCCCCAAAATATAGAATAAGCACATATTTAAAAAAATACACACACAAAATGACAAATTAAGGCTCTGCTTTGTATATCTCTGTTTTCTGTTATAGAAGGTGGTGTTTGTCAGTGAAGCAAAGGCCTGGCTTAGAATAACCCATCCAGGACCCCTTATAATTGTTCACCATTCTGCACCTCCTTCATATCTAGTTTAAATGTTACCTTTCTGGAGTCTCATGCCTTGCATAACCGCATCCAAAAAGATACCTGGCCTACCAGTAATTTTATGGAAGCTTTAAGGTTAGTTATAGGACTTTAAAAATATAATAATTAGGGAATGCATTATCTGACATCCTGAATCAAGGAGAGATGGGAGTCCATCTCTTGAATAGCTCTGAAATTTAAGGATTTTCTGCTGAATGTCTAGGTACTGAATTTCCATCCTACATTTAAGAAAAACAAGATGACAACTGGGCTGTCATTCCTGTCCCACCTCCGAGAAATTTCTAACATGTGGGAAATCCACTAGGTTGTCAATATACAAACATATATACAGGGTGTGGGAAAACGCCAGAATTTTGTCATAGCGTGGGGAGTGTGTGTTGGGGGAAACTGAATCTTCTACACCTTAAAAGAGAATTGTTGGTAGTTCAGGATTGAAATGAAGGGTCCTTGGTGGTCTCTGAGCTTGCTGGTTTTCTTGCCGACGTTTCATTACCCAACTGGGTAACAGCATCAGTTACCTGGTTTGGATAATGAAACATCTGTAAGAAAACAAACAGGCTCAGAGAGGACCCCTCATTTCTACACATTGTAACTGTATATTGAAACCGAAATCAGCTGTCTTTTAGGGTGGCATATAGGGTTCACAGGAGCCCTGAAGGGGGGCAATTCAGAGTGGGCAAGTCACTAGGGATGGTTCAGTGGTGGGTTCCGGATCCCGTTGCAACCGGTACACTGCAACGGGGCAGGGCATCCACCATGTGCATGCACGCATGCGTACCAACCGCCCATGACGCTCCAGCTGTTCGGCGGGGCAGCGCGCAGCTGCTGTATATTCCGTGTGCATGAGCAAATGGCCCGGTTTGGTCAAATACAGGTAAGGAGAGTGGACGGGCGGGTGGGCCCTCCAGAGCAGCGTACCCGAACGGTACCTGGTGCTTCCAGCAGGCACTGGTACGCCCGTACTGAGGCGTACCGGTCGTAACCCACAACTAGGATGGTTGTAATCGAATCTGGAAGGAACCCAGAAGATATCTTCATTATCTTCATGAGAGGGCCTTCAGCCTGAAGATTTCAACATCATAAGCTGATGTTTATGCCCAGAAATGGGGCCTGCTTCCTAAATAATTTGGCTTCCCAACATAACTGGCCAATAACTGGCTTCTGAACTATAATCAATCTTCATATTTACCCTCTTCCTATTTGTTTCCTTCTCGGTTACAAGGCTCTTAAGTAACAGCTGTGGCATTTGAAGTACTGACATGGTGGGTGATAAATTACATTTTTAGGTGAAGCTGCATGTTAACTATAATCTTAAAGGTCCATCCTAATATAAAGAGGGAAAGGAAGGTATAAAATGCTGACAAATGAGAGAAAGGCTGATAAAAATAGGGGTCTTTATACAAATTTTGTCTGTGCTTGCTCTTCAGAAGAATAGAATCAGAATTGGCGGATAGAAATGGAAGGGGATTATGTGGTGTGTTTGTGTGTGTCTGTGCGAGGGAGGGAGGGAAGGAAAGAAAATGAAACAATATCCAATGACTTAAGTTCTAATTTTTAAAATATGGACAGCAAATCCTTTAAAAAAAACAAAAAACATTTCCTGCTATATCCTCCTGGAATGTCAAATAAGTGCTCTCTAAATTCTTGGTCCCTCCAACATTTTCACCATTCGAGCCAGCTGATTTGCATTAAAAAGAAAGAAAGAAAGAAAAAAAATCCAGTTAAAGAAACCAGCCAGGCTTCCTGCAAAGTCCTGGGATCGTTCAACTTTTAGGCCACAATGATTTTAGGAAACAATTCCAATTCCTAACTTCTTACAGCTGCGTTTTTTAAGACTCGGCAACTGCCGAGATCATCCTGAAGCGAGCAGAACTGCATTTACAGAATGTGTTACCGACCCTACCGAACTAATTATTAAACAACACTGTGCACGTTTTCATCTTGCCCTTCTAGGAAGGGAACACTGATATATTCTAGAAAGACTCCAGCACGAATCATTTCCATTAACGTTTTAAATAGCGAACAAAGCACCTCAACTGTAGTGGCCATTCACTAAAACGCCCCTCTCCATCTATTCCTCTGAAACGAGTGAAAGCCGTAGAGGAAGGCAACCTGTACGACAGTTTGTTCGGGAGCATTAGGAAATTCCCTGGAGGGTTTATCCTCAAAGCTTCCCCATTCTAAACCGGACTTACCTTTTTAATACCTTGCTTATAATCCGAGTATCTCCCTTTATCTGCCTATTCCTACATGGTAGGTAAATGTTTTCTTGAGGCTGGCCTTTTCCTTGAGTCTCGGTTACCCCTGAACAGAATTGACTGAAAACTTTCCTATGACGCCTTTGAAAACACAGAACACCGTTGGTATGTTTGCAAAGGTTTTGTGGACCATGTCCACAGTCAAAAAAAGCTTGTTGTCACCTATGTTCATCAAGTCAGATCTTTTCACCTAACACCCCCCCCCCCAAGCTGCCCGAAGAAATGTGCTTGGAAACCCAAGGGAACAGAATCAATTTTTCCAGGTTCAGCTTTTGGGATGCTTGTTGGCGCTTTCCAAAGACAAATTCCACACAGGACATTGAATTTGCACTAAAGGAGGACTTATAGATTGAAATCCATTACATGTAAAACTTTTGCATAGCTAACTCTACAATGATGTGCCCGTGGGGCGAGCAGATTTTTTTAGTTAGAAAGGAGAATATTAATCAAATCTCTTAATGCATCGGCAGATGTTTACAAAATTTCAGATTAAAACCCAGTACAAAATAGCATCAATGTTTCGGTGCCAAAATCTTCCTACCGTTGTTTTTAATCAGGTAGTTAAATTAGACTAGATTGGCAACAGTCCCTCGTACTGCTAGTCCTCAAGAGTGTTGCCAGAACCACCGACACAGACATGGAGCATTATTTGAGTATAATTTGTGCCTTTCTAACATCAAAAACTGTTTTAGCTGTTTAGGTATTATTGTAATACAAAAGAACCAGGCAAATTTAAGGTCAGCATTACTAATATATATATACTAATATATAAAATTGCTATTATCCCTTGCGACAGCGTAGAAATTCAATCAATGATCAGAAAGCTTCGGAAGGGGACGGTCTGTTAAAAAATAATAATGAAAGATCGATTGTCTTGAGATAAAGAGACAGGCCAACAATGAACCAAAGCTTTTTCGTTATGTCAGAACATGCAAGAAACTGGGAGACCGAATGCCTCTTCTTCCTCCTCCCCCTCCCCCCATTGAAATGTAACATCGCACCCTTTATTAACACCTTCACTGCAGGGGAACGTGTTGTGACGGCATCACAAGTTTCAGAAGGTTGGCACTGTGAGTTGAATGCAGTTGGTTACCAGGAGTCCAAAGGCAAGTTGTGAAGGCTGCACTACTTTACGTGTTCTGGGGGCATGGCTGCAATTAGGACCGAGGAAGGAGAACGTCCACTCCATTCCGATAACACACCATCCTTAAACATGAGGTTCTTGGCAGGCAGCGGGACCCCAGCGTCGGCAGAGGTCAGAGGAGAAAGTAAACTGGACGCAGAAGAAGAAGAACTGGCCTCTGAAAGCAACTCCATGGTCGAAATATTTTCCTAAATGAGAAGAAAGGGGTTCAATAGGATTCCAGTTTTGACTAGAGGTGGTCCTCATCTTACAACCATTCACGTGATGACTGTTGTATGCAGGAGTGGGATTCAAAAATTTTATCAACCGGTTCTCTGCTTGGTTGCTGGGTGGGCGTGGCCATGGTGGGTGTGGCTTACTCGGCCTCCTGCACCATGGCGAGAGTGGTGGTTTCCGCTCTCCCCTGGGCTCCGGAGGCCCTCCAGAGGCCGGAAAGAGGCCCATTTTCAGAGAAGACCCGTTTTTTGCCCCCCCAGAGCCTCCATGCGGGCCCTGCACTTACCTAGCATCCAAAATGGGCCGCGTGGAGACTCCTGGGATGGGCAGGGAGGGGTGGGCCCGTCCTTGCAACTACTGGCTTGGCGAACCAGATGAAAAATTAGCATCTGGTTTGCCCGAACCAATCCGAACTGGCTGAATCCCACCCCTGGTTGTATGCCGTATGCTTCCCCCTCTGTAGAGAGGGGGCTGTTCAACTTTGACATAGATGGCCTCTTTGACAGAGGGGGAGACATCATCTGTCTCCAGTCTAAAACACAGTCCTTTCAGCAGTTCCAAGAAGGCTCCACACCCACTTGCAGCACTCAGGTAACCCTGAGGGCACAGATAAACCTCCAGGTGGCCTTAACAATTCTCTAAAATAATGCAAATGACCAGCTATCTGCAAGCAGCATCAATCATTCCATTCCCCACCCTCCAGTCAGAGCTAAAGAAGCTTCTTGGATGAGAAGCAAAACACCTTCAAAGAAAAACAAGAAAAGTCCAGTTGCCTCTTGAAAAACACGACCTTTGGGACAACCTGGATGACTAGGAATCTCGAGTCAAAAGATCATGAGATACATGCTCCCATTTTGACTCCTGACAAAGACTCTCCATCAGCTCAGATGCAAATCCTGACAGAAATGTGTGAACTGCCCAGAGTGGCTGGGAGTTGATCGGCATGTAAATAAATAAATGAATATTGTTCTTAGTGCATTTACCTGGAATGAATGAACAAAACTAAGGACCTGCAGGGAAAGTTTTCTGCTGGAATGTAACAGTTTTTGAAGGCTGCCAAAAGACAACAGAAAAAGCGACAAGGGTCATGGGCCGTATCTGATAACTGTGAACATTTTATTTTTTCGCTTTCTTTTTTTCTTCGGCATCATCCAACCAAAGCCTCACCTGTCTCTGCTGCATAATCCATGGCTGGCGATCTTTCGACAGACTTTTCGGTTGAGGTCCGAGCTGAACAGTGGGATTCCGAAGCTCAGTTCCAAGGGAACCCACTCCAGTTCTGTGGTAGGGACTGAAAAGATACCAAGGAAGGGCAAAGTGGAAGGGGCTTCAGCTGCCAATTTTTATGACTTTTTAAACACCTCTGTGAATTTAGGAACTTTCAAAAATTACATTGTTAGTAATAGCAACAGCACTTAGACTTCTATACCGCTTTACAGCCGTCTCTAAACAGTTTTACAGAGTCAGCCTATTGCCCTCAACAATTTGGGTCCTCATTTTACCCACCTCAGAAGGATGGAAGGCTGACTCAGCCTTGAGCCTGGTGGGATTTGAACTGCCATTCGCAGACAGTCAGCAGAAGTAGCCTAACCACTGCGCCAATGAAGCTAATGAATGACGACTGTACAACAACAGTAATAATAATAATAATAATAATAATAATAATAATAATAATAATAATAATAATGCAAAAAGCCGCACTGCTTGGATCTGCACGCATATTACGAAAATACGTTACGACGTCCTAGGCCCCTGGGTGGGGCCCGACTAGTAACCAATGCCAAATCCGGCGAAACAACTGGCCGCTGTGATACAATTGTATAATAATAATGCAATGATCTCTTCCTCTTGTACAAGTAGTCCTTGACTTACGACAGTTCACTTAGTGGCCATTCAAAGTTACACTGAAAAAGGGACTTATGACCATTTTCAGACTTATGACCGTCACAGCATCCCTGTGGTCACGTGATTTACATTTGGATGCCTGACAACCGATTCATATTTAACGACGGTTACAATGTTCCCGGGAGTCATGGGATCCCCTTTTGAGAAACCTCTGACAAGCAAAGTCAAGGGGGAAACCGGATTCACTTAACAATTGGGTTACTAATTTAACAACTGTGGTGATTCACTTAACAAATGTGGCGAGAGAAGTCGTAAAACGGGGCAAAACTCGCTTGACAAATTTCTCGCTGAGCCACATAAAAATGTTGGGCTCAACTGTGGTCGTAAATCGAGGACTACCTGTACCTTCAAGAGGTTGAACTGCTTAGGCCAAGCAATAAACTCCACTCAAATGAACAGTGGAAAAACAGCCGTCAAGACCCTTGTCTATTTTTCTTCTGGTTGATGGTTCATCCATAACCATCAGTCCAACCATTTGGGCAACTGAGCAAATCTGGAAAGGAATGCATTTTCTGATTATTTCCCCAAAACCAGCATCTGGGAATCACCCTTCAAAGCAGATTTATAATTCACTCTCTGCATTCAGAAAATTCATCATAGACAATAAAAATAATTTATCCTCTGCGCTTTTTTGTTAGGGAGGTAGTCCTCGGCTTACGACCACAATGGAGCCAAACATTTCTGTGGCTAACTGAGACATTTGTTAATTGGGTTTTGGCCCATTGAACGACCTTTCTTGCCAGTATTATTAAATGAATCACTGCGGCTGTTAAATTAGTAGCATGGTTGTTAAGTGAATCTGCTTTCCCGTTGATTTTGCTGGTAAGGAGGTCGCAAAAGGGGATCACAGGACCCTGGGATGCTGCAACCGTCATAAGTACGAGTCAGTTGGCAGGTGTCTCAATTTTGATCACACGATCATGGGGATGCTGCAAAAGTCATAAGCGTGAAAAACAACCCTGGTGACTTTGAATGGTCATTAAAAGAACTGTTGTAAGTCGAGGACTAACTGTTCAATGTAGCCCTTCCTCCTTCTGCCAGTTGTTCTACCACAAAGCCCAACCAATCTACGACTGGAACTTCTGCTTCTTGTTATAGGTCGGGGTCCCCAATTCCTGGTCCGGCAACGCCCTGCGGCATGCAAGCAACCACGTTGTGCAAACAAGTGAAGTCCCATCTGTGGGATGCAGGCAACATGCAAAACCACACCCTCTTTGTGGTCCATGGAAAAACCTCTCTCCACGGAACTGGTCCCTGGTGCCCCAGAAGTTGAGGGCCACTGTTATGAGTTACCCAGAGATTGCAGAGAACATCATGGACTACAGTGTAATGCAGGGGTCCACAAACCTGGCAAGTTTAAGACTAGTGGACTTCAACTCCCAGAATTCTGGGAGTTGAAGTCCACAAGTCTTAAAGTTGCCAAGTTTGAAGACCTCTGGTGTCATGCCATTTAAGGTTCTCCATGTCCTAATAATACAATCTTCTCCATTTCCATGAGGTTACCTTCTGGGCCTTGTTTAGCAGCAGGATCTACGTAAGGCTCTTCAATGACCATTTCAAAGGACTCTGTGCTTCCGTTTACATCTGAGCCCAGGGCAAGCTCTGGCTCACCTGAAGAGGAAATTCAATACTTAAAATTATACGCATATACCTTGTTTCCCCGAAAATGGGCATCCAACAACTGAAAGATGCTGTGATTGACCACTTAGCACGGAGAGCACTTGCCTATAAAGTTGGCAAGAGTTGGACACGATTGAATGGTTAAAACAGGGGTGTCAAACTCAAGGCCGGTGAGCCACACCCAGCCTGTGGGGTGCTTAGATCTGGCCCATAAGGACAGTCCTGGAAACCTCTGCCAGCGAAAACAGAGCTTGGGAGGGTGGTGCCCAGCCCTCCTGGACTTCGTTTTTGCCCGTGCTGGCCCCTCTGGGCTCTGTTTTCACTGGTAGAGGGCTGCAGGAGGCCATAGAGTTGTCCATGCCCACCCTGGCCACACACACCCCAGCCACACACCTTTCCTGCCACTCCCTCCCCAAGTCAAATACAACCCTGATGCAACCTTCATTGAAATTGAGTTTGACACCCCTGGGTTAAAAACAACAACATACAGATGAACTGCATTTGCTTTACCTAAAGGTTATACCTGGATATAAGATTCTAGAATATGCTTCTTAGCTGCATACATCTTAACGAATGCAGAAGAATCTTGCAACCATTCCGATATCTTTCTACCACTTGCAAGAATGCACACAAATTCAAATAAAAACAACAACCCTACTAGTTTGACAACCCAGGACCAGAGGTGGCATTCAGCCAGTTCTGACAGGTTCTGGAGAACCAGTAGCGGAAATTCTGAGTAAATAGGCTGGCCCACCCGCACTGCCTCCCAGCTGATCTTTTTTTTAAAAAAATATTTTAAAACAAACATAAAAACCATCCTCCAGTTACATACAGTGTGTTGATTGGTTACAAAACTTCTATGCCTCCTCACCACAGTCCTCACTTACAATTATCAATCCAATATATATGCATACAATTATTATCATCATGAAACATTTATTTGACTGCAAACATTAATACTTCCTTTTATGTGAAATATTCTAAGTTTAAAATAAATTTACATTATGGCATTTCATCACATCATCCCCAAACCATCCAGTAATATTACATCTTTAAATGGTATTCTGTATAAAATTGTTTATCTTTGGTTACAAAACTTTTGTGTATCCTCCCCATAGTTCTCACTTACAATTTATATAAAATTTAATATATATATATATATATATATATATATATATATATATATATATATATATATATATATATATATATATATATATATATATATATATATATATATATATGAATATATATATATATATATATATATATATGTGTGTGTGTGTGTGTGTGTGTGTGTGTGTGTGTGTGTGTGTGTGTGTTTATTTGTGCTGATAAATAAATAAAGGGAGACTAGTATAGATCTATTTCAAGCTATTTAGCTCTCATCAGCTAGCCATACCCTTACTGGGATTCGAACCTGTGCTGTATTGCATCTTAGGCAAACGTCTTAGCCATCAAGCCACAGGTCTCCTCCTTATCAGCTGAAGCCTATATATATTCCATTCATTATTATCTTTGTTAATAATTTATTTGACTATAACTATTATTACTTCATTTTATGCGTAATATTCCAACTAAATTTAAATTAATTTTTATTATAGCATTTCATTACATCATCCTGTATCCATCCAATAGTAGTGCAATCTTATATCTCTTGCCATTTGTAGTATTTGTGTTCTAATTGCTTTCTTGGTAAATCTTATATAGACTTCTCTTGGCAACTTGTTTTTCACTGCATATCTTTTAAGACTCGAAACCCCTCGTCTTCCATCCCTTCCTTCCCTCAACTTCCCTCTGGTTATCACCGGTGCTTCTGCCAGAATTTCTATCATTACTTCTACCAAATTTCCTCCCTTTTCTTCTTCTATATTCTGGAATCTGAGGTAAAATTCTGATCTGCCGCTCTCCCATTCCAATATTCCACTCTGTCTTTTTCAACCACGCTCAATCTGCTGTCAATATCTCCAATTTTCTTATCTCTTTGTTCATCTTTTTCTTCAATTTTTTGAAATCTGTGCTCGTATTTCATCATCGTTTGGTGAATATTCTCAATTTTTTCATCTATTTTTACTGTTCTTTGTTCAATACCCTCCATTCTCTTTTCAATGATCTCTGTTCTTATATTTTTTGAATTTCTTGCATATCATCTGCAATGTCACTTCCTTTTCTTTTTCGTGCTGCGACATCATCTATATTGATCTTTTCTTCCAGATAGTAAACACTGCCACTATATAGAATCCAGGCTTTTTTATTAAGTTCCAAACAAGTTCACTGCAATCTTCTCTCTTTCAAGTCAAGCTTTCTTTTCACTCCAGTCCAGCTCCTCAGAGGAGCACCTCTATAAACAATCTGTGCTCATCCGCTATCATTTTCAATAAACAAGCTCAGAGACCTTGAAATGTAGATCAAATGCTCAAAGGAAGAAAATAAAAACAATATTTCCAAGCCTCCAAGTCTCTAAATGTTACTTCTTTTCCTCTACTTTTACTCCCCTCTTTATATTCCAAATTTAGGGGAAAAAATAAAAATTCTTAAAAGGAAAATGCAATACAGCGTTGAACAAAGAAAAAGAAAAAAAGTCTTAGTCAATAAGTATTATTTAAAAAAGGAGAAATAGAAGAAGAAAACTAGTCCAGTTTAAACAATAAGAAGCATTTGTAAAAATTCCATCAATAAAAAGATTAAAGAAAAGTAACACACTAAGTTGATTCAGGCTTAATCTTGCCGCTTAACCTCTTCTGTCTTCAATTTTAACTTTATTTTTGATCTTTTTGGGTGTTCTCTTCTCTAATAATAAAATTTATCTCACCAATTCGACACACTTTCTCTCCCGCTTTCCTTCCGTTCTGGAGCTGTCCCAACTTTCAGCAGCTTTAATGGCTGCTTCTCTGTCGCCGGAAAAAAGGACTTCTCCTGGATCTACCAGGGACTTTGCGATGTCCCTGGGATCAGCAGGGTGTGCCATTTTCTATCACTGTCTCTATGGGGCCGTTTAGGTCCAAAAGGACCGTCCAGCGGCAGAGATATCGATGGCAATCTTGGAGGTTCAAGATCACACGTTGTATCGTTGCTACATCAGCCCCGCTTCCCCCCACAGCTGATCTTCTTTTGTTGTCCTGAATGGGAGAATGGAGCTGGAAAGCAGGTTAGTGGGGTGGGGAGGGAATGGGGATTTTGCAGTAACCTTTCCCTGCCATGTCCACCAAGCCATGCCCTGCCCA
The DNA here is from genome assembly GCF_051295495.1 of Thamnophis sirtalis. Lineage (NCBI taxonomy): Eukaryota > Metazoa > Chordata > Lepidosauria > Squamata > Natricidae > Thamnophis > Thamnophis sirtalis. The sequence goes on along the minus strand of NW_028261382.1, from coordinate 113,293,041 downwards.
CAGAACCGGTGGGCGTGACATGGCTTAAAACGTTTTAAATCCCACCACTGCCAGGACCAACCTTTTTCCTCAGACGCATCACTCAGCTTCCTCTTCACGGGGTGACTGAAAGGGTTCAACATAGTGATGTAGCCGCAGAAGTGCTGCAGGTCCATCTTTTCCCTCAACATCTTCATTGCTTTATGGACACCCATGTTGAGACGGGAAAAATCTAGACATAACCCCACCCCCAAAGAGTATATTAAATAAATGTATTAAATTAAACCACCGCCGATAACAGGAAAAATATAAAGAAGATTTGGAGAATTACTGAATGTTGATATAATGTCCAAGTTTGGGATTTGATGTGCTCACAGTGTATTTTCACATTTGAGATTTCTGTTTTAGTTTTTTTCAGTTTACAGTGTTTTCATAGGGAAAGAAAATGTGCAGTCAAAACTTTTAATAATTAAAAAAACCCGATTATTGATGGTGAGCAGACTTTCCTCTCAGGATACAAGACTTTGCAGGAGTCTCTAGACTTGAAGTCTAAGGCTGCTTCCTAGAAACATGAAGCGGGAAGTGACAAGAACAAAATTCTCTCTTGATTTAATGACGTATGAACTATTAATAAATAAATAAATCCACCATACCTCCTTGCTGTTCTGCTTCATCAAGTGGAAATGGAATATGGATTGTTTCCCCCATGCCATGTATGCCGTGTCCCTAAATGCCAAGATAAAGAGGTACAGTAAGGTAAAAAATTGGCAGCCTTCTGACAACTTTCGGTTCTGAGTTTTCCACCCCTCTGCGATTTTGGAATATTGGTAAGAGTTGTTGGGTTAAGAGAGTCCAGGGACAACTCTCTCAGGGCCCCTAAATTTCCCAAGGACCCTGGGCCTGTCACTCTGCCTCTCAGCGCTATTTTACAAAGTGGTGTCAGGTTCTGAAGGGTTAATGAAACCAGCCAAAAACAGAAACGGTTTGTAAATGAAGTTTGTATTCTTCCTTTGGCACGAACTGACCAACAAAGCACTAAGGGAATGAATATATTCTCAGAGCTGTCACTCTGTGCTTCCCACCACCTTTTATAGCTACATTGGTAATTAAGATAAGCTGCACCTGCACATGTGCACACCCATCACGTGACCCAGAGCGAAACCACCCGGCAATTAATCATGGATTGTTAGCAGGAGTTTCTTCAGCTTGTGTAGGTGGGATGGTGAGTCTTGGCAGCTGGCCCAGTCTTCTCCCCTGAATGGCAGCTCCAAGCCTCTGAGCTCCGGCTGACAGTGGTTGTCAGTATAAAATACAGGTAGGATAGGAACGTCTAGGACAGGGATGTCAAACTCAAGGCCTGGGGGCCGGATCTGGCTTGCAGGATGCTTAGTCCTGGCCCATGCGGCTGTCCTGGAAACAGCAAAGGACCGGACTGTGGTGCTTCTGCCAGTGAAAACAGAGTTTGAGAGGCCTGCAGGCAGAGGGTTGCTGGAGGCTGTCACAGCGGAAAATGGCGCTCGCGAAGGCTGTGGGCAGTCCTCTCAAACTCTGTTTTCACTGGCAGAGGGTTGCAGGAAGCTGTCGCATCCAAAAACAGAGCTCGGGAGCCCATTTTTGCTGGCAGAGCGCTTGGGCCACCACAGCCACCCCTGACATGAGTGATGTGGAACTGGCCATGCCCCCCCCCCCCGTGTGAAACATAATCCTGATGTGGCCTTCAATGAAATTGAGTTTGGCACCCCTGCTCCAGGACATCTTAGAAAAACAGGTAATCCTCGAATGATGACCCCAGTTGGGACTGGACATTCCATCATTAAGCAAGGCGGTTGCTGAGTGAGTTGAGTCCAATTTTGTAACCTCTTTTGCTGTTGTGGTTAGGTGAATCCCCACGTTCTTTAAGTGAATCTGGCTACCCCAGTTGACTTTGCTTGCTGGAAGTTGGCTAGGAAAGTCACAGATGGCGATCACATGACCCTGGGACAGTGCAGCCATCATATGTGCTGTTTGCCAAGTGCCCAATTTCTGATCATATGATTATGGGAATGTTGCAATAATCGTCTATGAGGACTGGTTCTAAGCCCCTTTTTTCAATGCCATTGTAATCTCCAATGGTCACTAAGTGAGTGGTCATAGGTTGAGGACTACCTATACAAATGAAACAAATGTTTGTCTGTATCCTGGTTTCTAAGCCATTTTAAAGATCCAGCACTTCTAAGATATCCTGTCCTGCAACTGCTGAGCACCAGGACCTGCAGAGCTCCTAAAATTAGATTTATATCTAGTCACCTTAGAGTTGTGAGTTCAACTCCAGTAGAGCCTCACAGAATAACATCTAGCTACACACATCTGACAATTTCCAATAAAAACATGGTCATGCAGCATCACTTGGTGGTTCATGTCATACAAAACAATGTGATGATTTTTCAAATTGAACTTTATGGAAGAGATTATTATTGGCTGAGTTGATGTATTTTGTGTCTAATCCAACACAGTTGGAAGATGTCAGCTTCTGCTTTGCTGTTGCTTCAGCTGCCATGAAACGGGGAGGGAGGGCATGGTATTTTGGGTGGGGTTACTCGTTGTGCTGGAGGAATGTTCTGGAGGTCTTTGGATGGACAGACTACGCATGCGTGGGTGTTTCCCGCCTGGACTAACGGCACCGACATTCCATCTTCGTGATGCCTTTTGAAGTTATCTCACACCTGACACTTGAAGGACTTATGATTGGACTAGGCCTATGATGCCAGGGGGTGTGGAATGGACTATTCTATATATCAACTGCTTTCGCGCCTAATTAACCAGACTTCGCTATGCAATCGCTCTTTAACCATTTTTAATTAGTAAAAGTACATTTGATTTTCCACAAATGGAGTCTCATGGTTTTCTTTCCTAATTATTAAATGGAGAGGTGCTCACAGAAGGTGTCCTTTGTATCCTATGATAATAAATGACCAGGAAATTCTAATAAGCTACACTTAAATGAACAGCCTACCAGCCACCCATTGCCTATTCATATTTCTGCTTCTACCTTGGCCAAAATAGAAAAAATATTATCAAATTCAGTTATTTAGTCTATTTTTGTATAAGTCTTTGTACCTGAATCAGGACAGCAGAATGGGTTAAAGCATCATTCAACATAGTAAGCACATTCGAAGTGGGGACTACTCCTGGATCGTGACCCCAAGATGTTATTAATAAACGGTCATAGCCCTGGGAATCAAATGCAAAGAGACAAATTAAGACCCAATTAACAAGACATTTATTTATCTATTTATTTATATTACATCTATAGTAGTGTAATTCAGGGTCCCGTCCCCCCCACATTTTCCCATTAAAATTTTACTTTTTCTTTTCTTTTCAGCCTGGTCACCTGGCTTAAATCTTTTTCTGCAAAACCTGATCTGTATTTATTTAATATACTTTTTCAAGTAATATATTTGTTAATGCTATATTTATAATTGCTGGAGGCATTATCTTTGGTGGAAAGGTTTAATATAGTAATACAGAAATGGTGGTTTTTTTTTGGTAGTTAATCTATTATCAACTAGCCAATAACCCGGCGTTGCACGGATATTTATTTATAGGGGGAAAAATTCCGGACCAAACGTAATTTCTAATGTTGGATTTTCCTGCTTACCAGAGGGAGCCCCCTTGTGGAGTACTGTGACGCCATTACCAGCTCCACTGCACTGTACAGTAGAAGCCATTTTACAGCAGTACAACAGAAGCCATTTTATGGCACAACAGGCTGTATCTTAACAGAACACACACCCCTAGGTAAATTGCTGGAGGTATTCCAAAGTTATGCTGGAAAACACACATACACTTTACACACACACACACACAAACACACACTTGTAATATAAAGAATTAGAGGTATATTCTCTAGAAAACAGGAAAGGGTCTTAACTTTTGTTGCAAGTGTTTCAGTGGATCTCAAATTATGGCTAATGTAACCAAAAATAATATTTAGAAGGTATTGGACTCCATTACATTTGGATATAAAAGGACTGTCAAAAACAGTAAATGGAGATGTAATAAGGATCATGCTTCTTTAAAACACACATTTTTACAATAATCCTCTGCTTAACAAGTTTTGGGAGAAAGTAGCTGATTGTGTGTCAGAAGCTAAAATTCTCAGAGGATAATATTTTCTTGAACTGCATACCTAATACATGGAATTTAATAACTGGGCAATGTAAAGAGATTCTCCATGGTCAAAAAACTGAAATTGCAGCACTGGAAAAATAAATGTATGCCACCCCTACACTCAATGAAGACCTGATTGCATTTACCTCCAAGGAGTTTATGACATTTATGTTTCTTGACATATTATTTCATTTTATTATATAACATTTTGATGTGTTTTTTTCAATTCTTGAACAATGAATGTATATTTTATCACTGTTAGCTTTGTGTTTTGCCTTTTCTTCTTTTTATTAATTAAAAAGCAGTAACAATAAATATAAAAAGTGTATATTATCTAATAAAACCACTAAAGAGTCTGATTCAACCCATTTTCAAAGTTCTCTAAACGCAATGTTTTCAACAGTCTTCTTTTGCCAAATGATAAATGGCTTAGATTAATTATATTGATTTATCTCTGGAATCACCTCTCTTCTACCATAAATTAAAAATCCTCTAGATTTCAAACACCAATAACTTCTCAAAGGGGTGCAAAATATTTTGAATTCCCACCAGGTTATTTTGGTAAGAAGTAACGGAATAAGTAAGGGACTAATGAAGGATGCGGTGGCTCAGTGGCTAAGACGCTGAGCTTATTGATCAAAAAGATTGGCAGTTCGAATCCCTAGCACCACGTAACAGAGTGAGCTCCCGTTACTTGTCCCAGCTTCTGCCAATCTAGTAGTTCGAAAGCACGTAAAAATGCAAGTAGAAAAATAGGGACCACTTTGGTGGGAAGGTAACAGTGTTCCATACGCCTTTGGCGCCAGATGACCACGGAGATGTCTTTGGACAGCGCTGGCTCTTCGGCTTTGAAACAGAGATGAACAACTAGCACATATGTGCTAGGGGAACCTTTACGTTTAAGGGAGTAAGCAAGAATTAAAAAGAGCCCAATTTTAACTCAAAAAGGGGTTGATTTGGAAATAATTTTGTCATTACAATGAAGGAGAATATTTGTAGCTCAGGGCTGCATTTTTTACTTTATCTTGTTTGGAGAATGAAACATCTGCAAGAAAACAACCAAGCTCAGAGTTGTTTCAAACTTTTACAGTTTCCCTCAGTATGCAACTGTTGTTGAGTTGTTCTGAAGTTGAGGCCCAATTTCAGAAGACTCTCAGACCCTGAAAGTGTGGAACACCCACCTGAAATATATCTGGAAGTTTTCGAAGCCTTGTGCCTTTAGATAATAACAGGGATGGAGGTCCCTGTCCGGTTATGTGGTAAATATAGAGCTTGAACCACACAGAGCTCACTTCTGGAATAGCTGGCCCAATATGCTGTGAAAAGATGGAAAAGTCAGAAGGGAAGCAGGCAGGGCAGCTAATTGGGGCTCAGCAGGAAGAACAGAGCAACTGCCATCAGCATTTGCAGTGGTCCTCAGACAATTTCATGTGTTTTTTATTGTTAATTATAAGATAAAAATATAGATGTTAGAAAGGGGAAAGAAGGAAGGAAGAGATGGGAGGGAGGGAGGAGAGAAGAAGAAAGGAGATGGGAGGGAGGGGGAGGAAGGAAGGAGATGGCAGGGAGGGGGAGGAAGGGAAGAAGAAAGCAGATGGGAGGGAGGGAGGGAGGGAGGGAGGGAGGGAGGGAGGAAGGAAGGAAGGAAGGAAGGAAAGAAGTAAATTTTCTCAGTGCAGTAGAATATTAAAAAGTTACAACCTTAACCTTTTCCTTTACATTTCTACACATTTCAAGCGATTTCTATAACAACAAAATCATTCTAATCACAAACACCTAAAATCAAAGTTTCACACCCCTTCCTAATTTAAATCAAAAAAATCCAGAAGTGGTTTCCAAGTAGAAACAAAACTAGGTAAGATTCTTCTCTTGGATTAACAAAAGTAAGTATAATCTTTATTGTCATTGTATTTAAAAATACAACGAAATTGGTTGTCAGTTTCACATCTCTGACAACTGCATTATCTTTTAACATCAATTCTTCCACTGTGGGAATTAGTCCTATATTCCAACATGTTTTTTTTTTCCAGAATGACTTTTGGAACTGTTATCTATTAAAGAACAGAAAATATGCTCATTTTGAAACATTTTTAAAAACACTTAAAAACAAATCTGATTAGGGCTTCCAAGCAGAAAAAAAAACCACTCAAGAGATACTAAAAGATCTCTCATAATAAATACACAGGGAGTGTAAATTCCTGGGTATTTATTATGAGAGATCTTTTGGTATCTCTTGGCTGAATTTTTTTCTATTGGAAGCTCTAATCAGATTTTTTAAAGTGTGCATGTTTGTTAAAAATAGAAACACTGCAGATCTTTATAAATGGCTATGAATAGTTGTGGGGGATTTTTTTTTTTAAAAAAAAGGCAGGATAGGCATTTAAATAAATACATAATAAAAAATGTTTAAGGTCCAGCTAGAAGTACAGCATAACACAATGCTATGTAAATTTAAAAAGTGTTTTGTTTCTCAACCCGTTCAGACTTTCGTGAGATGTTCTGAACGAGTTGAGAAGCAAAACACTTTTTAAATTTACATAGCATTGTGTTGTGCTGTACTTCTAGCTTGACCTTGCCATTTAAAAAATGTGTTTGTTTAAAGGATCTTGCTTACCTGGGGGGTGCAGCTGCTGGTAGGTCGGATTTCATTGGTGAGAGGTGCCATGGAGACAAGCAGTGTGTAGTTTTTGTTCAAAACTCTGCTGCAGGTGGCAGGATCCAAGCCAAGCAAGCTTTCGCAGCGTAGTAAATCCAGAGGGAAACCTACATTAACAAAGACACTTGGAATACAGATAGCAAACGAACATGTATACAAGTGAAAGGGGCAGAGGGAAAGGGGAAGGAAAAATCTTAGTTAGGGATTGCAATTTACTCTTAAAATTAAATAAAGTTCTCAGAGTATTTGCACAAACATCTTCCTGTCGTTAGAAATGCTGTCGGTCAATATATGGACAAACCCTAAGCTAAACTTTATGGAAGTGCCTGCATCAATAAAGGAGAATATTTGTAGCTCAGGGTTGAAATGAGGGGTCCTTGGTGCTCTCTGAACTTGCTTGTTTTCTCACAGAAGTTTCATGACCCTAGGTAGGTACTGATGATGTTACCTAGTTAGGTTAATGAAATGTCTGCAGGAAAACAAGCAAGCTCAGAGAGCACCAAGGACCCCTCAGTTGTTGTGGCCCGCCAGCTGCCAGTGGAGCTGGCAGCAGACTCAGATAATGAGGAGGTTGGAGAGGAACTTGGGCCAGTTCTGGAGTCTGGGGAAGGCTCTGCTGGATGCTCTGCGTCGGACGCAGAGATAGAGCCAGGCCCGTTCAACATTTCCCAGCCACTGGAGAGATAGCTGAGATAAGTGGAGAAGAAGAACAGATGGAGCCTGTTCCAGATGCATATATGCGCAGAGCTGTTAGGAGAGGAGAATAACTGAGGACAAGGAGTCGACTCGGGAAGCAAGGCGCACGTGGATGCTGAATGGCCCCTCTCTGACTGGGGAATAAATAGAAGGAAAGGGGAGTGGTGATTGTAGGAGACAACCAGTTCAGATTTCTGAAGATTTGGCTCATGGTGTTTCATGCCTCAGAGACTGCTTGCCAGAATTTAATTTACAGTTTTGGCTCCGGCCTGCCAATTATCTCAAGGAACTGATAAGGTCTGTTACTACAATTACCTCTTTGAAGGATTATTGCCTGGATTTTTCTATGTGTGAATGCCATTAATTCACAGGAGATTAATAAAGAGGGTTTTTTCGGGACAAGGAGTCTGTTTCTTGTTTCTGCTAAGGCTGGGTCAGAACATCAGTGTCTATATATCGTGTTGATTTTTTTCCTACATCTTAGTGCTTGAATTCTTTTCTGGCCTTAGTTAGATTCTATTCCACTTCTCCTGCAATTTTAATACCACACAAAAATTAATCTTTAGAGGAGAAAAACCACATCAGCAATTCTCTGCTCCCAAATGATATTACCACGTATTTGGAACAGAGTTGCCCAACAAGAAAGCAAGCACTGAGCAGATAAAATAACAGCTTTCTACTAAAACAGATGTTTTCACTGTACCATTAGTGGGTTGCTCAGCCTGCGAAACCTGAGCCACGAGGTCCTTATTGTGTCTCAGGAACAGGATAGTGTTTCTGAGGGTAAGAGCATGATCAAAGTATCGTTGAGCTTCACCCTCTCCTGTACTCTGAACCTGAATAAGAGAAGACAAATATGTACTGTCTACGCAAATACGGTTGCCACAACAAATTGAATTAAGGCTATTACACAACATTCCCAACGCAGGGATTAGGAATGTGTCACAGCTGCTATGACGCTCTATAAAGAAAAAAATAACATCTATTACATTCGAAGCTATTATATTCCTAGTACTTGGGCAACCTGTACCATATGAAAAATGGAAGGCCAAATTCAGTACTTTAGTTAATGCTGCTGGATCCATTTTTGTGGGTTAGCTTTGGATCCACCTAAATAGCGACACTATATTGCCAAAAGTATTCGCTCACCTGCCTTTACTCGCATATGAACTTACTGTAAGTGACATCCCATTCCTAATTCATAGGGTTCAATATGACATCGTTCCCCCTTTGCAGCTATAACAGCTTCAACTCTTCTGGGAAGGCTGTCCACAAGGTTCAGGAGTCTGTTTATGGGAATTTTTAACCATTCTTCCAGAAGCGCATTTGTGAGGTCACACACTGATGTTGGATGAGTTTACATGGCCCACCACTTCGTGGCTGAGTTGCTGTCGTTCCTAAACACGTCCACATTCTTATAATACAGCTGAGAGTTGACTGTGGAATATTTAGGAGCGAGGAAATTTCACGACTGGATTTGTTGCACAGGTGGCATCCTATCACAGTTCCACGCTGAAATTCACTGAGCTCCTGAGAGCAACCCATTCTTTCACAAATGTTTGAAAAAACAGTCTGCATGCCTAGGTACTTGATTTTATACACCTGTGGCCATGGAAGTGATTGGAACACCTGATTCTGATTATTTGGATGGGTGAGCGGAATACTTTTGGCAATATAGTGTATATATGACCATGGACAGAAAGCTTACCTATATAAATGGATCTGGATAGAGGTGGTGTGCAAACCTTTTCAGCCTAATTTCAAAGCCCCTCACCAAGTGATCTGTTCAGCACAGTGGCACAGTGGTTAGAGTGCAGTACTGCAGGCTACTTCTGCTGACTGCCAGCTGTCTGCAATTTGGCAGTTCAAATCCCACCAGGCTCAAGGTTGACTCAACCTTCCATCCTTCCGAGGTGGGTAAACTGAGGACCCAGATTATTGGGGGCAATAGGTTGACTCTGAATACCGCTTAGAGAGGGCTGTAAAGCGGTATATAAGTTGCTTTATTATATAATTGCTATTGCTAATATGTAAACAGCCCAGGTTTTAATCCTAGAAAGGTATGGCTAGCTGATGAGAGCTAAATAGCTTGAAATCTATACTATTCTACACTAGAGATCTACACTAGTCTCCCTTTATTTCTTTGTTAGTAAAACATAAATTTAACACAATCACAGGGGTCAGGTTTTTTGTTTTTTGTTTACCTTTTCAAGTTCCACCAGAAAACTATCCAGTGATTCATCGGACAGTTTTCCCACTTCGAACATGGTGACTGCATGACTTTTCAAATTCTGCAAGGCCAAAATGCGCCGTTACTCATTTTCAGATATAATTCGAGGTAAAAAGCACCAGGAAGAAGAACACAAGATTTAAAAACTCCTCTTGAATGCTGTTTGTGAAAAACCAGTGCTTTAAAACTGACTTCTATTTAAAATAAAAGCAATCCAAGAACACTTTCAACATGTTGAGTTCAATCAAGACTGAGCAAGTTAACTTACCGGCGAAAGATTCCCCATCATTAAAAAGGCAGTCAGAGTTGAATCAAAGAGGAATGCTATCCTCTTCGTGTGTGCGGTAGACAGACTTAAGCTGTTCACGCTGGCTGTGTCACCTTGGAAAGCAAAACCAAAAAAAACCGATCAAACCAATCGAAACGGAATTCTACTAATCAGAACTGCTCGTACTAGTGTTGGACTCACCACCTAGTTGGGGTGGCGTCAAAGAGTGTGACGGACAGCTTGCCAAACTGAGTGAACCGCCCTCTACTGCCCTCACCCACCAGCCATTGGGACACGCTCTAAATCAGGGGTCTCCAATCTTGTCAACTTTAAGACTTGTGGACCTCAACTCCCAGAATTTCTCAGCCAGCAAGGAACTCTGGGAGTTGAAGTCCACAAGTCTTAAAAGTTGACAAGGTTGGAGACCCCTGTTCTAAATCAGCCGATGTGCTAGGTTGTCACTGTAGGTATGTGTCATTCTTGCAATTAAAGCCTGAAATACTACAGATAGCTTACAACTTACTTACTTACCCGTGTTTCCCCGAAAATAAGACAGGGTATTATTTTCTTTTTACCCCCCTTATGGTCAAGAGGCTGATCCAACCGACAATCAGCTCCTTGTGTTAATCAGGCTAAGCTGAAACGGGCTGTTTGTGGTTTCTGCAAGGAGGCAAATTGTTGGGGGGCAGAGGCAAAGGGTGGGGGCTGGTGGGTGGGGCTACATTCAGTGTATAAGACACACCCAAATTTTCACCCTCTTTTAGCAGAGATTACATTGAGTGTTATCTTATTTGGGTAAGGTGATTTGAATAACCTAGCACACTCCCAGAAAAGCCGCATTTCCTTTGGCTTTCAGCTGGAGATAAGACAAGACACATCTTTCAGGCAGAGTTCTACGAACGTAGTGGTGTACCATGAGATAAAGAAGAATACATCTTCACCTTAAAATAATTCAGGGAGATTCATCCACAAAATATAATCAATTGCCTGATTTTTCCCCTCAAACAACAATGGCTCCCCCTTCACTGCTAGTTTTCCCCCCTCGTTGAATGTCTCTTGAATCTAGAGACTAGCACGTTTGAAACAAATCCTTGCAATTCCTGGAGTAAGTGAAAAGAATCCCTGCAATATGTTGCTAGCAGAGATCAGGAGATGCCAGGCCTATTAATGAGAGGCATGGGATGATATGAACTGCAACTGATAAACTAGCGGTCAGCACTTAAATTGCTCACCTTGGTCATCTTGACTGTTGGTATCTGTATCGGTGGCAGAAGAGCCTGCCTCTTGTACTGGACTCCTGCTTTCTCCACTCTCCCAGGACAACAGCATCTTCTGTGGGTCCAAAGTTGTTCTGACGAGGGGGAAAAACGTGTCATAGAAGAGCCTTATTGGATCAGATCAAAATCTGGAATCTTGTAAGACAAGCAACTGCCTCCCGAGGAGTCTACAAGCAGGATCTCAGGACAGCAGATCCCTCCCAGCAACTGATCTGAGTAACTGAGGTTGTGAAACTGGCCAGAACGGTCATCTCAAAATAGCATCCCATTCTAGGAGTCCACAGCCTCTCGGCAAAGATTTGAGTTACATTTTTAGGCTTTACAGTTCCAGGGTTCACTACCCAAGCTTCTAGCTTACTATCACTGAACCCACAGATTAAATTAAGACTTCTCTGGAGAACTGGTTTTAATCGGTGAAAAGAGAAGCTTTATTTGTTTTCTGAAGCAGTTCTGACTCCTATAGTGAAACAAAAAATTTGGAAAGGGAAATATTTAAAGGAGCCTTTTCTTTGTGACAATGAGTAGCCTTTTTAGCTGTGTGCTTGAAAGTTTAATGAGGCTCCGTTGAATTCAAAGGCTTTTATTTGTGGCCATGGAGGGAGGGAGGGAGGGAGAGAGGGAGGGAGGGAGGGACGAAGGAAGGAAGGAAGGAAGGAAGGAAGGAAGGAAGGAAGGAAGGAAGGAAGAAAGAGATACCATATTTAGTATTTGTTTCTTAGCACATGTCACAATTATATTTCAATGGCATTGTGTTTAACTTTTATCAACTAGTTTGTGGGCTGCCTTGAACACCATCTACTGATCAGTTGGTGGAAAAGCAAAATATCCATCCACTTTTTAGAAATATTTCAATTCCATAAAGATCAAGAGCTTTTAGAAGAATATAAAGCTACCACCTGACTGCAATTTAAGGCAACGGTGTCTTTTTCTGGAATCACTACAGGGCCACTGTGCAATCCGGGCGAAAGATACAGCTCATTTTAAAAGTTGGAAACGAGAGTTACTTTTCTACCTCAAGGTTTCCTGAAGCAGCTTTTTGCAACTGAATCTAAAACATCGTACACAATCCTCCACACCAGTATTTCTCAACTTTAGCAACTTTAAGACACCTGGACTTCCACTCCCAGAATTCTCCAGCCAGCCATCTTAAAATTGCCAAGTTGAGAAGCCTTGCTCTATGCATATTATTGAGTATTATCTACTGTTATTGAGTATTATCAAATGCTTCAGAACAGCATTTGAATAAATGCTCAAACAAACACAGAGTAAAACTGAGGTAGGAAGCTGAGGAAATCGTCCTCTTCTGCTTTCAGTGTAAAATTGTATTTTTATACTTACTTTAGCCTGTTTATGGAGGGAACGTTCCGCCATGATGAATGAAGATTCTCCAGGTTTATTACTTGACCCTTTTTATGGGCAAACCCTAGCCGGCAATACATGGAAACAGCATTCTGGAAAAGAAAACACGATCCTTTTATCAGCATGTTGTATTTTAATAATTTTAAGAAAGAGAAAAAGAGAGACGTTGAGCAATAGAACAATTAATCTTTCGCTCATACAAGTGAATGGAGTTGAGGCCTACCTTCACAAGTGACAAATCAATCTCAAGGACATTTGCTAGCTGAAAAATACACAAAATAAGTAAAGGTTACTGATGATAATGTGTGTTCATTTACATCAGCCCCACGACAACAAAATTACAATTTGCTCAACAGCTGTCTAACAATTTTGACATCAACCCACAATGGAAAGCCAAATGGGCTGCTGAACGCCCAGAAACTGGCAGCTACGTAGATGACCCTACACAAAATGTGCCAGGTTTTGACCTTCCTCACCAGCATTGGTCAACTCGGAACAGGATCCGTACCCAACATGGTGTCTCCCAGGACTCATTGTTTAAGTGGGGTCTTGCCTCTACCCCTCAGTGTGACCATGGTGCTCTTTGACAAAATATCCAACACATTGTGTCCGATGGCCCATCAAGAGGTCACATTGGTCCAAGGTCTGATTTTTTTTCAACATAGAATGGCTGGGTGGACTGGACATTAACATTTGAACTACTATGTCCATGTATTTGCCATACACTAAATAAATAAAGCTCCATTAAAAATGTCACACTTATTCAGTACTGACCATTTAAGAGAGCCAAATGACTGAATTATATAGTGTTTTCTTGGAATATTTAACAACATTTCATCATGGTGAAATAAAAGCAACCAATGAACTGGCTAGAGTTCTAATACTACAGTAAATACATTTCAAGTATTTAGCAGAGGCTTAAGATATCAATACACTCCACAATGGTAAATCTGCATCACCTTATGGAAAATGCATTCTTATGCAATTTCACAATCTCAGCGGTTTTCATGGAATTGGAATACAGCCACAGTTCAGCAGCACAATATATACTTTGGAATCTAAGGTCCCTTGGCCCAAAGTTTGATTGATAGTCTGATCCAGCATAAATCAGCTTTGTTTGTAAATGTGAAGGCAGATTTCAGAGGAGAAAGTTGAAGTACTTTCAGAGCTACAATTCATTTCACTGTCATTTCAAGGATTTATGATATGTAGCTAGGAATCTGAGTTAATCCTACATTCTATTGGAAAGTGTTTTCCACTAGTACAAAAAGGAAAAAGAAAAGCAGCACGTTCTTCTGGTTATTTCTCCCATTTAGAACAGCAAGTATAATCACCTCCATAATAGAGATTGCGTGGAAGATGATGGGAAGTATTGTGGCCCACTAGTGGCCTGGAGAACTGTTGCCAACCCACAACAACAACCAATTGTTTATTAGCTTGTTTATATTTTTACAATTTATATTTGTACAGTTGCTCATTTCATCCATAGGATTCGGGGCAGCTACAGAAATTAAAATTCACTACAATATAAATGAAAGGAAAATTGAATTAAAATCTAAATAAATAAAAGCTTCCAAGCAGGTGTTGATATATAGCCTCAGAGGAATATTTAAAAAAATGCCTTACCTCTGCGACATTTGTGTGTTCATCTATGGAAACAAATATCTTGTACAGCAGCGTTTCAAAATAATCTCCCTGAACTCTGTTCATGACAAACCCTTCCAGTGGCGGCACTGAAAAGAAAAGCTATGTTTTTAAGGATATTGTTAGGTAGAAAAAGAAATGCCATTTATCGAAATAAGAAAATACAATATCACCTCTGCTTCTCCTGTCTCAGGAGAGAAATTTTTCGGAGTATAAGACGCACCAAGATTTTGAAGAGGCAAATTAAAAAAAATGTTTTTGTACTCTGTAAACCTCCCCAAAACTGGCCATTTTTCGCAAAAATGGGCCCGTTTCTTTTTTTAAAAAGGGCATGAATAGCCTTTAGGAGGCTCGTAGAGTGCTTCTGGGGCCTCCCAAAATGAGCAAAAACCACGAAAGCTAGCCCATTTTTTGTCAAAAAAGGGGCATGAATAGCCTTTAGGAACCTTATAGAGTGTTCCTAGGGCCTGGGGAGGGGGGGCAAAATTGAGCAAAAATTGGTGTGTTTTTCGCTCATTTCTGCCTTTCCCAGCCCCCAGGAGCACTCTATAAGCCTCCTAAAGGCTCTGCATGGCCATTTTGGTGAAGGGGGCGGGGTTTCGGGAGGCAAAAAAATGCTGTATTCAGTGTATAAGACGGACCCAGATTTTCAGCTTCTTTTTTGAGGGAAAAAGGTGCATCTTATACTCTGAGAAATATGGTAGCTTTTGATAAGTGAATGAGATACAGTCACAGACTTATTCTTCTACTTTCCCAAACACAGGTAGTCCTTGACTTCTGATCATAGTGGAGCCCAACATTTCTGTTTGCCAAGTTGAGACAATTAATTAAGTTTCGCCCCATTTTACGGACTTTGTGGCCACGATTGTTAAGTGAATCATTGCACTTGTTAAGTTACTAACATGGGTGTTAAGTGAGTCTGGCTTCCCCAATGACTCTCTTGTCAGAAAGTCACAATAGGTGACCTTGGGACACCAGGAGTGGAACGGTCATAAATATATGCTGGTTGCCAGTTGTCTAAATTTTGATCACGTGACCATGGGGATGCTACAATGGTCATTAAGTGTGAAAAACGGTCTAGGAGAAAAGACTTATATCCATTGGAAAGTTGCAGGTAATAGGCCTAGGAGTGAGCTTGCAGGCCTCATTGAACCAAAGTTTTAAATTACCGTATTTTTCGGACTATAAGACGCACCGGTGTATAAGACGCACCAAGATTTCGAAGAGGTAAGTAAGAAAAAAGTTTTTGCCTTCCCTCAGCCCCCAGCAGCATTCTGAAGGCTTCAGCAGACCTGCGGCAAGGCAAAAAAGCCCCCGTTTTTGCGAAAAACTGTCTGTTTCTCGTAAAAATGGGATGCGGAGGTGGGGCTTTAGGAGGCCCAAAATGGCTGTATTCGGTGTATAAGGCGCACCAACATTTCCACGCTCTTTTAGGGGGGGGGGGAAGGTGCGTCTTACACTCTGAAAAATACGGTAACATAATGGAAAAATGTACCCAGAGGTGGGTTCCTACCAGTTCGCACCTATTCGGTAGAACCGGTTCGTCAAATCTACCGAACCGGTTAGAAGAGGTTCCACCAGTGGACCCGGAAAGCAGGCCACACCTACAGAAGAGGTTCCAAATTTTTTTGAAACCCACCACTGGTCCTTGGATATGATTATTCTACACTATCATGCTCATATTTATAAAACTCAGTGCCTCTGTGAAAGGTAAGGATGACTACTGCCTTTGCGGTGCAATCAGAACATTGCGTGTGTTGAAGTTGTTTTAACGCAAACCAAAGATGACTTTTAAAAAACAAGTTTACATCATATTCTTATGCATGCCAGTGCTGTGTTTGAGGTAATTTAAGGTGGTGCTGACAAGTGTCGTCGGCATCTTCATATCCGGTCACATGGGCGGCAAGCCACTCCCATCCGGTCACATGGGCGGCAAGCCACTCCCACAAAGGAGGCCACACCCACAGAGTAGGTTTGAACAATTTTTGAAACCCACCACTGAATGTACCAGACATATTTCTAATGTGCTGACTTGTGTGCTGCATTTTCTGCAAAGCAGGTACTTGTATGGATATATTTACAGCAGGAAAAAAAACGAGACTGTGGGAAATGAGGAACTGAAAGTCATGAATGGCTGAGAGTTTCAAATGTACACAGGTGTTTGCAGAGTGACGGTCAGTAAGAATGCAAGAAACAAGGGAGTGAACCTATGGAATGTGCATGTTATTAAAAAAAAGAAAGCATAAGAAATGTGAATTGAGATGAGAATGGTGTCCTTTGTCCAATAGCAGTCCTTGTAGGACCTGCTATGTGTCATTGGACCCCTTTGCAATGGTTTAATAATGTAAGTTTTGTTGTGAAATTACATTGCTATGTTGGCTATTCATGTTCCAAACTGCTCATGAAATAAACATCTGAATCTTAAAGTAAGATTTGTTGCTTGTGGTTTATCTGTGTTCCTCCTTATTGGGACATTTTTATAACAGGTCATAATTTACTTTTTTCAGTGCTGTTGTAACTTTGGTCACTAGGCAAATGACCGTAAGTTGAGGACTACCTGTAGCAATATTCATCACACACATACCGTAAACAAACCACACACACACACGTACCTGCTATGCAACTGTCATCGGATATTGGTACATCCAGGTAGATAAACCCCTTATTATATAAGCCTAGGGATACATAAAAGAACCCTATTATCGTAACAGTTTTTCATGCAGTGTCTTCAATCAATTTGTTGTGCCGAGGAACAAAGAATGTGAGACAGAGTTCAGAAAATGGTACATGGAATACTGACAGTTATGTCCACATTTTTCTCTAATTCAAATTAAATCCAGTTGCTGTTTTGAAAATTAACCCAAATTACTGCACTCATGGCATAGTATTGGATAGAGATGCTGGTAAGACAGGATACATCTGTGGCACAGACCTAAGAGACACATAACTCATTCTCTAAAGCAGTCTTCTCAAACTTGGCAACTTTAGGATGTCTGGGTTCTAAGACCTCTTAAAAGTTAACTTTAAGAATGCTTTGAATTGAAATCCAAACATCTTAAAGTGTCAAGGTTGAGAAACACGGCTCTAAAGTATCTTTCCTTAATGATTCTTTCAAGATTGAAATTAAGACTAGGAAACATGTGCACACACAGACACAATCATACACTCACACACAATGTAAGTATGTTGCTTTTTTGATGAGAGATTTCCTTTGAACATATTCAGATGACCCCTCCCCAAAAAGCGGGTGAAAGTTTATAATTACAACTTTATCCTTATGCATATTTGCTTAAAATAGGATTCACCAAAATCCAAATCCAAATCCAAATCCAACTCTGAACAAGAATTAAAAGTACATGTATGTAATGAATTACATGTACTTTTAATGTACATTAAATGTACATTTCATAACCGTGTTCTCTAAGCTTGAAAAAAGACATTTTAGCTGAAAAAGTGTCTGCAGTGAAACCTTGCTGTAACAGACCGATAGAAAGGGGTTATGTCCATTATTTCCAAATGCCTGTTAAATTTTTCAATTATGTTATTTGCAGCAATTTACAATCTTATGTTCATTTGCATAATGATGTCATTTAGGGTTAATTATATCATTATGCCAATTGCCAGAAATGCTGTAAAATTAATATCAATTTAATTTCCTTCAGGAGGATGCCTGGACAGAAATCTGGTTAACTGCATTCAAAATCCACTAAATTTGTTTTGTTAAATTGTGGTTTCACTGTTTATCAATAGTCACACATAATTATGTCAAAAGCTCAAGTGTTAAACAAATAATTTATTGGTTCTGTGCCATGCTCAAATATTTCCAATAGATTAAATTTTGCAAGTAAATTCCATCAGCATGATTCAGATGACTGAGACACTCATTCTATGTGATGGAAGAGTTTTTAATTATTAAGGCTATTTGCAAATATGACACAGCAAAACCATTTTCTAAATTGAAGGGAAATAATACCTAATTCAGCCATTGGGATCAGCTGTTCTAACAAAGATACAGAATAACAGAATTGAAAGAGACCTCAGAGGTCTTCTAGTCCAACCCACTGCTCAGGCAGAAAACCCTATACCATTTCAGACAAACGGTTGTCCAGTCTCTTCTTTAAAACCTCCAGTGTTGGAGCACCCACAACTTCTGGAGGCAAGTCGTTGATTAATTGTTCTGTCAGGAAATTTCTCCTTAGTTCTCTCTTTGTTCAGTTTCCATCCACTGCTTCTTGTTGGCATTCAGGTGGTTTGGAGAATAGGATGACCATCACTTCTTTGTGGCAACCCCTGAGATATTGGAACAATGCTATCATGTCACCCCTATTCCTTGTTTTCATTAAAGTAGACATAACCAGTTCCTGAAACCGTTCTTCATATATTTTAGCCTCCAGTCTCATAATCATTTTTGTTGCTCTTCTCTGCACTCTTTCTAGAGTTTCAACATATTTTTTACATCATGGCGACCAAAACTGGATGCAATATATCTGGATGCAGATGTTGAGACAGTACAGAGAAGAGCAACGAAGATGATTAGGTGGTCTTACCAAGTCATTATAAAGTGGTATTAGTGCTTCATATAATCTTGATAAAAAAGGGGGGAAATCATACAGCAAAAGGTAAATGCCCAAATTATTCTCTACTCATTGATTCTAATATGGATGCTTTCCAATATTTTAACTTAAATCTGTAACAAAAATAATATGCAAAAATTATTCTTTTGTTTGGAAGAATTAAAACATGTAACTCACTGTGAACAACATTGTAGTCTAGGACTCCAGCAAGCTGAGGACCTGAATCAATGATTTTATCAATTGCAGTTTTTTCACAGGGTGTGCATATCTAATGAGAAAAGGATGTATTAAATAATGTATGCATAACACGTTAAAAATTATTTGATGTAGAGTGGTCAACGAAGAACACAATCTATGCCTATGCTGAAAACCCACTGTTGAATTCAATGCTGGAATAAATTTCCCATTAGAAAAAGACGCATATTTTCTATCACCTTAATTCAGGATCACTTAATGAAATTGTCAGTTGGTCTTATCTGAACGGCATGTCTCGAAGGATGGCGTGGGAGCAGTCACAGCTGGGTATTGTCACGGCCCATCTGCCCGAAGACTGAGGTAAATCTTGAGGCCACACCTCTACCCCTCCTCTGACTCTCCCAGATTAACCAATGATCCAGTCAAGGCGACTCTAGAAAGAAGGGAACAGGGTAACTCCCCCCTCCTGGTCCCTGACTGATCGTTAATACTCTACTCAGGCCCACCCTGCATGGGGTGCACTATGGGTGGGAAGTGACTGCTCCCACGCCATCCTTCGAGACAGGCAGTTCAGGTAAGACCAACTGACACTCCAAAGTGGGGTGTGGGAGGAGTCACAGCTGGGACCTACCAAAGCTAGGTATCTCTGGGAGGGACCATAGGGCCTGAGTCCCCCCGAGTATCCAGCACTCTATGGAGGACTCTCCTCCCAAAGGATGCCTCCGCAGAGGCGAAGGCGTCCAGTCTATAGTGTCTGATGAGCGGAGAGGGCGAAGTCCATGCTGCCGCCCTGCAAATGTCTTCGATGGGGGCCCCTCGGACACTTGAAGTCCCTGTGCCTCGTAGGCTTTGGAGATGGCTAGCCTGATCCATCTACTGATGGTGGCTGGGGAGACTTTTGCTCCCTTGGTTGCCGGGTGGTAGGAGACAAAAAGGGCCTCCGACCGCCTGATGGGCAACGTGCGCTTCAAATAGATGCGCAGCGCCCTCCTGACATCCAGGCAATGCCAGGACCTCTCCTTTAATCTCCTGAGCCCTATGAAAGGGAGAATTGATCTTTGGCATGAAGGCAGGGTCAAGTCTTAGGACCACCCTGTTTCTGTGGAAGATGCAGAGATCCGCCATGGCTGACAGTGCATTAATCTCTGAGGCCCTCCTGGCTGAGGTAATCGCCACGAGGAACATTACCTTGAGTGTGAGCAGCTGAAGACTCACCTCCCTTAGAGGTTCGAAGGGTGCTTCCAGAAGTGCCTGGAGCACTGTGGGCAGGTCCCACGAGGGAAAACGGTGAATCATCGGGGGTCTGAGGTTGGTTGCTCCCCTGAGGAACCGTTTGATGATGGGAAGTTGGGACAAGGACTATGTGCCCCCTCCCCCCAGGACAGTGGCCAAGGCTGAGACCTGCCTTCTGAGGGTGCTAGGGGCCAGGCCCTTCTCCAGGCCATCCTGGAGGAAGTCCAGGACCTGCGGAACCGTGGCTGCTGTCAGTTCTACCTGAGCCAAGTGGCACCAGGCCGGGAAGGAGACCCAGGTCGCGTCATAGATGCGAGTGGTGGATCTCCTCCTGGCTACCTCTATGGTCCCTATGACCTTGGTGGAAATCTGGGCCTCCCTTAATTGTGTCCGCTCAATCTCCAGATGGTCAATTGGAGCCAGTGGGTGAAGCAGACTTCCCTGGGTAAGGGTTACCTCCTCCTGAGGGATCCTCCAATGGGGGGTGATAGACAGCTCTATCAGATCTGCGAACCAGGGGTGTCGGGGCCAGTATGGTGCCACCAGAATGACCTCTGCCCTCTCTAGTACTAGTTTTCTGAGCACCCCGGGTAGGAGAGGAAGAGGGGAAAGGCATAGAGAAGACCTGATGACCACTGGCTGATTGCGGAGCGCATGAGAGGAGGTTCGTCCGACGGAAAAAAATTCTTGAGGTAAAAACTCCAAAGGGAAAAAGGCAAAAAGCAAAAAAGGGAAAAAAAATTGTGCCAAGGACAGCCAGGTATTTAGCTCCTTCTGGGCCGAAGACTAAGGTTAATCTGGAGAGTCAGAGGAGGGGTAGATGTGTGGCCTCAAGATTTACCTTAGTCTCTGGGCAGATGGGCCGTGACAATACCCAGCTGTGACTCCTCCCACGCCCCACTTTGGAGACTGTACTTAGTAGGAAGGTATAGATAGATAAAAGTTTTTTTTTTGCAAACACTACATAATTAGTTTATGAAATTAAGCACAAACCACAGCTTGTTACTGTTGCAATTTTCAAGCAACTTTATCAAACATAATTAACCAAAAAATAGTTTCTGATCATAACAGCTCAGGTTTTTAGGTTTTTCCACTTCCAGTGGAAGTAATCTTTTAGCAGCCCGCCTACAAAGTGTAAATCTAACTGAGCTGGAAAAAAATAATTTCATTTATACCTTAATGTCGTCCTCTGTGATGTAACCGGCTTGTACTACCCACCAAGCTTCAATGGCAATTTCTACTGGTTTCATGGGTAGCAGGTCCCGGGCAGTTTTCCTTCTAAAAAATTTCTGAAATGGTTTAAGAAGAAATTAGGTTCTCAAATACAGAACACTCAGATTTTTAAGCATACCACTCCTTCCCCCTGATAAGATTGTCCTTATCATACAGCTGGGGAATTCTCGGAGTTAAAGTCCGCAAGTATTATGGTTGCAAAGTTTGGAGACCTCAAATGTAGACTGAAAGTGAGCAACTGTAATAGGTTCTGGTCCATATGTAATTGAAAAATGCAAAGAAAGATTTCCATGTGCTGAGACTTATAAGAAAACTTTTTCCAGGGAAATTGAGCAAGCAACTGGCTTCAGAAATTTCTCACATCATTTTCCAAGCTGTCTCTGAAGGCTGAGATCTTTTTGATTTCCCAAGACTTTAAAACTTTTCAGCCAAATTGAACCCATCGTCCTATTGGAGCACTTTCATTTCTGGGAATATCATTCAGTCGCACATTTATAATATTGTCCGATCAGTGCTACAGTGCTCTTTTTTATTTTCAGTGCGTTCTGTTGGAGGGCAGGGTATATTTTTTAAATTCAAAAAAGTGTATCGATTCTGTGGCAGGATGATGATGGCAGGATATTTGTTGCCATATTTACTTTCCCTACAGAAATTGAAGGAAAATCATAGACTAAAAAAAAAAATGGCCCTTGTAACTTGGCAAAGACTACAGATGACCAGATGCAAACAGTGGCAAGCCAGTAACTCATAAACTGCCAACTGTAACCTGCCAAAACAAACTGTCCTTGTGAGCAGCCTCGTAACTCATCAAGCCAAAGAACTGGAAATCTGAAAACACTCCTTTTAGGTTATTTTTTTCCAAAAACTGGCTAGGCACAATATGAGTGCTCAAAACTATGAACATACGGTGTTTCCCCGAAAATAAGACATTATTATCCGGGGAGGTCTTATTTTCAGGGAAACTGGGTATTTGTTTTTATATCAACCTCTAAACAAGAGGCCAATAGTAGATCAAATGGAGAAAGCAGAATACATACTTTTGATGACCTACATTGGTTCATCAGATCAATATACTGGTTTCTTCCTATGCCAAGAAGTCTTAAACCTGGGGAGGGAAGATAAATCTCTTAAAAACAGAATTCTATTTTGAGAGAAAGTATGACCCCCTTTTTGCTCTATAACCCAAAAAGGCACCCTTAAATGGGCAAAAACAGTAGATTTATCTGAACAACGTCATTTGTCATTAAAATAACATTCAGTTGAAGATAGTCATTATATTCTGGTTGGTTGAAAAAAAACATTTTGTCTGGAATTATGCATTTTTCTAAATCTAATAATCTAAACATCATCGTTGATGCAAAAGTTATGTAAAAACTTTATCTGAAAGACATCTACGTTTGAAAGCAGTCATTTTTAAGTTGGAACAAAGAAGGCCTCCTTAATTCTCCTAACAACTTGAAGATTTCAAACAGGATATATATCCTTTGTAGCAGCTTTTTATCAAAGACAACCATTGTTTTAAAAGTTTGTCCTGGAATTCTGAGCTTTTAATCCAAGATCTGTATTTGTGCAATGGAAAAGAGAACGGGTATACCTGCAAAAGACATTTATTACAAGTTATAGCAATCTAACTAAAACATTAGATAATCAGAAAACTAAACAAAGATAGAAACATTACTCAGAGCAGTTGCTTCAATGACTAACTGCAAAGTGACTGATTGAATGGCCTAAATAATTCTAAATAGAAATTTTGGCTTACAGCTAAGACAATAAACAACCCTTTAACAGTCATATGATCATGCAGAAAATTTATTTTGTTAACTTTCTCAATGTTATTCTCTTATCACTGTCTCTTTTGTTCTGTTTTCAGATGGGAGAGATTTACTTTTAACTTCAAAAGCTTTCTTAAACAAGGATTGCAACTTCAAAAATAGGAACTATCAGGCAGCTGGACTTTCAAAACTAAGAAATTCTTTTTTAAAAACTAGGCACTTATTTAACATACGTAAACAGAATGTAAGTTTATACTTACAGTCTGCAGCAGTAAAATTAGGCAATGAGTCATAACTTTTTTCGCTGTTCATTATGTCCTTTGTGAAAAGAAAAAGAAAAGTGCAAGGTCAATTCAAACCAATTACTGTACTTTTAAAGTTCCATTGCTGTATGCTGATGCTACATCAGTATGCAATGCAAATCCTAAATCTTGTATTTCAGAAAACTACTGATCATCATCGGAAGTTTTAAAGAAAAAACTGGACAGCCACCTGTCTGAAATGGTAAAGGGTTTCCTGCTTGAGCAAGGGGTTGGACTAGAAGATCTCCAAGGTCCCTTCCACCTCTATTCTGATTAAAGACTGATTATTGTCACTAAAAAAAATCCTGGGAATTAACTGCCAATTCAATTTCTTCCCCATTATACATGTTAATTCCTTCAAAGCAGCTTCTTTGATTGGAGAAATTGAATGGAAAGCCCCAAATGGAATACAAGTAATGCTCAATTTATGACCACTGGCGACCAGTCCAAACTCATGACTTACCTAAACAAGGTAAGGGGGTTGCAACTCGGCTATGAAGTTCCTACAGTTGGGTACCTTACTGCAGTCATGTGACTGCATTTCAGACACTCACCAACCTGGCCACATTTAGGGCAGTCTGCAATGTCCGCATGTCACATGACTTCATTTTACAAGTGTTTTGCTGAAAACTGGAAATTACTTCTGATTTTTGACAAAACCAGATCATAGTGAATAACGGGCTTGCTTAACAGCCAATATAAAACAGGTTGAAAAAAATTACGTGATGTGACTGACCCATTTTACAACCGTCACGACATATGACTATAATGGATAGGCTCCATTATGGTCTTATGTCGAGCACCATCTGTACTAATGCAGCTCAAGGGATATAATGTTTCCCAATGTGTAACAGCCTAAGAAAAAGCAAACACTAGACACGTGTTTCCAGTAGGTAAATATTACAGGGCAATAGAAGGAAACAGTGCAGTTCTTTTTAAGTATTTATCTAAACTTACCTCCATTATTCCTGTGTAATATGAAAAAGGTGTTATCCTCAAACCCTTCACCATGATGTCAGACAAATGGTAGGGGTACAGGATAAGATGATCTCTGCTATATTTTAACAGATCCTCATAGTATTTGCGTTCATCTTTCTTGATGTGCTTAACTGGGGAAGAAATGAAATGTTAGAACAGCTGTCTTCTTAAATTAGTTAATAACAGAATCCCATTTTTAAATGGGGTACTAATGGGGTATAAATATGTCAATGCAAACTATTTTACTTGCACACAAATCTGAACAATACCTTATGCATCTGTATAAGTAAGAAAGACAAGACAGAATTATTATTATACTGAAATCTGGGGCCCAGCGGGAGAAAAATTATATTCTTAATTTATTACTGAATTGTTTTTTATGCTTCATCTATATGAACTGCCCATCTCCCTCAAAGAGAGACTCTAATACCTTACCTCTGCCTATAGCAAGATTATTTTTGGCAATACTAAAAAGGCAGAGTATAATGACAAGGGGAATGCAATGATGGCTAACCTTTCCGGACCCGGTGCCCAAAGCGTGCACACATGTTCGAGCGTGCCCAAACCCCCTCAAATGCAATGCGCGCGTGCCTGCCAAATGCCCCCCGCATGCACAACAGAGACTCGACAACCAGCTGGCCAGAGTGCGTGCATGTATGTCAAAGCTGAACTGGGGTGACAGCTCACCAGTGGTGGGTTCCGGATCCCGTTCCAACCGGTATGGTTGGAACAGGCCCGGCTCGCCTACAGTGCGCGCATGCATCATACCTGCCAGCGACGCCTCTGCAAGCCTCCGTGATACTCCAGCTGCTCGGTGGAGCGTCGCACAGGCGCTGTACGCCCCAAAGGCTTAAAGGACAGGTAAGGAGCTTGGGCAGGTGGGCTCTCTGGAGCACAGTACCGGAACGGTACCTGGTACTCCGAGCAGGCCCCGTTACGCCCGTACCGGGGCGTACTGCCTGCAACCCACCACTGCGGCTTGCGTGCCTACAGAGAGGGTGCTGCGTACCACCTGTGGCACATGTGCCATAGGTTCGCCATCACTGATCTAAGATGTGTCCATACTCATGGGTGCAAAAGAGGGAGAGAATGGTTTAAAGTTTCTAGATTTTTGACATATATGACCTTTCTTTCTCCTATAAATAATCAATAGAGAAGTAACTGAAAAGCCTTAGTAAATAATTTTTTGCTGGTATTCAGATACTAGCATCTCATCCATTTTGCTCAGATTCGAGACTGCTTACAAACACAAGTGTTGGGTTTATTTCTATCTACATTTGTCAAATTCTAACAAAACACCTTGTCTTTAGTTGCTGTCTTTGTTTATAATGTTTTACAGAAAATCATAAGAATTGGTGTAATTTCTTGATTTTCCTTCATAAATTGGTCAATGTACTTCAGCAACAAAAAAAAATCTATTAGGGATCTTTTTTTCCAGCATGACCAGCATTGATAGCATAGTTGCAAAATATTTTCCCTTTCCCAAATTTCTTTTTTTTTAACTCACCTAAGTTATTTCGGTACCGAAGTTGATTGCGGATACTGTACAGTATAACCTGCTTTTCATAGTCTCGTTGTGAGTTTCCAAGACTCTGTGAAGCAAATAAATTGCATTTATTAAGATAAGCTAATAAAAATTTGATGAACATTTGGATCTTCAGAGATTAACATCCACTCTTTCAACTTGAAAAAATCACTCATCTTAATGGATTACTTTTCAAGAAGATGCATGATGGACTTGTAATAAAATGAATGTATTTTTACCTAAAGGAATTGTTATAAAATGTGATGATAAAAAGTAGTTGGACATTTTTCTCCAAATACAACCAATTTCCAGAATAAATGTGCATATAATTTGGGGGGAAAAAACATCTGCAGGAAAAATTACTGGAAATACTGTTGATTTTATTGAGGCTGGCTGTGATTCAATTACTTCCCATTAGTCTTATGAGGGTAAAAACTGTAAGGACTAAGTACAGAACTTGTTATGTGCACAGATACAATTTTGAGAATGGAATCAGCATGAATCTCAAAACTGTAGCAGTTTCTAACATTCAAATATCACATGATTTTTATACATATTCAATTTCTATAGCCAGCCATCTCAACCAATGCCTTTATACAACATAAAGTATTAATGATATATCAAACGTATCATTGAAAATCATTTGAAACATATCCATGATTTTAAAGAACAATATTGCAGACCTATTTTTAAGAATGGTGTAAAAAAAAGGTCTTCACATGACCCTTTTAAATGCCACTACTAAATGTTGCCACTGTCTACCTATGGGTTCTTGAGAGCAGTCTGCATCTGAGATTGCAAAAGACAACATACCAATTATAATGCAATATTTAAACTTAAACCAATAATCAGATTTTTGTAAGAAGCCAAAAATGCAGAATGAAATTTATTATTCATTGTCCTGGAACCGAGGAATGAAAAAATGGAATATCCAATCTTGGAAAATCAATGGAGCCAGCTTTTAAAACACAAAATATGTATGATTTAAGAATGAAATTAACTCATTAGAAAGTATTCTTTCATAACTTTTGGAACTTTCAAAGAAAGTTTAGAAATTGTTGGGCATTTGGTCTTTTCTGTAAGAATTGTAACAAATTTGATATTCAACTTTATTTTTGTTTCAAATCATCGCATTTGTTTATATACTTTGGGAAAGAAATGCAATAGCTAAAGGTGTAAAGATGAACTTTGTCTGTATTCTGAAACATGGACTTTGCCACTTCATGAAGAACTTTGGCTATACCAAGTCTGGTGCTGACAAAGAATATAAACTTAAGTAAACGGAAATAAATGTCTTGATAATAAGAAGTGTATTCAAGATATGAGTTGAGTTTTCTAGTTTTTAGTCTTTATGTTCTTAAAAATGAAAATTCAGATCTTTTTAGTACTAAGTTTAAAAATCAAAATTAATTTTATCTCAATACAACATGGATATACACTTTTTTGTAAGTTTCCATGTTTTGGTATATTATTTTAATTACTATAATGTTCTTTTCTCACTGTATAGTCATGTTTTGTTGGTGTTGCCTTTGTTTCTATTGCAATGTAATAGAGGTATTCTATTCACTACTGAAAACATTAAGACAATTAAGTTTAACACTAACAATTAATTAGGATGTCAATATGGCACTGATACGGATGATATAAAGTTACCGGCTTGCAAAACAAACACATGCAATTCTGGCATAAAAAGATTATAACAGCATTGATTTTTAACTGTTTCACATCATGTGTGTTAGATTGTATACAAGAATGTTCCTCTCTTTTAATCTGTGATGCTGGGAAAGATGGTAGAAAAGAGAAGAGAATGACCAGTAATAAAGGGAATGGACCCAGTTACAGTGACGATGACCTGAATGACAGGTGACTGGAAGACCTGAAAGACCAGGTGAGGGACAGATCATGATGGAGGGACTCTTTCTATGTGGTCACTAGGAGTAAAAAATGACCTTATGGTATATAATCAGTAGCACTTCAATCTATCAAGCAGAATAGAGCTGGAAGCTCCCTGCTCAAACAGGAGACCATATACCATTTCAGACAGTCTTTTCTTAAAAAACCTCCAGTGATGGAGCACCTACAACTTCTGATTGGTTAACATTTAGTAATTTCAAGTTATGTCTGCTCAACTCCCTAAGCCATAATTGGCTTAACCATACTTTATTGAGCTAATCCAGTTCTTAAGTGATCTTAACTAATAAGGCTGTCCGCCCAAACTACTTAATCCAAGTGAGCTAATCACATTTTAATATAGAGCGGTTTTTGTGAACTCGTTTTAGACACGACTCTTAATATGCTCCTGTGGCAGAGCCAGAGGTAACCCGGAGCTGAGGAAACATCTGAGAGACTCTACAGAGATTCTCAGTCATCCAGGGCATGGTTGTCCCCAAGGTGCGTTTTCAGGAGGCAACTGGACTTTATTTTTATTTTATTTTTTTAAGAAAGAAGGAATTTATATTCCTTGCAGACAGCTGGTTATTTGCATCCTTTTCAAAGGTCGTTGAAGCACTTGGAGGTTTATGTATGTCTTCAGGATCACCTGAGTAGTTTTTGTAGTCTAACGAGCCTCTAAAACAGTGGTTCCCAACGTTTTTTTGGCTATGCCCCACCTAAGCATCTCTAAAATCATGATCCCCCCCCATATTTAATTCTTACTTTACTCAAAAAATGAACTCTACATATGGAGGAAGCCTAAAAGGTCATTAACGTAGTTTAAGCAAGGTTCAAATTGCCATTAAAAATCAATTTGTCCCCCCCCCCTCCCAGCGTGGAAACCACTGCTCTAAAAGGATGCAAATGACCAGCTGTCTGCAAAGGAATATAAATCCTTCCATTCCCCACTATCCTATCAGAGCTAAAGAAGCTTCTTGGAGAAGTGAACTGTCTTCAAAAGAAAAAAACAAGGAAGTGCAGTTGCCTCCTGGGGAAAAAACACCTTTGGGACACTTGAGAGACTGTCCTCCTGTCCACCTCATTAATGGCTCATGGAAGATCATTAGCTAATCCTTTGGAGTGCCTTAGGTTCAACCAATGCTCTTCCAGTAAAAGGGAACTGACTTTCAGGTTAACGAGGCCCTAAGGCAGGGGTCCCCAAACTTGGTAACTTTAAGACCTGTGGACTTCAACTCCCAGAATTCTAGGAATTGGGAGTCCACAAGTCTTAAAGTTGCCAAGTTTGAAGACCTCTGCCCTAAGGCAATGTGTCTCAGTAAACCTGGCAACTTTAAGACATGTGGACTTCAACTCCCAGAATTCCCCAGCCAGCAAGGAGGACGCAGGCGGCCACTTGCGGAACTGCCCTGGAACAAGGTTCATTGACCAGGATTGCCTTAACCCTCCTCGGACTGCGGCTCACCCCGTTCCCAGCCAACGGGAACCTATTGCTCAGGAGAAAGGGGAACTGCACCCCGGTGTGCTACATCGGGAAGGAAGGAAGGAAAGAGGACAAGAAGAGGAATTTCCAGCATGGACAAACGGGGGGGGGGAAACGACTTCTGCCTCAGCCTGAGTGGGCTACGAGCAGCCCGAGGGGTCAATTTCGCGGCAAGTCGGAGGGGCGTTGCTTGCGTATGGGTGCCGGAAGGGGTCAGTCAGTCGGTACCTGCTTAACGCTGGCGGGGAGACGGGCCCAGGGGTAGTTGTGGCGAATGTGGAACTCCACGTCCACATTCATGGCAGGTTCCCCGGGATGGGGGGGTGGAGCAAGCAAGGGAGGACGGACGGAGGGTTGGCGGGCCCCAGGTCTTCTTCGCGGCCGCCTCAGCCCCGCTTCTGAGGCGACTCCACGCAACTGCTCAAACTTGCCTTCCGCTCCCCCTTCGCCGCTTCCGCGTTGTGGAAGCCGGCGGGCCCCGCCCCTCCGTCTACGTCAGTTCCGGCTCTGAGGAGCGCTGGAAGGCGCGAGCGCGCGTGATGGTGGGGGAGAGAGGAGAAACGCTCGCGGCGGCTCGATGGGGTTCTCCTATCTAATGAATAGAAATAGGAATAGAATAGAATAGAATAGGAATAATAGGAATTGGAAGAATAGGAATAGAAATAGAATAGGATAAGTAGAAAGAATAGGAATAATAGGAATAGAAATAGAATAGAAATAATAGGAATAGAATAGAAATAGGAACAGAATAGGAATAAGGAATAGGAATAATAGAAATGGAATAGAATAGGAATAATAGGAATAGAATAGAATAGAAATAATAGAAATAGAATAGAATAGGAATAATAGGAATAGAAATAGAATAGAAATAGGAATAGAATAGCTTAGGAATAATAGGAATAGAATAGAATAGGAATAATAGGAATAGAATAGAATAGAAATAATAGGAATAGAATAGAATAGGAATAATAGGAATAGAAATAGAATAGGAATAATAGAAATAGAAATAGAATAGAAATAATAGGAATAGAATAGAATAGGAATAATAGGAATAGAAATAGAATAGGAATAGAATAGATTAGGAATAATAGGAATAGAATAGAATAGGAATAATAGGAATAGAATAGAATAGGAATAATAGGAATAGAATAGAATAGAAATAATAGGAATAGAATAGAAATAATAGGAATAGAAATAGAATAGAAATAGGAATAGAATAGATTAGGAATAATAGGAATAGAATAGAATAGGAATAATAGGAATAGAAATAGAATAGAAATAATAGGAATAGAATAGAATAGGAATAATAGGAATAGAAATAGAATAGGAATAGGAATAGAATAGCTTAGGAATAATAGGAATAGAATAGAAAAGGAATAATAGGAATAGAAATAGAATAGAAATAATAGGAATAGAATAGAATAGGAATAGAATAGGAATAATAGGAATAGAGTAGAATAGAATAGAATATGAAGAAGAAAGGTAACGTAAGGAATGGAATGGAATAGAATAAGAATAATAGAATAGGAAGAATAGGAATGGAACGGAACAGAACCTTGGAGGTCTTCTAGTCCAGCTCCCTGTTCAAGCAGGAGAACCTGAATAACGAACAAAAAATGCATACCCTTTAACTTTATGAGAATGAGAAGCCGAGAAATGGGACCGGTGGAACGTCTCTCAACATGATATCTGGGAAACTACGTTTCCCATGATGCTT
This sequence comes from Thamnophis sirtalis, assembly GCF_051295495.1. Lineage (NCBI taxonomy): Eukaryota > Metazoa > Chordata > Lepidosauria > Squamata > Natricidae > Thamnophis > Thamnophis sirtalis. The sequence continues at coordinate 113,261,881 of NW_028261382.1, read as the reverse complement.
GGGGCACCCTCCGCCCTTTTATTTGTGAAGTAGTAGAGAATGGAAGGAAGGTGGAATCTAAGGGCCTTATTTCACCTTTACAAGTAGTCCTTGTCTTACAACAGTTCATCTAGTGACTGTTCAAAGTTAACGACACTGAAAAAAGTGACATGAACATCTTTCAAACTTATGACCATTGCAGCTTCCCCGTAGGTCATGTTATTTGCCTTCTGATGCTTGACAACTGACTCACATTTATGATGGTTGCAGTGTCATTATGTGATGATCCCCTTTTGCGATCTCCTGACAAGCAAAAGTCAACAGGAAAACAGATTCACTTAACAACAGGGTTACTAATTTAAGAATTGAAGTGATTCATTTAACAAATCTGACAAGAAAAGTAATAAAATGGGGCTTAATTAAAAAAGCTCTCTTCATACGCTTCTCAGTTAGCAACATAAATTTTGGGCTCATTTGTGGCCGTAAATTGGGGACTACCTGTATTCTTTGGAGTACAAGTCCTGTCATGCTTGACTGAGGGCATTATGGTCTGTCAGGCTGTTGAAAACTGACAGGCTTATTGCTCTGTTTGCATATTATGTTTCTATGCCAATAGTTTAAAAAAACACACACCATGATTCTTAGTCATCCAGGTCATGATTGTCTCAAAGGTGCTTTTTCAAGAGGCATCTGGACTTTCTTGTTTTCCTTTAAAGACTTTGAAAGAAATGTTACAAATTCAAGGATGAGCTAGAGAACAAGTGTTCTGCTTCCTGCAGAAAGAGGCAAAGCAAATACAGGTGTTATTTTCTATAGTTGCATGTACAGAGAGAAGTGCAGAGATGCTGTTGTCCCTCAAGAGATAATGTTCATAAATAAATCTTTTTTAAAAAAAGTGTTCTGATGGAAATGCTGATAGTTTTCTTTGCTTGTTCGTAGAGTTTTCCTCACTCTGATATAGGCACATATGCAAATTAGTCAGAATGACTTAAAAGATTAAAAAAGACTTGCTCTTTGAATATTACCTAATAACGACGGTTTGCAAAACCATAATTCATACTTTAAAAAGCTCAGTGACTAAGTCCAAATCAAGCAAATTGTATTATATCTTATTGTGTAGCCTATGGCAATATACTAAATCCCAGTGAAATTCATTTTGGTTTTGTATATCTTGTAGGTGTGCCTTTGAGTCAGTCTTGATGACTCCCTGGACAAATCCCTGCAGTTTTCATGGCAAGGTTTTAAAAAATGGTCACACTTGGCCAATCAAGAATTCTATCCTGTTATGTTCTGCTCCGTTCCATTCCATTCCTATTTCTTTGGAGCACATGAATGTAGCACCCCAGGACCGGTGGCAGTGAAGTACAAAGCATATTTCATAGTCTCCTACTTGATGATTTGCTTCCCATAACTGGAAATTGCAGACAGCTGTCACCTGTTTCTTCAGGCCTGTTTTCAAACTACCATCAGCTACTCTTGTGGAAGCAGTCCTGAATGGTGTGTTGTTTAAAAGTGTTGTTTTATTTTTCAAATTAAAAATGGAATGACTTGCACAGCGTTTGCACAAACCAAAGTTGGATGGTGGGGAGAACGTGTTGGGTGGCAGCATACAGAGAATGGCTTTGATGAACATGAGTCATCACAGGAAGGCAGATGCAAAAAAAACACCTCCCAAGATAAAATCTTGGCATGCGTTATGCCAGGGTTCCCAGTAACACCCCCAAGGAAAGAAGACTCGGAGGCTTGAATTTCCTAAAAGTTCCATTTTATTAGAGATGTCATATTGGCACATTTGGGAAAACCCGAATCTGAAAGCTTCCAGGTTTTCCCCACCCAAGTGAAAATTCAATTCCCTGCCCACATGTCCATCACATGGTCCAATCAGACCCCGTCCCAATTGGAGATGCCTCCCAATCACACCACTCCAAGTGCAGGGAAAAATGTCCCTGATACTCTGAGGCTCTCTGAGAAAGGAATTGTCAGGCATGGAGAGGGCTGGGTTATCATTTGATATGTACATGTTCGTGCATTCTGGTTCAGATCTTGCTTAATGTCAGGCGTGCCTCCATCAATAACCAAGAAAGAAAACTCCCAATTCCATTGTCCATGGAATTAAAATACTTTGGTTATGAAAAGATAGCAGCGAAAGTAAAGCAAGATCTGAGCCAGAAAGTCGCGAACAAGTACATATCAAATGATAAACCAGGCCCCTCCCTCCAACAACCCCACCCCAGTGTTCAATCTGCTACTCCCTTAGGTGTCTTGTGGATTGCATCTCCAAAAGGCAACATCATGTTGGTATGCAGGACAGTTGACCTTGACCAGGTCCAAACACCTGCCACCAGCATGTGCAGAAGATGGTGAGAAGAAAATTCCCATTTTCATATCACCTCCTGTACCATTTATTCCCATCCCAAATACCATGGCCCCACCCTCCCCATTTCTATGGCAGCCGATAGCAAGTAAGCGAAGCAGAGGCTGGCAGGAATGTTATTTTGACTATATATCTCCCATACTCCATATAATTCCCCCTCCTATTTTCCCACAGCAGAAAATGTGGCAGGCTGGAAGGCCCAATGCAAAAGATGGCTTGATACATTAACATAGCATCAAGAGAAGTCATTGTCTTCTTTCTTCTGGATAGTTTAGACCAAATCTAAAATATACCTGTTCTGTCCTCGGAGATACGACCGGTGCCTGTCAAGAAATGCAGAGAAAATCTGGATTGACTGCGACGCGCCGTCCGGCTGGCGGAAGAAGTGCAGCTTTTCTATTGGTTCCCCGTCTGACAGCCTCCGTATAAATAGCTGTCAGATGGGAGTGTATTGTTGTTGTCCTGTTACTGATTGAGTTAAGGTTAATAAATAGTTTTGCTTCAACCACTATCTCCTCAGTCATTCAATACTTGAGAGGAGACGTAAAAATACCACTCAGCTCTGGGCACTGAATTCTGGGAAGGAAATTGACTTAATTATTAGAGCATATCCAGAGAATTGAATAAACAATCCAAAAGGGGAAAAAAATTAAGAATAGTTGGAGTCATTGGGTATCTTTTGCCTGGAGACAAGAATACTACAGTACACTGAAATGTGATAACCGATTACAGGTATCTGAATGGTTGTTATGTAAAACCAGGACAGAATTGTTCCACAGGGCCGGATAAGAAATGACAAGGGAGTAATTTATGCTTGAGCAGCAGAAACAAAATCTTGCAGTAAGGGGTAAGAACTCTTCCGTAGTAAATCAACCTGCCTTGGCAGGGGGGTGAATTCTCCTTTCCTGGAAGGATTCAAAGATAGCTGAGCAGCCATCTTTCAGAGATGCTGCACTTGTGCATTCCTGCATTGAGCAGAAGTAGAAATAGGGGTGTCAAACTCGATTTCATTGAGGGCCGCATCAGGGTAATATTTGACCTTGTGGGTGTAGGGCGTGGCAGTGGCGAGGGTGGGCGTGTTGAGCTCGAACTCATTCGAGACTCTGTTTTTTGTCTGTGACAGCTTTCTGCAGCCCTCTGCTCATTCACATCCAGCAAAGTCTTCCAAGGGAGGATTTATAGTCACAGACCTTATCTGGCTTGGAGAACTGACAGGTCGATATCTGCAAAACTTGTCAAGGAGTCTCGGAAAATCACGAACCAATTAAACGAGCTAATTGTCTCCTGCAAACTCCACTCCCTTTTTGCTCCTCTTTTATTTCTTCTGGGAGGGGACATTCATGGTCTACCTGTGGCCTTACTCCCAAGTCGACCCCTGTTCTTTAGCTGTTTCCTTAATCTAGCAACTCTGCACATGAACACACTGGGAACAGGCTCCAGCTGTTCGTCCGCCTCACTGATGTCTGACTCTGAAGGCAGCTGATAACTGGCATTTGGCCCTGGCCCCCTCTCTGCCTCCGACACAGAGCCCTCATCAGAGCCTTCCCCAGATTCCAGGACTGGCCCATGATCCTCCCCAACCTCCTCACTGTCCGAATCTGCTACCAGCTCCGTTGGCTGCTGGCAGGCCACAACAGGCTGATCCACATTCATCTCAGTTCATTTTATCAAGGTTGGACTTGGAATGTTGCTTTTCAACCTGTGGCTGATTAATATATTTCAATGTGCACCAATGGCAAAATAATTGGGAAGGTTACCCACAAAATACTGTATATAGTATTTTATTTGTGAGAATCAGAGCATGCTGGAAACATGCAGCAACAACATGTATTTTTGTGCCTGGATTTCTAACTTGTCTCCAACTTGAAAAGTCTGGGCAAGGTTATGTGGCTTTTCAGCACATACGATTATCTGGAGATGACAATGGATGATTACAGCTTTGTAATGTAAGAGGAGTAGATGAATGACAAAGAGCATCAATGAATGAATAAGATGAATAAAAGTAGGTTCAATGAGTACCTGGGAAATTAAAAGAAAGGGAAGGATGCACCGTAAGTGATTTAAATGAGGCTCTGATCCTGCAAGTAGAATTGATGAATATGTGGACAGGAAGGAAGAGGGAAACAGAAAATTATGATTGGACAAAGGAGAAGTGAGAAGTTTAATCAATAAAAGAAAATGTTACAAAGCAGAGTGTGGAGGTGGTTGAAGCAAGCAATAAAATAGAATAAGAGCTGGAAAGGACCTTGGAGGTCTTCTAGTCCGACCCCCTGCTTAGGCATAGGTATTAGGGGGTCTTGGTATAAATTGGGTTTAGCTGTGTTTTCTTATCTATCTGTCATCTGAATTTCTTTGGATTAGTATCCCTTAGTTCCTTTCTGCACTTTGCATAATGTTGCTTTCTTAGAAATGGGATCACACGATGGAGGTGTGTGTGTGTGTGTGTGTGTGTGTGTGTGTGTGTGTGTGTGTATTTTGGAGCAATCCAGTCGTAGATGGGAAATGAAACTTCTTGCTTCCCATTGCTGTTCCGGATTTCAAGAATCTTGATGTGCATCAGTCTATTTTTAGGACAACTGCAGCCCTCTCATTTCCCCATTCTGGAGCTATGCTGCAGTCATGCTCTGCAGCTGTTGAAATGTGTAAGTGATTGATGCACACTAAAAAGATGCGGATACGCCATTAGAAGTGCAAGTATAATGAACACTTTTGGAGCACGTCCAGCTGCAGAGTCAGTGAAGCATAAATCTATAGCAATATGTTCTGGTCGGACTGCTGGCCATAATGGTGGTTGACAACTGGGATGTAATAATTTATTAAGATTTATAGCTTTCTCAGGAAGCATTGAGCAAAGAGCAATCCTTGTGCTGCATATACTACTAAATATTTACAGCGCACAAACTGCCTATTAGGCCAATCTTCCTGAAACGGATGTTGTCAAGATGTGTCTGGGCTACAAGTTTTCAGAAGTCCTAACTAGCTTGATAGACTTGCATTCTCACTATATTTTAGAAAAGAGCAGATTGGAGAAGGCTTAGCTAGGCTAATCGAATCACTGCAGTTAAGCGAATCATAGAGTCATTAAGTGAATCTGGCCTTTTCCATGCACTTTGCTTGTGAGACATTGGCTGGGAAGTTCACAAATCTCCAGCCATTCCAGGCCTTCTTTCTAAATGCAGAATTTATATTTCTGAGCGTTAATGTATTCACTAGCTATAAAATACTTCATTGTGGCTCCAGCAGCCAGCCTTTGGGAAACTGTTGTCAACAGCCATCAGTGGTTGCACAGTGGTTAGAATGTTGTATTGCAGTCTAACTCTGCCCACTGCCAATAGTTTGATCCTATGTGGCTCAAGGTTGACTCCTCCTTCCATCCTTTGGTAAAATGAGGTTCTAGATTGTTGGGGACAATATGCTGACTCTGTAAATTGCTTAAAGAGGGCTGTAAAGCAGTGTGAAGCAGTATATAAGGCTAAGTAATATTGCTATTGCTAGTAGTGAAAGCAGGAGAATGAGTTCTAGTCCTATCTTAGATATCAAAGCCCCAGCTGGATGACTTTGGACCAGTCACTCCCTCCCAGCTAAACCCAGGGTTATTGCAGGGAAATAAATAACCTTGAGTTATTTATTTAAAAAATAATAAAGGCAGGATTAAAATAAATATTGTCTTGGGATTCTCAGATGACGTTGGAAGGAAACCTATATAACACCATCCTTCTGATGATCAATGCTTCTCTTCCCACTATCCATTTTCTCTCTAAAGGTAAAGGTTCCCCTTGCACATATGTGCTAGTTGTTCCTGACTCTAGGGGGCGGTGCTCATCTCAGTTTCAAAGCCAAAGAGCCAGCACTGTCTGAAGACGTCTCCATGGTGATGTGGCCGGCACAACTAAATGCCAAAGGCGCACGGAACACTGTTACCTTCCCACCAAAGGTGGTACCTATTTTTCTACTTGCATTTTTACATGCTTTTGAACTGCTAGGTTGGCAGAAGCTGCAACAAGCTCACTCCATTACGCGGTGCTAGGATTCGAACTGCTTACCTTTCTGATCGACAAGCTCAACGTCTTAGCCACAGCCACCGCGTCCCTACATTTTCTCCCTAGTTACTACTAAAAGTCTTGGTGCTGTCTGTTTGTAGCCTTTAATTAACCAAAACGTTGTATCACAGGACAGCAATTTTTGAATCAAGGTACCTCAAATACACTAACTTAAAAAATGCATCCAAAATCCAGGACCTGTGATTCCTATGGAATTGAAATTTCAAGGATATTCAGAGCAGTTGTGTTCATAAAACTGTGGCCTCTGTGGTGCTGTTGTGGTCAGCCACGGCCATGTGGTCATGATTTCTGATATTCCCTGCCAACTTCCCACAAGCAAAATCAATGGGAAAGCCAGCAGGAAGTCAGAAGTCCCTTCTGCTCCCATTTTTATTTTTTGGTCTGCCTGTTGTGATTCTGTTTAGGTAAGTAAATACTGACAAAGGATGACCCAGTGGGTCAGAGTTGCCTAGTATGCACTAAGGTTTAACCATTCAATTTAATTAATTTAATCGTTAGGTGAAAATTAAACCCATCTTTCAGGATAAAAGCCGTGTCCTTCGAAGACGCCCTCTGAAATAGGCTCATTTGGGCTTCTGCTCCACTTAGAAAGAACTGAAGGAGCAGTTTGGGACCTTGAATTAATGTAATCCATCCTAATTCCCATAGACAGATTCTTATGTCCCCGAATAATTAATCCCAGAAAATAGATTTTCCCCTTCATTGAGCAATTTTAACTGAACTATGGGTGAATGGAAAAGCATTATAATTTTAAGGGTTTCATGAATATCTTCTAACAAACAAATTCACGCGGTCATATATGAACGAGGGGCTATCAGAAAGTGCACAGTCAGTGACAGAAGATGTGCCATCAAGTCAGGGTCAACTCTTGGCAATCAACTAGATAGATTTTCTCCAGGTTGATCTACCTCAAAGTGGCCCTTCTGATTTTCCAGTTCTTTTATCCTAATTATCAATTAATTATCCACAGTAACTGAGTCCATCCATCTTGTTGCTGGTCATTCTCTTTCCTTCCTTCCATTATACCCCACTAAATACATACATATATCCATATATATGTATGTATTTAGTGTCACAACGCTTTGTATGCCCAAATATGGGAGGAAGTCTACTGCTTCCTATCTCTGTCTATCGGCTCGTCACAAGAGACCATCCAGACAGAAACCCAATATTTTTACTGTTGCCTTTGTTACATTTGTGTGGGTCTCTTGTGACGAGCCGATAGACAGAGATAGGAAGCAGTAGACTTCCTCCCATATTTGGGTATACCAGGGGTTGTGACACTAAATACATATCTATTTCCCTGGCTCAGCTGATAAAGGAGGAGAACCTTGTGGCTTAGTGGTTAACACATCTGCCTAATATGTAATACAGCCCAGGTTCGAATCCCAGTAAGGGTATGGCTAGCTGATGAGAGCTAAATAGCTTGAAATAGATCTATACTAGTCTCCCTTTATTTATTTATCAGCACAAATACAACATATATATATATATATATATATATATATATATATATATATATATATATATATATATATATATATATATATATATATATATATATATATATATATATATATATATATATATATATATATATATATATAAAACTGTCAGAACATTTCTCCTTAGTTCTCCTAGATATTCCACAGTTTGACATGGTTGACACAACAAAGGCTTTTCATAATTGTGAAGCACATATGGATTTCTAGTTAGTATTTCTTTGGGTTTTTTTTTTGCTTTCTCAATTATCCAGTGTGCAGCTGCAATAATGTCTTTTCCTAATAGAGGCACAAGGGTGTATTAATTGTGCTGTGTTTATCTAACTGCAATGTTCTCTTTTCTTCCCTTTACCAGATGTTGCTGTGTTTACATGGCACATTCACCTAACTGAACTATGCTTTCTTTAAACATGACCCAAGTTTGGGGTTTCATATTGGTGAGTTCATATGTGTGTGTGTGTGTGTGTGTGTGTGTGTGTGTGTGTGTATCTGTATATTATTTGTAATTTTCCTTTAACTTCCATCATCCATACATCAGAGGTGGGTTGCCAATTTTTCTACTACCGGTTCAGGTACACTCCTGCCCACGCCCGCGTGCATGCATGACACTTCTGTTGCACATGCGCAGAAGCATCCGGGTGGGTGGGCGGAGTCTCCCGCTTCTGCTACTACCGGTTGGCCTGATCCGGACCGATCTGGAAACAACCCACCTCTGCCATACATACTTTGTGGACAATGCATTGACTGGGTCCATATACTTTTTACACAGTGCTAACAATAATAATACAAATATACAAATATACAAATATACAAATATACAAATATACAAATATACAAATATACAAATATACAAATATACAAATATACAAATATACAAATATACAAATATACAAATATACAAATATACAAATATACAAATATACAAATATACAAATATACAAATATACAAAAATACCAATATACCAATATACCAATATACCAATATACCAATATACCAATATACCAATATACCAATATACAAATATACAAATATACAAATATACATATGTGTGTGTGTGTGTGTGTGTGTGTGTACATATATATATATATATATAAAAATCCTTGTCTTCTATATTGAAACTTATAGCTTCTAAGGATTCTAATTCCAGAGGACTTAAGAGATACAATCCCAGGGCTGATCAAAACTTACTAAGAATTTGTATTATTGCTGTTAATAGAAAATTGAGATATCAGAATTATAGTGGAACATTGAGTAATTTTTGTGAGCACAAATTGGGAAAATAGTATCATACACATGGATATATAAAATAATTTATTACAATTATAATGTGTACGTCAAGGTTAGAAGTTGGAAGACAGACTTTGAGCTAAAGTCAACAGCAATAAACTAAACAGTGCAATTTGCCTACCACTCTTCCTCAATTTTTCCCCACAGCGCCTAAGCTTTTTCTTATTTTTAAGAAGAGCTATTAATCATGACAAAAATATCTGCACTTTTCTCTGGTAAGGCCATAAAACTTTTTTTGTGGAAGTTTATATTCTAAAAGTCTCAGTTGTTGCAGCAGGTGGCAGCATCTAGCTGACCTTGACTGATTTTATTTATTCATCAATTTTATATGGCTGTTTATCTCATGGAAAGTGACCTGGGTGGCATCCAACCATCCAATAAAACAGCAAATATATGAAACATTCATTGCCTAAAGCCATTATATAATAGCTATTAAACAAGCATTAAAAACTACAAAGGCAGAACTAAAACAGGAGAGAAAAGAATAGACGGAAAGATGTTAAAGCTAATCAGCTTCAGATCTGATCAGGATTTGGAGGGGAGACTGTGGAAGCCCTAGAGATAATAAAGCAGATTGGAAACTTGAAATTCCCTAGGGGTAATGGGAAGCATTTCCATATTTCACCCCCCACCCCAAAAAACCTACTGTACATAGATGGTTCCACTTAGGTAGCTATCAGGAGAGAAATTTTCTCTTTTTAGTTTATAGATTTCCCTTTGAATTGGGCAATTGAGTATATTAGGCTAAGACAGTGATGGCTAACCGTTTTCCCATCACATGCCAAAAGCAGGGGGAGCGCAGGGGATCGTGCGAGGTGTACCCACACCCATAATGCTATGCATATGACTCCCCCCTCGTGTGCATGCACATGCGACCCCCACCGTCCTTCCCCCGCTTTTGATGCACGATGGATCCGTTTTTCACCCTCCCCAGCCTCCAGAGGCTTTCTAGGAGCCCGAGGAGGGTGAAAACAGCCTTCCCCACTCCCCTGGAGGCTTCAGGAGGCTTCCTGGAAGCCTCCGGAGGGCGAAAAACAGCCCTCTGAGCAACCCGGAAGTGACTTCAGGTTTGCCCATGCGGCTATTTTTGCCCTCCGGAGAGCAAAAAATGGCCCAATGTGCAAATTGGACATCCGTTCCTGAACCTCCGGTTTGCATGTTGGGTTGTTTTTCGCCCTCAAGAGGGCAGAAAATGGCCAAAAAAGAAGGCCGAAGTCAGCTGGCCAGCGCATGCCATAGGTTCGCCATGATGGGGTTAAGAAATTGTCACTGACTCGAAATCTCCAGATTTAATGGTTAAGAAAAACTTGCAGATTGGTCTCTCAAGTATGGTATAATACAGTGGTGGGTTCCGGCGCACGCATGTTTTGTAGCTGGAAATGACGCTTCCGCAAGCCTCCTTGATGCTCCAGCTGCTCAGCGGAGTGTCACGCAGGTGCTGTAGGCGCCATGCACGTGCACAGAAGCGTCGACAGCTTTAAAACATGGGAAGGCGCGCAGGCGGGCATGTGGGCCCTCCGGAGCACCGTACTAGAACAGTACCCGGTGCTCCGGACAAGTTCCGGTACGCCCGTACCGGGGCGTACTGCCTGCAACCCACCACTGGTACAATACTAATTATAAGCGCCTCCCCGCCAGCTGTTCAGACTATTCATAAGATCTAAGAACTGTAATTTTCCTGCTTCTTGGGACAGAGAACAAAGAATGTCCCAGTTAAGACCAAGATCTTGTGAAATATTACTATCGCTCTATAGAACCCTATTCAGACTACACCTGCAATACTGCAATCAATTTTGGTCATCATAGTACAGAAAATAGGTTGAGATCTTGGAAAAAAGTTTAGAGAAGAGCAACCAAAATGATCAAAGGCCTGGAGACTAAAAAAATATGAAGAACAGCTGCAGGATTTGGGTTTGGCTAGTCCAGGGGTCAGCAACCTGTGGTTCTGGAGCCGCCTGTGGCTCTTTCAGCCCTCTGCTGTGGCTCCCTGTCGCCGGTCGGCTTCACAATTGATAGGGCTTTTGGTTAGGACAGGTAGAGGAAAAAAGACACTGTGGTAGGAAGAGACTCTATGGTGGAAGAACCGGACCTCTGGTCAGCAGAGGAAAAAGGATGCTGTGCTACGAGGAGACTCTATGGTGGGGGAACCAGGCTTCCGGTTGGTCCAGAATTGAACAGGGAGTTTTTAGTTAGGACCTTTGTGGCTCTTTGAGTGTTTAAGGTTGCCGACCCCTGGGCTAGTCTAAAGAAAAGAAGAATTAGGGGTGACATGAAGCAGTATTCAGGTACTTGAAGGGCTGCCACAAAGAAGAAGGGGTCAAATTATTTTCCAAAGCACTGAAGGGCAGGACAAGAAACAATGGTTGGAAACTAATCAAAGGGAGAAGCAACAAGGAATTAAGGAGAAACTTCCTAACAGTGAGGACAATTAACCAGTGGAACAGCTTGCCTCCAGAAATCACGGGCACTCCATCATTGGCTGTTTTTAAGAAGAGTCTACAGTCACTTATCTGAAATAATATAGGTTCTCCTGCTTGAGCAGGGGGCTAGACTAGAAGACCTCCAAGGTCCCTTCCAACTCATTCATTCTAAAGGTTCAGCTCTAGTTCTGGTAAAAAATATCTTCATGTTCAGCCAACACTTGCTTTCTTGACTCCTTCACAACACAAAACGCAACTTGGAAAAAAAATCATTTTCTGCCTTCATTCTTTCTCTCAAAAAGAATAACTGTACTATCTCCCTTCTTCCTTTCTGCTGTCACCTTATCACAATGGTCAAATTTCTAATCTTTTAATAGTGTCTCGTCCTCTGGAAAGAAACTTTGGGATAGAAACTGTAAAGTAAATTTCTAATTTTAGCTCTGCCTTTGCAGTACAGATATACTGTTCTTAAATTTAGAATGGAGGTAGGGATGGTTAATAACAATATGGATGAAATAAGGAGCATTCAGATGAAGGGTTCTGTCTATACCAGTCAAATATTGTTGCACAACTGCTCTGTGTACAACAAAATGTATATAATGGAAGATAATAATGTACCTATACTATTGGGTTTTAATGGGCTGCTAATCCATAATGTGGTTGAGTTTTGATTTAGTATATTGTGTAAAACCAACTCAAATACTTTGTTGTAATTGTTATAATCATCACCAATATCATCATAGCAATAGCAATAGACTTCTATAGTGCTTTATAGCCCTCTCTAAGCAGTTTATAGAATCAGCCTATTGCCCCCAACAATTTGGGTCCTCATTTTACCCACCTCCGAAGGATAGAAGGCTGAGTCAACCCTGAGCCTGGTGAGATTTGATCTGCCACTGCTGGTAATTGGCAGTTAGCAATACTGCATTCTAACCACTGTGCCACCACGGCTCTCATCAGATTTTTGTCCTATTTTTTATCAATCAGTTGGTAGTAATTTGGAGTTCATGATTTAGTAAATAACATTGATAAGAGCCCAGTTCTATCCATATATTTTTTTTCAGAAGAAAGTGCTGTTGAGATCGGTAAGCTTTATCAGAAGGTATCAGTGCCTACATCTACAGAAATGTGTGGAAAATAATTCTAGCACAAGAAGGATTCTGCCGATAAGGAGCTTTTTGAACTGCTGTTATAGCAGGTAGATTTGGAAAACTGCCAAGGGAAGGGATTGTGCAGAGTTTATTTATTTATTTATTTTTAGCAGATTTTTAAAATTATTTTTTCCCTTCTACAACACCTTACAGTCATTATATCAACATTATTATGTCATCATACTTGTACATGTATATAATATTTCGCTTCTATATTTACACACCTTTATACACAATTCTATATATATTTATATATATTGTTTTTTGGCTTAATTAATTTTATTCTTGTTTTGCAGCCATTTGTACCAATTGTTCCAAATTTCATAATATTCCGACTCTTCTTTATTTTTTAATTTCAATGTTAACTTGTCCATATCTGCACAATCCAAAGTTTTTTGTATCACTAATTCGTCCGAGGGAGTATTATTTTGTTTCCAGCATTGGGCAAATGCTGTTCTAGCTGCAGTTAGCAGATGGGTTAATATGTACTTAATTTTCTTTGTATATTTCCCTTTGATTATTCCCAGCAGAAAGATTTCGGGTTTGTATTTTATCTGTTCTCCTGTAATTTCTTGCACCCATTTCCAAATTTTTGTCCAATATTTTTGTGTTTCCAGGCAGGCCCACCATATGTGATAAAAAGTCCCTTGTACTTTTTTACACTTCCAGCAGGTCAGATTCATGTTTGGGTACATTTTAGCCAATCTTGTTGGTGGCAAATGCCAACGATAAAACATTTTGTACATATTTTCTTTAAGTGCTGCTGATTGTGTTAGTTTATAATTTGTGTTCCGAATTCTTTCCCAACCCACTAATTCTATGTTGTAACCAAAGTTTTTGGCCCAGGCTATCATGCAACCTTTAACTTTTTCTTCTTCTAATGTTACTTCTAATAAATATTCGTAAATTTTTGTTATGAATTTATTTTCCGGGCCAATTAAAATTTTATCTATTTGTTGTAATTCTGTGTATATTCCATATTCTTTTACATCTTTTTTGTATTTTGATTGTAGTTGGAGATATGGCCACCAATCTATATTTATATTTTGCTCCTTTAATTCTTGATCTGTTTTCAAATTCCCTTGGCTGTCTAAAATTTCACTATATCTAACCATTTTTGATAGATCTAGTGTATTGGGATGTGTCGTGGCTTCCATAGTGAAAAGCCATGTTAGTACTTTCATGTAATGTTTTTCTCTAATTTTATTCCAGACCTGTATCAGTGCATCTCTAATATAGTGTCTGTGAAAGTATTTTTTTCTTTCTTTTTACCCTCTTCCCATAGGAAAAAATGCCATCACATTTGCAGAGTTTAAATTACAATACAATACAATACAATACAATACAATACAATACAATACAATACAATACAATACAATACAATACAATACAATAGCAGAGTTGGAAGGGACTAAACTACTTCATTATTTTCAAACCAGAATGTAAACACAGCCATGATGGGATTAGACCAGTAATGGCTAACCTTTTTGTCAGTGTGTGCTGAAAGCATGCGTGCAGGCGCCCACACCCATAATGCAATGTGCCAGCGACCCCCGCCCCGTGCCCCTTGTGCATGTGTGCGTGACATCCCCGCTTGACCCCCCCATGCATGCACCCCATGCATGTGCATCTCCACATGCGCCCTCCCATACATGACAGAGACCCAAGGAACAGCTTGCCAGTGGGAGGGGCGCATGCATGCATGGTGGAGCTGGGCTGGGGTGACAGCTGGCATGCTCGCAGAGAGGCACTGCATGCCACCTGTGGCACGTGTGTCATAGATTTGCCATCACGGGATTATACCAAAACTCTTTCACTGAGATATGGCCTCTGATACTAAAAGCAATGTCTAGTAGCCGCTGGGTCTTCTCTGCCATGCTTTGGTCCCAGCTTTTGATATCTATCTATCTATCTATCTATCTATCTATCTATCTATCTATCTATCTATCTATCTATCTATCTATCTATCATCTCTCTGTCTATCTGTCTATCTGTCTATCTGTCTATCTATCTATCTATCTATCTATCTATCTATCTATCTATCTATCTATCTATCTATCTATCTATCTATCATCTATCTATCTATCATCTATCATCTATCATCTATCATCTATCTATCTATCTATCTATCTATCTATCTATCTATCTATCTATCTATCTATCTATCTACTATCTATCTATCTATCTATCTATCTATCTATCTATCTATCTATCTATCTATCTATCTATCTTTCAGTTTGACTCCAGAGTGTAATCAGCCTTTGGTGAAGAATGTTGACTTTTTCATACGCTTCTGAATTCCTATTGTTGCAGAAGCTTTTGATATCTATCTATCTATCTATCTATCTATCTATCTATCTATCTATCTATCTATCTATCTATCTATCTATCTATCTATCTATCTATCTATCATCTATCTATCTATCTATCTATCTATCTATCTATCATCTATCTATCTATCTATCTATCTATCTATCTATCTATCTATCTATCTATCTATCTATCTATCTATCTATCTATCTTTCAGTTTGACTCCAGAGTGTAATCAGCCTTTGGTGAAGAACGTTCTCTTTTTCATACACTTCTGAATTCCTATTGTTACAGAAGGAGAAAAGCTTTATCTTCTCTGCACAAAGCATAGTTTTAGATACCTTCAGAGATATCTAAAACTTAAAGAGGGGTCCAACTTACTTTCCAAAGCACCAGAAGGGGGAAAAAAGAAGAAACAATGGATGGAAACGAATCAAGGAGAGAGGGAACCTGGAATTAAGTCCTAACAGTGAGGACAATTAACCAGTGGAACAGCTTGCCACTAGAGGTTGTGGACGCTCCATCATTGGAGGCTTTTAAGAAAAGACTGGACAGTGGCGAGCCGCTATCTGAAATGGTATAGAGCAGTGATGGTTAACCTTTTAGAGACCAAGTGCCCTAACTGCAACCCAAAACCCACTTATTTATCTCAAAGTGCCAGCATGGCAATTTAACCTGAATAATGAGATTTTACTATCTAAAAGAATGATAAACAGGGCAGAGTTCAGCTAATTGTTCTAAGAAAAATATGATAAAGGCACTTTTATGGCCCTTCATTTTTTTTCTGCTTTTGAAATATTACGTTTAGCAACAATAAAAAAGAAAAAAAGTAATATCATTTCTCTTTCCCTTTGTCTCTCTTTCACTCTCTCTCTCTTCCCCCTCTCTTTCCCTCCCTCCCACTTTCCCTCCCTCCCACTCTTCCCCTTTCTCTCTTTCTTTTTCTCTCTCTCTCTTCCCTTCCCTCTCTCTTTTTCCCTCCCTCCCCCTCTCTCTCCTTCCTCTCTCTCTCTCCCCCCCCCCCCCGTGGGAGAAATGCGATGGAGCTGGGCTGGGGCGATGGCACATGTGCCCACAGAGGGGGCTCTGAGTGCCATCTCTGGCATGCGTGCCATAGGTTCACCACTACTGGTATAGAGTCTAGAGGACCTCCAAGGTCCCTTCCAACCGTATTCTGATTCATTTGTTCCTTGCTCTGCTTCCCCCATTGATGCTACTGACTGGGAAAGAAAGCATTGCTTAGAAGATCCAGATGCAGCTGTATGAAGTCAACTGCTGGCTCAGCAACTAAAAGGGGGAAAAATACCATCTAATGTACTGTATAGTGAACACACTATGTTCACTAGAGACGTGCAAAAGATTATGTGTTGGAGGAATCTGATTTTAGAACAGGGGTGTCAAAATCGCGCAGTCACATTGTCATCACATGACGTATCACGATTCCCCCCTTCGCTAAACTAGGGGTGGGCGTGGCCAGCGTGTAATGCATCCACCCCGTGGGCTGCGAGTTTGACACCCCTGTTCTACAACCTCCCTTCTCTGAAATATTTCCTTTTTCACCACCAACATCAAAATAGGACAATCCTAGCAATCCTGGTGTGTTTTGTGTGTTTCCCAAAGTACATTGTCCAAAACAGGAAATGGTTTGTGGTGTTACTAACATTTTCCAGTCTAAAACATTTTCCCCTGGCATTCTGATGCTTATCTACACATGAAGGCTAAGCCCTTCAGTACCCTAGATACAGTGGTGGCTTTCAAAAATTGTTGGAACCTACTCTGTGGGTGTGGCCTCCTTTGTGGGAGTGGCTTGCCACCCATGTGACCAGATGGGAATGGCTTGCCGCCCATGTGACCGGATATGAAGATGCCGACGACACTTGTCAGAACCACCTTAAATTACCTCACACACAGCACTGGCATGCATAAGAATATGATGTAAACTTGTTTTTTAAAAGGCATCTTTGGTTTGCGTTAAAACAACTTCAACACTCGCAATGTTCTGATTGCACCACAAACGCAGTAGTCATCCTTACCTTTCACAGAGGGCCTGAGTTTTATAAATATGATGAGCATGATAGTGTAGAATAATCATATCCAAGGACCAGTGGTGGGTTTCAAAAAATGTTGGAACCTCTTCTGTAGGTGTAGGCTGCTTTCCGGGTCCACTGGTGGAACTTCTTCTAACCGGTTCGGTAGATTTGACGAACCGGTTCTACTGTATAGGTGCGAACTGGTAGGAACCCACCTCTGCCTGGATAAGACCGAAGATTGGCCAGAATGTCACAACTGAGTCCTTATATTGCTTTTTCTGGTCTTGGTGCCCTCTGTATATGCTGGGCAACAAATCTAAGTGCTGAGCTATAAAGAGTCCAAGATTTGTAGTCCATCTTATCTGGACAATCTGAACTGTCATCATAAAATCTGCTTTCTTGATGCCTCAGCATGTTCTCCATCAATAACAAACCCAATAAGTGAGTCTGTCATTAATGGGAGACAAGGAAAGTGATTGGTGGATCTCTGATATCATTTTCCCTCCTATTAAATCAGCAACTGCTGGTGAGAGAGAAAAAAATCATTGGTTGCTTGCCTTAATGGGAAGTGACAAGTGTTGGTAGGTGCTTTTAAAAAATGGATTTAGGAGAGGAGGTGGAAGGGAGAGAAAGAGAAGGAGAGTGGGTAGGAAGAGGAAGAGAGAGAGCAGGAGTAGGGAAGAGGTAAGGGAAGAAGGAAGGAGAAGGAGAGGAGGAAGGAAGTAGGGAAGGGAGGGAAGAAGGAAGGGAAAGAAGAGGAGGGTGGAAGGGAGAGAAAGGAGAGATAGTAGGAAGGGAAGAGGAAGAGTGGAGGAGAGGCAAGGGAAGAAGAAAGAGGTAAGGAGAGGTGGGTGGAAGGGAGAGAAAGAGAAGGAGAGAGGGCAGGAAGGGAAAGAGAGAGGGTAGGAGTAGGGGAGAGGTAAGGGAAGAAGGAAGGGGAAGGAGAGGAGGAAGGAAGGAAGTAGATAAGGAAGGAAGGGAGAAAAGAAAGGGAAAATAAGATGGTGTTACAACAGGTGCTAGGGATAGTAAACAAAGCAACCCAAACTGTATATTATAACCTTTCAAATGGAATAACAAAAGTATAAGAATGGCAAAGAAAAAGAATAACTATGGGAAAGTATATCTATAATTGTATGTAAGAGAATAAATGATAGTAAGAATATAAAGCATAATATAGGTAAACAATATTTTGTTATAAATAGCTAAGTATAAATAAATATAGAAGAGCACATAAAAATGGATAACGATTAAGGGGACCATGAATGCAAGATAGAAATGTATAGAAGGGAAAACACTAACTGTAAAGAAACCGATACGGAACTGCTATATGATATATGATGGAACTTCTTGTTCCTATGTTGTTTTAAGTCATGTGTTTGTTTTTGTTGATGTGTTTATGTGTTTAAAATAAAAAAAATGGATTTAGCCTCTTGTTAAGTTAGAGAGGTTTATCTGTGTCTTCAGGGTCACCTGAGTGGGGCTCCTGGTTCCTGTAATCTGCAATCCCCCCACTCTGAAAATCCATTCCTACTCCCACACATTCCAAGGGTGTTCATCCCAAATTGTACAGCTAAAAGTCTGTAGATTCTCAGTCATCCAGGTCATGCTTGTCCCAAGGATGCATTTTTCAGGAGGAAACTGGACTTTCTTGTTTTTTTTCTTTTGAAGATGTTTTGCTTCTCATCCAAGAAGCTTCTTCAGCTCTGACAGGATAGGGTTAGGGGGCAGGGGTGTCAAACTCGATTTCACTGAGGGTTGTGTTTGGCCTGGGGGTCCAGAGTGGGCGTGGACAGGGTGGGCATGGCCAGCTTGTATCGGGGGCACCTGTGGCGGCCCCAGCACTCAGCCAGTGAAAATGGGCTCCTGAGCTCTGTTTTGAGCTGTGACAGCCTCCTACAACCGTCTGCCAGAAAAAAACAAAGCATAGGAAGGCTGCGTGCAGCTCTCTGCATTTTCTCTGGCAGAGGTACCACCGGCCAGTCCTTCACTGTTTCCAGGGCAGCCCCGTAGGCCAGGTCTAAGCACCCTGTGGGTTGGATCCGCCCGCCCCCCCCGGGCCTTGAGTTTGACACCCATGGGTTAGGCTTCCCAAAAAAACAGAAAGTCCAGTTGCCTCCTGAAAAAAGCATCCTTGGGACAAGCATGACCTGGATGACTGAGAATCTACCGACTTTTAACTGTACAATTTGGGATGAACACCCTTGGAATGTGTGGGAGTAGGAATGGATTTTCAGAGTGGGGGGATTGCAGATTACAGGAACCAGGAGCCCCACTCAGGTGACCCTGAAGACACAGATAAACCTCCAAGTGCTTCAACGACCTTCTAAAAGGATGCAAATGACCAGCTGTCTGCAAGGAATCTAAATCCTTCCATTCCCCACTATCCTGTCAGAGCTGAAGAAGCTTCTTGGATGAGAAGCAAAACATCTTGAAAAGTAAAAAACAAGAAAGTCCAGTTGCTTCCTGAAAAAGCACCTTTGGGTCAGGTCTATCCTCGCTATCTTAGGCTATTTCTCCACATAGGTGTTGAATCTTTCAGAAGAGTGTTGAATATGTCCAAAAAAATAGCTGACAGATAGATCATAGACCCAGAGAAGGCATTCGATGAAAAGATCTCCTTCACTCCCCCTTTTCATCTGTGATCTGTCAGGCTCCATGTGGGGCGGACTAGATAATGACCAGGTTTCATGCATGACTGGAACTGACAATGCAGACAAGGGGTTTCTGGGCCCAATTAGAACAGTGGTGCAGGTAAAATGCTGCAGGAGGGACAGAAATGGTGCTATCCCTGCAGCAAAGTTATAGAAATCATTTTCAAAATAGCCATGAGTTGACAGGAGGATCTATAAAGCATTTATTGGTTTACAGATTTTTAATATTCTTTCCCATTTCTGAAAGTACGTGGCTCTGACCTGGGGGGGGGGGGACGGACAAGGAAGGAATGAGCAATCCATTAAGGAGGGAACGACAGAAAATATTATTCAGTCCAGGAAAAGGGGAAGCGTGAAAAAGAAACTCAACATAGCTCCACCTTGATTTTGTTTGGTAGGAGACGGGACAGTCAAAGAGAGAAAACCTCAACAATCTGTGATTCTACCTTACAGTAATGAAGTGATATTCCCGGAATCTCGGCTATGCTTGTTTCTTGACTTTGCCTGACTCGAAGGGTTGATAACAATTTTGAAAGCCTCTTCAAAAAAGGTCGACTTGGATCATGTCCTTGTACTTACAATCCTGAAGAGGTTCACATACCATTGGACCTCTTTGGAAGGGCAGGTATTTTCCCCCTTTTCTCTGAATTCTTAAAGTGCTTCTAACGTTGATAGATTGATGTAAGATTTACTAGGGCTGAAACATACAAGGAAAGTCTTGCTCATAGGGAAGGTTTTCATGTATTATTTCTTGCACAAATGAATGTACAGATATCCACCAGGTCTGTAGTACAAATAAATGATCGGAGTTCATGTATTCTATAGCAGTGGTGGTTAACTGTTTGGCATGGGGTGCCAAAACAGGAGCATGTGTGCGCGCATGTGTCAGAGTGCCAAAACCCAGAAGAGAGAAGTTGGCTGGTGCGCATGTGTGTGGCGGCTAGCTGCACTTCCGGGTTCCATTGTGCACTTGCACGCTGACCAACTGGTCTTTGAGCATGTGCATGACGGAAGCTAGAAGAGAGCAGCTGGCCATGCATGCATGTGCGCCATTGCTAGCTGCACTTCCAGGTTCCGTCGCATGCATACACGGAGACTAGCTGGCCAGTGCACATGCATGCAATGAAACCTGGAAGAGAGCAGCTTGGTGCGCATGCATGCGTGACAGAACCCGGAAGTGCAGCTGGCAATGGCACATGTGCCCACAGAGAGGGCTCTGCGTCAGTGGTGGAATTAAAAAATGTTTACTATCGGTTCTGAGGGCGTGGCGTGGTAGGCATGGCAGGGGAAGGTTACTGCAAAATCCCCATTCCCTCCTGATCAGGTCGAACTCGAGAGGCAGAGAATAGATGGGGGCGGGGCCAGCCAGAGGTGCTATTTATTGGTTCTCTGAATGACTCAAAATTTCCACTACCAGTTCTCCAGGTCGGTACCTACTGAATACTACCTACTGCTCTGGGTGCCACCTCTAGCACATATGCCATAGGGTCGCCATCACGGCTCTATAGGGTGTAGGGTGTAGGAGATGGCCTTTGGAAAGTAAGTACTAAAAATGAATGAGACACTTCTGCTTCATATATATTTTGGACAACTTCTGTAAAGATGCCTGGGAATTGCAAATCAAAATATTTACTGGCTTCTTAGGCTCCTGAAATGCTTCATTTATTTTCAGTTTCTTCATTGTTTTCTCAGTATTAATCCTGTATTATGCTAAAGATGCTGCAAGAAATTAATGCTGATATGTTCAACAAAAAAAGAAGAATCAGGTGACTCTTGAAACTAGCTGCCCCATAGCGGAAGTTCCCTAAAATGATGCATGGTGTGTGTTTTTTCTGTATATATCTCAGTTCGTTTCAGATCCCCATTCCTTTAAGATTGCAGACCTTTTGAAAAAGAATGCATAAAATTAAAATAAGAGTGTCATGAGATTACGGGGATGTGGGGGCGGGGGAGAGCTATAGAAATAAAAAGAAAATATAGAGGCAAAAATAGAATATACTTGATAAACAAAGATATGAAAAAGCACAGAAACACTAAGGTACATATTGTTGATAAACAAAAGAAGAAACTGATAAATGAGATCAAAGGCCTTTCTAACTTACAACCAGAGCTGCGTTCCTACCAGTTTGGACCAGTTCAGCCAAACCGGTAGTAACTTGGTGGCTTGGGTCACTGGAACCGGCAGCGACCCAGGCCTGCCACATCCCCAAACCAGTATGATAATGCTCTTCAAATACTTCAGAGTTTTCAATATTTCCCCCCCCCCCCTGTTATATTCTCAGGGTACAAATTTTATAGGAAGACATATTCCAAGAATATTAATAAAGGCCTCTTAAAGGTAATGACAAGTTGCTTGTGGAACTAATTTCCTAATTGGAGGTTGCGAGCTTCTCTTCCAGGGATATGTTCAGTTAGAGGCTGGACAAACAGCTGTTAAGGATAGTTGCATCTGCTTTCTTTCATTGTTTTCATGTATTTCCTGCCAGAAGATGGTGGAATAATCATCGCCAAGGAAGATTCAGTCCGTGCACAGCCCTGAAATGCCAAGTTGCCCATCGCTGCTATTTAATCTTCTCTCCTCTCTGTTTTTTTCTCTTGAATGGATTCTCCCACCTTGGAAGGATGGAAAGCTGAGTCAACCTTGAGCCAGTGAGATTTGAACTGCTGAACTCAAGATTCACTTTATTATTAATAACTGCAGTGATTCACTTAACAACTATGACAAGAAATGTTGTAAAATGGGACAAAATTCACGTAACAAATACCTTGCTTAGCAACCTGAATTTTGAGGATTGCCTGCACTGTAGCCTTGTTCTAGGTAGGCTAATGGTCTGGTTCTCTATATGGCAATAGGAGATGTAGCTCCACATGTATCTGAATTGTCCAGTTTGAGAAATAAATCTCTTTTTATCACTGCAGCGACCTGGCCCACTTTCTCTTCTGGTTCAAAAACTAATGAAGGGGAAGGCATTTCAGAGAATATAAATACAAAAGACAGGATAATAGGGGTGTGTGTGAGATTCATATCCTTAGAATAAGATTAGGCATTCCAAATGCGTGTTTTCTTTTGTTTTTGCAGATATTGGAGATGTGTCAAATCAAAAAAACCAGCGGTGGAATTCAATAAATCCTTTGATATTGTTGCAAGAGGCCTGAAAATCTGACATGAACTTCTTGATTTTTTAAAATTGAATTTGCCCAAGAGTTACCACCCGACTTGTTCTGATTTTGCCATTTTCAAAGAGGCATCTGTAGGAGTGCAAAAGAGCAATAAGCTACAGTAGAAGCGACTTAAAGGTTAACCACACTATGTATATAATTGTCTGGAGGGAAAAGAGTATTGTCTTCATGCCTACAACTGACTCAGCTGTGATCATTTTTAAACAAGAGATTATTAACTGGGCTGATATTAGGTGGGAGGAAATATCTGGTTTTCCAGAAACAACAACAGGTGGCAGATAGAATTGAAATCAATATTATTATGTTTTTCCCATTTGGCTGAAATAGAGGCTTGGGAGATTGCACTTGAAAGGGATGATCTACAAGAGATACCGAATTTATTTATTTATTTATCAACTTTAGAGACTGTCTATCTCACACACAAAGCCAGCTTGACATTGCATTGTATTGCATTGAAACTGGATTGAATTGCATTGTCTTATAGGAATGGAAATGTCACCCCAGGCAGTGGTGAAATGCAATTTTTTTACTACCAGTTCTGTGGGGGTGGCTTGGTGGGTGTGGTGTGGTTTGATGGGTGTGGCAGGGGAAGGATACTGCAAAATCTCCATCCTTACCCAACTCTGGGGCCAGCCAGAGGTGATATTTGCCAGTTCTCCAAACTACTCAAAATTTCTTCTACCGGTTCTCCAGAACCTGTCAGAACCTGCTGGATTTCACCCCTTCCCCTATGACATGTTAAAATCAGTGTCAATCCTGCAACATAGTCAAAATTTTTAGAACAAATATCTCAACCCTGATTTACGTCAGACCACTATCTCCATCATTTCTAGCCAACATAGAGAGTGGGTTGTGTGCGTGCTCAATTCATTAGTGAAGTCATCTCACTACTTTCCAGAATGCAACTAAATAGGCCATTGTGGCTGAGGATAATAGGAATTGCACATATTTGAAGGGCACAAAGTCTGGGAAAGCTGGGTTAAAAGAAAAAAAATGTCTTTCTTATTTATTGCATGCTGTAATGCAACATGAAAGGCATTTGGAAGTAGCAGGCACAGCATCATTTTTATGTGGGTCTCTCTGTCACAGAAGTAAGGGTCATCCTAGAAAGAGAAATATGTACCAGTCAGATCTTAACCCTAGCTAATGAGCATCCATCCATCCATCCATCCATCCATCCATCCATCCATTGTTTCATTCTCAATTCTCATGGGTAGCTGCTACGTGAATTTCCATTTAATTTCCACGTGACATGAAAATTCACGTAGCAGCTACCCTTGAGAATTGTGCACCTCTGTTGGAACTATATGGGAAGTTGTGCGCCTCTGTGGGCAATTATGGAATTGTAGGGCTTCCCAGGAGATGTAATGTTATGTGGGGATGACCTTGGGAGACAGGAGGAAGAATCATAGACTAGGCAACCATCTTGCAAAAGACATCTCAGTCGACAGAAACAGAGAGGGTGTGGGAAGTATTTCAGAAGGGACCCTCCCTAGTTGTCCACAGAATAAAAGGAGAGGAAGTGAGAAATACTTTTTAAGCTTGAAAGATTTTGTTAATGTCACCTTGACCTAAACATAAGTTAGTATTCATGCTTGTGCATATTAGTTGTGCCTATTAGAGCAGTCTTCCCCATTATGAGGCTGAGATTAATAGCCTCTCGATTCCCCAGCATGCAACATTCTGAAAAATTATACTCACAATACAACCATTTGAAAGGCACCAGATTGGCAAAGACAGCTGTTAATCTCTGGGAAATTCCATGAAATGCGTGACTTGTTTCTTGGCCACATTGCAGCTTGTTTAACTCTCTCCAGAGCTCCCTGCAAAACCAAAATTTGTATTTAGTGCTGTGGGTACATAACCAGAAACCTCAAGAGATATTTGCAGCCTCCAAATCACTTGAACGTTACTGCAGAGCCCATCTAGAATTTGCCACCAAAACATAACCTTGAACTGTCATGGACACCACTGTGGCTGCGTTCTCCAAAGACGGTTTAGAGTTCCAACTAAAACTGGTTTTTTCTTATACTTTTCTTCCACCGTAGAGGGCAGCTTTGGGGGATAGAAGGAAGAATTGCTGCCAAAACAATGGTCAGATAAAAGAGGTCTGAATCTGGAATAAACATGTTATCTGAAAAAAACATCTCAGACAAGTTCACACAGATAAAGGGAGGGAGAAGGAAAGTGGGTTCAGATTTGCAAGATTCTGTTATTATAGTTTTACAATAAAAATAGCATTGATGTATTCAGAGGTGGGGAATTATGGCCCCTTTATCACTTGTGGACTTCAACTCCCAGAATTCCTGACCCAGCCATGCTTTGTACTCTGGGAGTTAAAGTCCACAAGTCATAACAGGGCCATAGTCCCCCATCTCTGAATTATGTGATAATGGATTCCTAATTTGATTTACCTAGAAGGGTTGACCCCCACCCATGGATTCCCAGGGATGGTGCTGGATTTCTTCTAAATTGCTTTTATGGTGCAATAAAAAGTGAACAGGTTTTCATGTCAGGAATGGTGATTGTGGGTTGCGCTCAACACCTGTTGTGTTAATCTTCCCTCTCCTGTTTGATTAGGGCAAGTAAAGATAGCACACTCCCTTTTCTTAAAATAGTGTATTTTGAATTTTAAAAAAAAGGTTTAAAAAGCTGGATACAAATTTCCCTTCCTTTTTCTTTGCTTCTTCTCCATCAACCTGCCTTGGTTGCAGTTAGAGCTAAAAACTGTAAATCTGATAGTTTTTCTTTCTTATTTCAGTATTTAAAATTTCAATGGCTTTCCATTTTTTTTACAAAGAAATCTGCTACATTTGAGCTGTACAAAAAAAAGCTGGACCCTTTAGAAGTATTGGTTGCCTAGGCAAGTAATAATAATAATCCTATTGCAAGGTGGTAGTCGTGATTCTTTGCTCCCCATCAGTCCTCCTGGGTAAAGCAGACAGGAAACATGAGTAGATGAACTAATTCTACTTAATTGTAATGCTACATTTATAGAAACTTGCAAATCAGAAGGCACAAAATCCCTACCTCCATTTTTAAGTATCTGATCCATGATAGATGATAGATGATAGATGATAGATGATAGATGATAGATGATAGATGATAGATGATAGATGATAGATGATAGATGATAGATGATAGATGATAGATGATAGATGATAGATGATAGATGATAGATGATAGATGATAGATGATAGATGATAGATGATAGATGATAGATGATAGATGATAGATGATAGATGATAGATGATAGATGATAGATGATAGATGATAGATGATAGATGATAGATAGATAGATAGATAGATAGATAGATAGATTTGATAGTTAGACAAACAATATGTTAGATGATAGATAGATATAGATAATAGATATAATATGATAGATGTTAGAAAGGTAGATAGATATAGACAAACAGATGATAGATAGATAGGTAGATAGATAGATAGATAGATAGGTAGGTAGGTAGGTAGGTAGGTAGGTAGGTAGGTAGATGGATAATATGATATATGATAGAAATATAGATAATATGATAGATGGTAGATAGATAGATAGATAGATAGATAGATAGATAGATAGATAGATAGATAGAGACAGAGATGATAGCTAGCTAGCTAGCTAGCTAGCTAGATATAATATGATAGATATAATATGATATAATATGATCGATGATAGAAAGGTAGATAGATATAGACAGACAAACAGATGATAGATAGATAGATAAATAGATAGATAATATGATGGATGATAGATAGACAGAGATGATAGATAGATGGATAGATAGATAGAGACAGATGATAGACAGACAGACAAACAAACAAACAAACAGATAATATGATACATGATAGCTAGCTAGCTAGCTAGCTAGTTAGTAGATAGATAGATAGATAGATAGATAGGTAGGTAGGTAGGTAGGTAGGTAGGTAGGTAGGTAGGCAGGCAGGCAGGCAGGCAGGCAGGCAGGCAGGCAGGCAGGCAGGCAGATAGATACAGGCAGACAGACAGATTTATCTGGTGTCATCCCCCTCAAAATAAAGTTGCAACTGTTTGGAGAAATGTGACTAGTTTCTGTTTTGCTTTTTCACTGAAAGCAAATATCAAACAGTTGTGCTTTGCCTCATTTAACTGAATGGTCTTGGATGCTCTTGGGCTTAACGTCAAAAGTCTTGAAAATAACTGTATGTTTGAACAGCCCCACCCTGTTGCAGCAGCTGATACTTTGGGAACAATTACAAGGAAACCCTATGAACGGGAGCAGAAAAAGAATGACTTGTTCCTTGAATTAGTCACAGGAGATTCCGTCTGGAGTGGGCTACTGGGAAGTAAGTGTGGAATTCAGGAGGACCATGGAGAAGCCAGCAAAGTAAGTGAATGCATTGATGATTGCAATCTGCCTTGGGAAGTTCAGAAGAGGAATCAGCCCAACTTAGCCATCTACAAGTGTTAGGAGGGACTACAACATCCTGGATGGGAACACTGAGACTTGCAGTCCTCACATTTGGAATTAAGTAGGCTGGGCAAGACTCTCATAATAATTGCAGTGTCTGCATGGCTCCTGTATGATACCCATAGCAAAACAAAGGCACACATCTATAGTTAATGAATACAAGGGTAGGTAGATGCTTTAGAGTGGCCAGCTTAGCTTGAATGCATTCTGTGGCTCTGTTCTGCTGGTACCACAATTGAGAAAAAATTTAGCCCATCTTGTGCTATATACAGCCAGCCCACCTGATTTCTTTATGGCTTAATGTATTGTGTACAGATGAAAAATCAGGTTGAATAAAGCAGGGTTCAGTTAATTGAAAGGAAGCATGTTATTTGAGCATAATATAAGTGGGACTTTCTTCTGAATAGATCTTGCATAACACTAAAGAGAGCATTTAATGTACTGTAGTTGTTCTCTAAGAGATTCTGTATAATTCTGTGGTTTTAGACTGGATTCTAGAATAATAGAATTGCTGAAGTAGCTGCACCTGTTCAACCAGTCTGGCTCTGATAAAAATAGTGACTTAATACTTTTCTTCTTATTAAGGAGATTTCTCTGCATACATTAGAGGAAAGAAGCCTGTTAGTTCCTGGAGTTATCAGACGAAAATTCTCACCATACTTTATTCTTGGTTATCTTGACCTAGAATGCTGCAACGTGTTGGTCAGCAACCGCTAGAGCAGGGGTTTCCAAAATTGACAACTTTAAGACTTGTGGACTAAACTGGCTAAGGAATTTTGGAATTGAAGTCTTAAAGTTTATTTATTTATATTTATTTATTCAGTTTGTCGAACATGTACAAGATAGCAGGTACAAGTATAAAAAGGACATGAGCAAGGAAATGAGTACAAATAAATGGGAATAGTAGGACAGGGATGGTAGGCACCCTTGTGCACTTATGGACGCCCCCTTTATGGACCTCTTAGGAATAGGATGAAATCAGTGGTGGGTTTCAAAAAAATTTGGAACCTCTTCTGTAGGTGTGGCCTGCTTTCCTGGTCCACTGGTGGAACCTCTTCTAACCAATTCAGTAGATTTGACAAACCGGTTCTACCGAACTGGTGCGAACTGGTAGGAACCCACCTGTGGATGAGATCCACGCTAGACAGTTTAAGGTTAAAGTTATGGGGGTTTGAGGATGTAACAACAGAATCATGTAGTGCATTCCAGGCATTGATCACTCTGTTGCTGAAGTTGTATTTTCTGCAATCAAGTTTGGAGCGGTTTACCTTGAGTTTGTATCTATTGTTTGCCCATGTATTATTGAGGTTGAAGCTGAAGTACTATGCTTAGGGTTAGACTGTAGGCGGACTAGTTCCAGGTTGTCCAAGCCTAAAATTTCGAGCCTGGTGGCATAAGGGATTCTATTGTGAGCAGAGGAGTGGAGTACTCTTCTCGTGAAATGTGTGAAATACCTCCTGAAAGTTGCCAAGCGTGGAGACTCCTGACCTAGAGAGTTAGGGGTTCCTCATATTTAATATAATCTGATGGCTTTGAAGAGTGGGGGTGATTAGACATACCTGCAGCATCTAATTGATCTTGACGTTATTGTAGTGGGGATCAGAAATTAACAGAGAAGAGGAAACACCTTCTGAGGTTGAATATTGTCAACAAATAATCTAATCTAAGAATGAGCTTTTGCCACTCTATTTTCCTGAAGAAGGGAGCGAGGAAAGAGGAGAAACTATGTTTAACTTTTATCGTGCTTTATAGTCCCAATCTAAATTGACACTTTGCATAGAAAAAAAAAAGAATACTTAGATGTAAGTAATATGTGCAAAGTTTAGTGTAGCATTGACAAGAGTTTTGGAGCTGTAGAGTGTCTGTGGAGATTCTTAGTTATCCAGGTTATGGTTGTTTCACCCTTGTCCCAAGGGTGCTTTTTTCAAGAGGCAACGGGACTCTTTGGTTTTTCTTTGAAGATGTTTCGCTTCTCATCCAAGAAGTTTCTTCAGCTCTGACTGAAGAAATTCCCCACCATCCAGTCAGAGTTGAAGAAGCTTCTTGGATGACAAGCGAAACCTCTCCAAAGAAAAACCAGAAAGACCAGTTGCCTCTTGAAATAGCACCTTTGGGAGCTGTAGAGTGGAAAAGATCTTTCCTTCTCAGCTTATCAACCATGGTCAAGATATCTAGAGGTGGAGTCTTCTCTTCATCTGATCACCACCTTCAGGATGGTGCACTCTCATTGGGACCCCAGACCTACTGACAGAGCCAGGTCTTCTGGCCGTTATGGGAGGTCAGAATGGTGGAGGCACCAGATCTCACCTTGGGGAACACGATGTCTCAAAGAGCCACAGCAGAAAAGTATCTTCTCTTGGACTCTGCCAGCTGAAATTTCTTGAATAATGGGACCCACAACATGCCCTTCTTGCTGGCACAGGTGGCAATGGGGACAGTTCCTCAGATAGCCTGGATCCATGCCATGAAGGGCTTTAAAAGTAATTACCAACACATTGAATTGTACCTTGAAGCAAACGAGGAACCAAATTAGTTTATGGAACAGCCATGTAATAGGGGTCATCCTAGGGTCTCCAAGAACTATCAAGATTTGAAGAAAAGGCATGTGAGATGTCATTGTCAGCCTCTGTTTTGCTGCTTGCTTTTCGGCTGCCATTGAAATGGGGAGGGGGGGGCATGGTATTTGGGGGTGGGAAGAGCCGAGGTGGCGCAGTGGTTAGGGTGCAGTACTGCAGGCCACTTCAGTTGACTGTTATCTGCAGTTCAGCGGTTCTAATCTCACCGGCTCAAGGTTGACTCAGCCTTCCATCCTTCCGAGGTGGGTGAAATGAGGACCCAGACTGTGGGGGGCGATATGCTGACTCTGTAAACCGCTTAGAGAAGGCTGAAAGCCCTATGAAGCGGTATGTAAGTCTAACTGCTATTGCTATTGCTAAATGTTCTGTGCAGAAGTGACTGTAAGAAGGGAGTTGTTCTCACCATCTACTGCGCATGTGGCAGGGAGAAGAGTTCCCGCCAAGGCCAACTGTCCAGCATACCAACCTGATGATGATTTTTGAAGATTTCTCCCACATAATACCTGTGGAGTGTTTGGATTGGACTATGGGATGGGGTTACCAAGGGGAGGGGAATGGATCACATATTGATATCTATGATATCTTTTGCCTCAAATCCTGCTTAGCTTAGCTACTATCTACTCATAACCAGTAAAAGTACTCTTAATTCTGCAAAATGGAGTTGAGTGGTTTCTTTCTTGGTTAGAAAAAGGTCTTACATTTTTAGTGAGAAAGGTTGGTTGTTCCCCATGTGCTCCTTTTCCTCTTTGTCTAATTGTGCTGACGGTGTTTTCAGCAATTCATACTTACTGAGTGGCTTTGGCTAATAGCAAACAAACAGAACTGATAGACTGAAGGAAAAAAAGATATGACCGCCTGACTCATGCGATTTATAGCAAAACAACTAGACTCTTGTCATCTAAGGCAAGTTATTAACACATTTTCCTTGAGAAGGCGCAACAGCAAAAGCGCATGAAAAGTTAGCTGGTTTTCTTTGCTTGTCTGTGGCCGCTTGGGGGTGCAAGAGAGTAATTTTGCAATGGGACAATGAAAAGGCAAGAGGGAAATAAATAAGAGTGAATATTTTGTACCCGCTTGCTTAAAGAATGCACTGCTGTCTTCTAGATATTAAAATATATGTGTTGCTGCAGTTTTCAAGCTCTGGGGTGTTACATTCTCTTGGTATTGCATTAGATTGGAACATTATAATGGGTGCTGAAATCCACAACATGAAAATGGCTGGGGAATTC
The DNA here is from genome assembly GCF_051295495.1 of Thamnophis sirtalis. Classification (NCBI taxonomy): domain Eukaryota; kingdom Metazoa; phylum Chordata; class Lepidosauria; order Squamata; family Natricidae; genus Thamnophis; species Thamnophis sirtalis. The sequence continues at coordinate 113,230,679 of NW_028261382.1, read as the reverse complement.
TGGGAGATGAAGTCGGCTCATATTAAAGCTATCAACATTGAGAAACACTGATCTGTGTAGATCATCAGGATCTACATGATCCTTTATTTTCACGGTCCTTTAGTTTCCTGATTTTTGGGGTTATTTCAGACTGCAAGGGATGCCTGATCTATGTAGAGATTACCTCATGAAGATGATTCATAATCCCAAATAACCAATCGGATTTGGCCATCTTAAAACATGAAGTGAATCTAAAGAGAAAATACTGTTTCTTATTTTTTCATTTTCTTCTGAAACTAACTCTCCCTCTACATACTTCTACATATCAGTGGTAGGTTTTGGATCCCGTTGCAACCAGTACAGTTCAACGGGGACAGGTGTCCACCACATAAACACACGCAGCACGCGGGCACACACTCACAGCTCCGCGATGCCTCCGTGATGCTCCAGCTGCTCGGCGGAGTGTCACACAGGCACCGTATGCTCCATGCGTGTGCGTGGAAGTCCCAAACAGCTCAACTACTGGTAAGGAGCACAGGCAGGCAGGTGGGCCCTCCGGAGCACCATACCAGAACAGTACCTGGTGCTCCTGACAGGCACCGGTATGCTCGTACCAGGGCGTATGGGTCGTAACCCACCACTGATACCTATACCTATACCTATACCTATACCTATACCTATACATACACATACTGTATAGATTAGATTAGATTAGATTTAATGAATTTATAGGCCGCCCAATCCCGAAGGACTCCGGGCGGCTTACAACAAATACATTTAAAAAATAGAAAAGTTAAAAAACAGAGAAACATAGATTAAAAAAAACCACAAAATACACCCAGACTAATCAGGGCTGGACCTCAGTCATGAGGTCAACAGCCCGGGGCCTGCCGGAATAGCCAGGTCTTAATAGCCTTTCGGAAGGCCATGAGAGTGGATAGGGTCCGGATCTCTGGGGGCAGTTCGTTCCATAGGGTCGGAGCGGCTACAGAGAAGGCCCTCCCCCGGGTGGTCGCCAGCTGACATTGTCTGGCTGACGGCACCCGGAGAAGGCCCCACCCTGTGCGATCTTATCGGTCGTTGGGAGGTACGTGGCAGAAGACGGTCTCTATACATATACATATACATGTGTGTGTGTGTGTGTGTGTGGGTGGGTGTATTCTGCTCCATATGTGTATCTGGAGAAAAAAAATTGTGGCTGTTGCTTTTATCAACAAACAGTAATATTGTTTATTTGTTTTAAAAGAACCACCCTTATTGACACAGCAGATCTATGTGAGGAACAAAAGAATAAACATAATAGAAAACCCCCAACCATCAAAATAAAACTCCATAAAAACTTATGGCATCCCAAGGCAGTACTGTCCCACACAACCACGCACCATCTTGGTGGGCTCCAACCTCATCCTACCCCAAAGCCTGTGGGAAGAAGCACCTTTTCAAGGCCTTCCATAAGATAAAGAGGGTTGGGACCTGCTGAATTCTGCTGAAGAGTCCAGGAAACAGAGAAAAATAATCCTGAGTAAATATGCTATAGATGATAATATTTAAGGGAAGGGACTTGGAGTGTGTTTCTCATCTGTTTGATAGGAGGTTTTATCTCCCCATTGATTTCGTGTTAAATAAGGGTGATGAAATTAACAGAACAAAATAACAGAATTGAAGGAAACTTGGAGGTCTTCTAGTCCAACCCCCTGCTCAGCCAGGAAATCCTATACCAGTGATGGTTAAGCTTTTTTGGCACCAAGTGCCAAAACTGGAGCACATGTGTGCATGTGCATGCGCTGGAGCACCGGAACATGGAAGAGAGCAGCTGGCTGGTGCAAATGCACTCAGTGGCCAGTTGCTCTTCTGGGTCCCGTCGCACACATGAATGCCAGACAGCCGGTTTGTCATGCATGCGCACCAGTCAGCTGCTCTCTTCCAGGGTCTGGCATGCACATGCACACTGGCCAGCTGATCTTTGTGCAAAGACCAGCTGTCTGGCACGCATGGGCATGACGAAACCTGGAAGAGGAGCTGGTGACTGTGCATATGCCCACAGAGAGGGCTCTGTGTGCCACCTCTGCAGTGGTGGGTTTCAAAAAAATTTGGAACCTCTTCTGTAGGTGTGGCCTGCTTTCCAGGTCCACTGGTGGAACCTCTTCTAACCGGTTCGGTAGATTTGATGAACCGGTTCTACTGAATAGGTGCGAACTGGTAGGAACCCATCTCTGCACCTCTGGCATGCATGCCAGAGGTTTGTCATTATGGTCCTATACCATTTCAGACAAATGCCCAACATCTTCTGAAAAACTTCCAGTGTTGAAGCATTCACAACTTCTGGAGGCAAGTCGTTTCATTGATTAGTTATTCTAGCTGTCAGGAAATTTCTCCTTAATTGTAGGTTGCTTCTCTCCTTGATCAATTTCCATCCATTGATTCTTGTCCTGCCCTTTGGAGGTTAAATTGACTCCCTCTTCTTTATGCCAGCCCCTTAGATATTGGAACATTGTTATCTAGCCCTTCTTTTCATTTCCAAAATATTTGTGCAGTGTGATTTGAAATATCTATAAACCTTTAGCTCTATCTTACCCCCTTGGCTTACTCATCAGTCTGCGCACTTGAAAATCAAGAATATTGACATTTCCCCCATTGGATGAGATAAAAAAAACATAGCAATGTCAAGAGATGGCTCATTATACGGTACTTATTTGTTAACAAATTCCTTTTTGCCTTCAGTTCTTGTCTTTTCACAGCAATGCGGTAAGTGCTGATGACAGATGTCCCCTTAATCAAAAGTGATGGCAATGCCAGTGATCAGAAATGTTTGTTTGGTTTAGCCTTTATTTGATTTAGGGATGGACTGAGATGGGTTAATAATTCAGTCTACAAGCCTATACTCATAATGACCTTAAACGTCTTGTAGTTGTCAATTTTCTTTTGGGAGACTTAGAGAGCAGTAGATTGTGAAGTTTCTGCTGTTCGCCCATGAGGCCAATGTTGAGAAAAGACAGGAGACAAATTTTCTCGGGATGGAGCGACCCAGATTGGGGGTCTGGTAGCCCCTTTTATTGGGATAGAACAAAGGCAGGAGGAGCAATAGCATGTGATAAAAAACAGCCTGTAAAAGTACAATTTCTAATCTACTGCTTCAGGAAAGTTCTCTCTATATATGGTCAAATCCTGGGCGTCATTGGTAGAGCACATCTCAGAATGTTATGTTATTCACTATCAGGATGTTATGGCTTTCTCGAAGCCAGTTGTCTCCTGTGTGATTCAGCGTGGCTCTGCAGGCCTTAATATGAACTAGGCCATGGAGGACACACACCTACACAAGGAACCATATTACAACAGTAGATATACTTCATGGTATACGTATATGACATGCACAAAGAAGACATGACAACAGTAGATTTAATTTCACCTCTGTTCTCAGGAGCACTGATGCAGAGCTTCAATGTATTTGTATTTAGTTTATTTGTATGCCGCCCTTCTCCAGGAGGGACTCAGGGCGGCGAACAACTCAGGGGGGAAAGGGGACATAAACACAGTACACATAATTAAAATACACGAAAATCACACAGCCATACAAGTCGAGAGGGGAGGGAAACTCATCAACCCCAGGCCTGCCGGCACAGCCAGGTTTTGACGGCTTTCCGGAAGGCCTGGAGAGAGGTGAGGGTCCGGATCTCCGCGGGGAGTTCATTCCAAAGGGCCGGAGCTGCTACAGAGAAGTAAACTTATTGACTGATAAGATGATATTCTATTGCAGTTTCCCCATAAATTTGAGGAAAATAGATCATTTGCTGACCGGGGAATTCTAGGAGTTGACGTATTCACATATGAAGTGTCCACAATTGGAGAAGATTAGATTATGTGAATGTTTTTTTCAAAATCCTGCAGGAGCAATCTTTTGTTGTAGAGTAAGTAGGAGGAGAACCATTTACTTCCCATGCATGAAGAATCATCTCATACCAAAGAGCACATCAATCAATCAATCAGAATAGATCTGGAAGGAACCTTGGAGATTTTCAAGTCCAACCCCACCCTGCTCAAACAGGAGACCTTATACCATTTCAGACAAGGGGCTGTCCAGTCTCTCCTTAAAACCCCCCAGTGATGAAGCATCTACAACTTATCCTCACTATTAGGAAGTTTCTTTTTAATTCCAAGTTGTTTTTCTCCTTGAGTAGTTTCCATCCATTATTTCTTGCCTTACCTTCTGGTGCTTTGGAAAACAAGTGTACCCCCTCTTCTTTGTGACACCCCCCTCCTCAAATACTGGAATACTGCTATCATTTCACCTATTTCTTCTTTTATCTAGACTAGCCATACCCAGTTCCTACAATCGTTCTTCACATGTTTTTATTTTTGTCTCCAGGCCCTTAATCATCTTAGTTAGCAATAGCAATAGCAATAGCAGTTAGACTTATATACCGCTTCATAGGGCTTTCAGCTCTCTCTAAGCGGTTTACAGAGTCAGCATATCGCCCCCACAGTCTGGATCCTCATTTCACCCACCTCGGAAGGATGGAAGGCTGAGTCAACCTTGAGCCGGTGAGATTAGAACCGCTGAACTGCAGATAGCAGTCAGCTGAAGTGGCCTGCAGTACTGCACCCTAACCACTGCGCCACCTCGGCTCTATATAGTTGCTCTTCTTTGCACTTTTCCCAAAGTCTCAACATCTTTTTTGTAATGTGATGACCAAAACTGGATGCAGTATTCTAGATGTGGTCTTTATCTTTACATAAATGAATTCTATGCACCTTACAAAATGGAGACCTTTAATTCATGGCTAGCTTATGCGGGGGAAAAGACAAACTAGCTGGGACATTTCACCAGCATCTTATTATTGTTTTTTTTGCAGTGGTGGGCTTCTGTTTTTTTTAATACTGGTTTGCTTGTGCACGCAATGCTTCTGTGCAGAAGCGTCCAGGGGGTAGGCGGAGCCCGATCTGGCCCCAACCGGGAACAACCCATCTTTGGTTGTTTGTCTATGGGGAATAAAGTGATCCTTATATACTTAGCAGAAACTGTACTGTAATGGGAAGAAGGAATAACCTTGAGGGACAGGAGGAAAAGCCACAACTCAGTCAACAGTCACATAAAAGAAAACGGAGTCTGGGCTAGAATTGTAGCCTGAGTAAACGTCTCAGACAAGATACTTCCTGGTTCTCACAAAGATTAAGGGAGAGAAGGTAGAAGCACATTCAGACTTAATGTTGATGAAAGAAATGTCCTTCTGGGTTCGGCTCCGAGTGGGGAAAAAGACACTGGAGACATGGAGGCTGCTTGGAAAGATGGTTTTAATGGTGGACAGGACCACATGGCTTGAGTCCTGAACAGAAAAGGGGATCACGTGCTTCAATGTTGGTGGAGAAAAGAGAAGGAAGGACTGAGATGCTGAGTCCCTGGGTTTTATGCCCCCTCTGGCCTTTGATCTTGAGCTTGCATTCTGATTGGTTGTCAGACTCCCATGGGCCCATGCAGGGGCAACTCTCTAGGCTGCGTTTTGAATCCAGGTTTGGTTGAGTTCTCAGCTGTGCACAGCTCAACTTACGCAGGTTGACCTGTTTGTGCATGCACATGCTTCAACAAGTTGAATTTCACATGTATGTACGCGCTGGTCCATCTCTCATGTGGCCCGGTTCTCTCCCCCCCCTACCACCTCAGGCCACCAAGCCACAAAAGTTGTGACCGCTGATCTAGTAGATCCCATGGCTTTTCTTTCTTTCTTTCATGTAGTATACAGGTAGATTAGTTTCTTAATCAATAATATCTACTTTAATGAAGGTAAGCGCTCTTTTTCCAGAAGTGCTGTATACTTTAGGCAGACTGGTAAAAGATGTTGCAGAACTATGATGTAATGCAATATAGAACTCCTCAGGCATTCATAATTTGAGATTCGTCTTTCGGTTTTGGTGGGAACACTATTTCGTGACAAAGTTTTTTCAATTTCACAGCCCATGACTTGTGGCTGGGTGGAACCCCCCCACTTAAATTTATCATAGTGCCTAATGAAACGCCTCCTTTGTCAACAAAGAAATTTCTGTTCAACTTTTGTATTCACCTCTCTCGCTCTGCAAAAACAGAGGGGAAGGATATAAAAGAATAGAATGAGATTCACCTGCATTTATGGGGATGAATGGCAGGGATTAATTCATCATTGTATAATTAACTGATTTTTAATCTGCTTAATCAGCAGGAATTTTGGGGGCGGGGAGCAGAGATAATTGCAACATTGTCATGACACTTCATTCCGTTCTTTCAAATAACTCTGTCAACTGATGGAATCACAGAGTTCTTTTTTAAAAATCCTAAAACATCAAAGATGCAGACGGCTGTCTAATAAAGAGGAACCCCACTGTTTTTCTGGATAATTTGCCTCGTTTTGTTAGGAAGTTACTCTTTTTCCCCCCAGCCTTCATACTCCATCTCTCCAGAATTTAAATCCATTATTCTGTTTCTCGCCGTGGAATGACAGTGAATAGGTCTGAATTCATGCCAAAGGTTTTCTTTTCCAATAGACAATGAACAAGGCAAAATAGTCTGGATCAGCAATCTGTGGCTCTGGAGCCGCATGTGGCTCTTTCATCCCTCTGCTGCGGCTCCCTGTTCCCAGTCAGCTCCACAATTGATAGGGCTTCCGGTTAGGACCGGTAGTGGAAAAAGGATGCCGCATTAGGAGGACACTCTATGGTGGGGGAACCGGACTTCCAGTCAGCTCCAGAACTGGACAGAGAGCTTCCAGTTAGGACCTTTATGGCTCATTGAGTGTTTAAGATTGCCAACCCCTGGTCTAGATGCTAACATTCTTTTTTTCTAATTTTGAGTCAGTTTTGGACTCCTGGAGAATCCCTGCAGGGTTTTTCCCCCCAAGATTTCTTAGAAGTGGTTTGTCCTTGCCTCCTTCTTAGAGCTGAGAGAGAGTGACTGTCCCAAGTCACCTGGCTGGTTTTGTGTCCAAGGTGGGACTAGAAGTCGCAGTCTCCTGCCTTGTAATCTGGTGCCTTAACTACTACATCAAACTGGTTCTCTTTTAGTGATATGAGTTTCTGTGATTATAAGAAAAGCAGGTAATTTTCTTGTCATAATGCAAAAGTGGTTGGTCCTTGCCTCTTTCCCAAGACTGAGAGAGAGCGAGCAACTGATCCAATGTGGTCAGCCTCATGCTTCAGGTGGGACTAGAATTCAGCTTCCTGGTTTCTAGCCTGATGCCTTAAGGCAGGGCTCTCCAAACGTGGTAACTTGAAGACTTGTGGACTTCAACTCTCACCTTTTCTTCCTGTCCATGTTAAATATATGGCAAAATCCCATTGGAGGGTAAACCCTCTTAGGGTAAGGGTTAGGTCCCCATGAACTCAGAGAGCAAAATGGATGTTGCCAATGAATTGCAGAGTATCAGTATATTTAGAAGGGGCATAGTTTTCAGCCCAACTTTTGTAGCTGTCCATGTCAATTACATGGGAAAAATCTCACTTAGGGTTAGGTCCACGTGAACCCAGAGAGCAAGATGGATTTCATCAATGAATTCAGAGCTGATTGGTATGGTTATTACGGAGCATAGTTTTTTAGCCAACCTTTTTTACCTGCCTAAGTTAAATACAGGGCTAAAAAAACTATGCCCTAAAGATAATGATGTGCTGTGAAATCATTGGAACATCCACTTTGCTCTCCGAGTTCAAGGGAAGACCTAACCGTAACTCTAAGTGGGTTTACTGTCCAATGGGATTTTCCTGTGTAATTGACATGTACAGGTAGAAAAAGGTGGTGTTAAAACTATGCTCCCTCCTAACGATACTGTGTACTGCAAATTCATTGGCAACATCCATTTTCTTCTATGAGTTTATGGGGACCTAACCCTAAGTGGGTTCACCCTCCAATGGGATTTTCCCATGTATTTGACATGGACAGGTAGAAATGTTGGGCTAAAAATGTCAAACGCCTCTTAAGTATACCAATGTGCTGTAAGTTCAGTGATGACATCCACTTTGCTCTTCAAGTTCAAGGGAACCTATGCCTAACTCTTAGATTAGATTAGATTTATTTGGCTTGTATGCCGCCCTATTCCCGGAAGACTCAGGGCGGCTAACAATAAGAAAGGGAGGGGGTACAAAAATAAAAATTGAAAAAAGCAGTTTAAAATTCAACAACACTCGTGACCTCGGGTGGGGCTGGATAATTCAACAGCCCCAGGCCGGCCGGAACAGCCAGGTCTTAGTTGCTTTGCGGAAGGCCGGAAGGGTAGTAAGGGTCCGAATCTCAGCGGGGAGATCGTTCCATAGGGCCGGAGCAGCCACAGAGAAGGCCCTCCCCTGGGGAGTCGCCAGCCGACATTGGCCGACAGATGGAATTCGGAGTAGTAGTAGTAGTAGCAGTTAGACTTATATACCGCTTCATAGGGCTTTCAGCCCTCTCTAAGCGGTTTACAGAGTCAGCATATTGCCCCCAACAACAATCCGGGTCCTCATTTTACCCACCTCAGAAGGATGGAAGGCTGAGTCAACCTTGAGCCAGTGAGATTTGAACAGCCGAACTGCAGAACTGCAGTCAGCTGAAGTAGCCTGCAGTGCTGCATTTAACCACTGAGCCACCTCGGCAGACTAGGAGGCCTAGTCTGTGGGATCTAATAGGTCTTTGGGAGGTAACTTAGTGGGTTTATCGTCCAATGGGATTTACCCATGTATTTAACATGATCAGGGATGCGGTGGCTCAGTGGCTAAGACACTGAACTTGTCGATCAGAAAGCTCAGCAGTTCAGCGGTTTGAATCCCTAGCGCCGTGTTACTTGTCCCAGCTTCTGCTAACGTAGCAGTTCAAAAGCATGTAAAAATGCAAGTAGAAAAATAGGGACCACCTTTGGTGGGAAGGTAACAGCGTTCCGTGCGCCTTTGGCGTTTAGTCAAGCTGGCCACATGACCATGGAGACATCTTTGGATGGCGCTGGCTCTTCGGCTTTGAAACAGAGATGAGCACTGACCCCCTAGAGTCGGAGACGACTAGCAAATATATATAAGGGGAACTTTACCTTTACCGTACTTTAACATGATTAGGAAGAAAAGCTGAGCTGAAAATTATATATTTAATGTTTGAAGAATACAAGTTTTCGGCTGTACCAACCTGAGGAAGCCCGTTGTTTGCACAAGAAACAGGTTAAACTTTGTAGGGAGTTGTTCTTGGATCTCACTGACTTATCACTGAGAGGCAGAGCTATGTTCAAATGCAAATATATATTAATTGGAAAACCTGTGCCCGATGTAACAGACAAGGCAAGAAAGACAACCATCCACAAGGAAGATGGATTCTTCAGGAAACAGCCCCGAATCCCACAGGTGAATGTTAGAATTATTCAGTGATTTTTTAGTTGTTCTGTGTGTATCTAATGATGATTACAGCCCACTGGGTAATTATTTCAGACTAAGCTTCATCAAATATAGATAAACTTGTTACAAGCAAGCAGATGATGCCTTTTAATCAAATATTGTCCTGGATTGGTCTGGGGATGTGGGAATTCAACAGTTGTGGCTTTTAAAGTATTATTTATGACTAGCATTGTGGTGAATCCGTAATTGAAATTTACTTAGTAAAACCGTAGTTTTTTTTTAAAAAAAGAGTTAATGTGTGAATCCAGCCTTACTACTTTATAAATTTAATAATCTAATTTTCTCACTATTCCATTCTAGCCATTTTCTTAAGTTTTGAGCTGCCCATTAAGACTGGCTTGATTTAATCTACTTATGTAGGGGTTGGACCTATTTTTATATATACAGTATATGCAACAATATATTCTGAATTAGTAAATAACTGAGATTTCCAATTTATCTGAACAAGTTACTTGAAAAACAAACTACTTTTTGCTAACAGTTACCAAACTGTCAGAATGTATGTTAAGAATGTTAAGGAAGTTGTTGACTTTAAATGTTGACTTTAAATGTGTAAATTAGGTATCTAAATATGAACATACATGCTCTTGGTCATAAGGAATTTCTTCCTTTTCAAGTTTATTTAATAAATTGTGACTTTTATTGTATTCAGACCAGAGGTGGGTTTCTGCCGGTTCGGCCCGGTTTGGCCAAACCGGTAGTGGTGGCGGTGGGAGGCTCCGCCCGGACGTTTCTGCGCATGCACAGAAGTGTTGTGCGCAAGCACGAGCAAACCGGTAGTAAAACGGTGGGCAACCCACCACTGATTTGAAGTCTGAATTTATTCCAACTTCCTGAAATAAATGGTGGAAATATGAATTAAATAGGGCTATACACTACTCAGCGTAGGTTTCAGGATTCTTGATCTGTAGAATTTTGTTTAGGAGAAGGAGGACAATGAGAAGAACATCTGGATTGTTCGCGAATAAGCTTTGTTCTAATGTAACTAAATTTCATTCACAATGGCATACATTTGCATTCAACAATTAATTCTACCCTGTTGCTTACTTTTGGAAACATCCTTAATCCCCGAATGACTACAGGTAGCCCTTAATTTACAACCTTTACTTTAGCAACCGCTCAAAGTTACAAAAGCACTGAGAAAAGTGAGGTGACCATTTTTCACACTTACGACCGTTGCAACATCCCCACGGTCACATGATCGAAATTGGGATGCTTGGCAACTGGCATGTATTTATGACTGTTGAAGGGTCCTGGAGTCATGTGATCATCTTTTGCGACCTTCTGACTAGCAAAGTCAGTAGGGAAGTATGATTCCTTTAACAACCATGTAACTAATTTAACAATTGCAGTGATTCACTTAACAACTGTGGCAAGAAAGGTCATAAACTGGGGCAAGACTCACTTAACAACTGCCTTGCTCAGCAATTGACATTTTGGACTCACCTGTAATAAATTCACTAGGCTAAATATTTCCTATATACTTTGAATTTGTGAACTCTAGGAACTTTAAGAAAAATAAATGCTAGAATTTTCTAAAATCAGTATTTAGCATTATTAAAATTAAGGAAACACACTTTCTAAGACATAGCAATATATATATTTTTCTGCTTGCTTTATTTTACTTTTTCTAGTCAGCGAAGCTATGCACTAGTCCTGAAGTACATAAGTGATGGAATGGATGCAATATTTTTCAATCACAGCAACTTTACGATGTATGGACTTCAATTCCACAATTCCCCAGCTAACCATCTTGCTAAGACTGAAAAATGCTATAGAATAGAGTATTCATCTAAAAGCCATATGCAAAAGCAAAAGCCCACAATCGGCTGTATTTTCCAGCTGGCGAATCAAATTTTTGTTTGCAACACAATAAAACGTTTGGAAGAAGTTTTATTCACATTAAAACTTTCTTCCGATGTACAGTTGGAAGCAAAAATGCAAGATACGGCCAGAATAATAATAACGATTAAGATCTGCACTTAGTCATTTAAAGCAGCTTTTAAAAAAAAGACCTGGATATTATAAATTCTCCTTACAGTAAGCTTTTGCAGATATCCCAGCAATATGAATCCATTACTATTTGCTTGACTTTTGATTACATTGTGCAAGAAATTGAATGAAAATGGGGTTTGAGTTATTTGAGCGTTTTCCTCAGAAAAAATAAGAGAGGTATGAAAAAGTATTTCAAACTCATTCTCCCAAATCATGGAGTAGGGTGTTGTGAGCATCTGTGTTTTTTTTTTAAGTCAAGTTTTTTAAATTTATATATACCCTGTTTCCCTGAAAATAAGACTTCCCCGGATAATAAGCCCAATCGGGCTTTTGAGCGCATGTGCTAAAATAAGCCCTCCCCTGAAAATAAGCCCTCCCCAAAAATATTGCAACACAGCAGCAGTCATGAGGTGACCATGCTTGCTGCCTCCTGCACCTCAAAAATAATAAGACCTCCCCGAAAATAAGGCCAAGCTCTTATTTCAGCAGTCAAAAGAAAATAAGACCCTGTCTAATTTTGGGGGAAATACGGTAAATATTTTGAAGAAAGAGTATTGTCCGGACATTTTGTTTTACAGAAGAAAAAAGTAACAAATATACTGAGTGTTAATGATAATACATAAAATAATTATAACCATATTTATAAGTATATTAGCTTATTTATGATCATATTAATTATACTAACATACTTAGTTATAGACAACATTCATATTTTACTTAAATATAACAATAATCTTTCATCTAATTTCTACCTCTTATCTCTAACCGTTGATAAAACCTATTCCACATTGAGTAGTACTCTGTATCTCCTTTATCTTTTATTTTCAATGTCAACCTGTCCATCTCTGCGCAGTCCATTATTTTCCGGATATTTTCATAATGGGGTGGGGTGTTCTCATTTTTCCAATATTGTGCAAATACAATTCTCACTGCTGTCGATACATGTAACATTAAGTATATAATCCCTTTATCATAACTTTCTGGTATTATACCTAACAAAAATATTTCTGGTTTTAACTCTATATGCTGCTTAATCATCTTTTCCAACCAGGTGTGTATTATCATCCAATATTTTCTTGCTTTCATACATGTCCACCACAGATGATAATAAGTACCTGGAGTCTGATTATATGTCCAACATTTGATGGACACATTGTTAAATATTTTTGCTAATGTTGGAAGAAATGTCTTTCTGGGTTCGGCTCCAAGTGGGGAAAAAGACACTGGAAACATGGAGGCTGCTTGGAAAGATGGTTTAATGGTGGACAGGATCACATGGCTTGAGCTCCTGAACAGAAAAGGGGGATCACAAGATGTTGGGTGAGGAAGAAAGGAGAGAGAAGGGATGAAAGTTCCTGGTTTGATACTCTCTGTTTGGCCCCATCTCTCTGTTTCCTGTTCCTGTGTAAGAAATGTATTCTGATTGGTTGTCAGACTCCCACGGGGCCATGCAGGGGCAACTCTTTAGGTTGTGCTTTGAGTCCAAGTTTGGTTGAGCATTGCTTTTTCCAGGTGCCCTGTGGTGAGATGGGTAAAGAACTAATAGTATCATGCCATAATCCCATCACCCTGGAGCCGAAGGGGGGAACTGTTTGTTATATAGAATAGAGTGGCTTGGGCATTTTAATGGCCCATTAAGGAAACTGAGGGCTATTAAGAGTGAGTCTGTTTCCTGCCTAAAAACATGTTTCTCCATTTCTGATTCAGGGAAATATAATATTCTGCCTTTTCGATATTTCCTAGGATATTTCATTTTTCTAGGAGAGGGGTGGGTGCTAATTTCCTATGCTAGTCTTGCCGGTGGCAAATGCCACATGTAAAACATTTTATAAAGATTTTCCTTCTATGCAGTAGCCATTGTCATACAATGTGTCTGTGTATGCTTAAGGTGTATGTTTTTTTGTCCTCCTTCTGTATGTACACAATCTGTTTTTCTATGCTATTATTTCCTCCTTTTTAAAGGTTAAGTGTCATCAGTTGTTGGGCAGTGCCTAAATTGTATAATATAAATAAAAAAATAAATAGAAACAGAGAAAAGGGATTTGTGCTTCCGTGCTGCTTCATCTGTTTCCGCTCCTCTATTTTTAATCATCAGGGTGGGTTCTTTACATTTTTACAACATTAGAAAGAACTGCTCAGCTACCGGCTGTTCTAATTCTCGGGAACGGAGATGGTGGGATTGCAGGCATATTTTCCAACTATTTTGCACAAACATGCCATTTGTTCTGCAAATGTGCTTTAAGTTGCCCCAAAAGCAAAATGCTCAGTTGGGTGGGTAGCTCTTAGTATAGTTTGGAATCAGCACCTTGGATCAGCAAGATGCTTGTTTTGTCCCCTATGGTTTTTGCTGAGATATTAATGATATAGTGTTGGAAGAAATGTCCTTCTGGGTTTGGCTCCAAGTGGGGAAAAAAGACACTGGAGAAATGGAGGCTGATTGGAAAGATGGTTTTAATGGTGGACAGGACCACATGGCTTGAGTCCTGAACAGAAAAGGTGATCACATGCTTCAATGTTGGTGGAAAAGAGAAGGGAAGGAAAAGGAGGAAGAGAAGCTGAGTCCCTGGTTCTATGCCCTCTCTGGCCTTTGATCTTGAGCTTGCATTCTGATTGGTTGTCAGACTCCCATGGGGCCACGCAGGAGCAACTCTCTAGGCTGCATTTTGAATCCAGGTTTGGTTGAGTTCTCAGATGCCATGTGGCAAGTTGGGTAAAGGGCCAATATTATCATGCCTTAATCCCATCACTCTGGAGCTGAAGGGGAGAACTCTTTATTATGTAAAGTGGTCCAGCTCAGGCTTTAATGTCTCATTGACAAAGGGGGATGGGCAGGAAGCTGCAGGCAGCTATTCTGTCTTTTAAAACATGTTTCTTTCTTTTCACATCCAGAGACATATTCTGCCTTTTCAATATTTCCTAGGATATTTCATTTTTCTGGGAGAGGGCTGGGTGATAACTTCCTACAATGTCTATGGAGATTCTCAGTCATCCAGGTCATGGTTGTCCCAAAGCTGCTTTTTCAAGAGGCAACTGGACTTTCTTTGTTTCTTTGCAACTGGACTTGCTTTGTCCTTCTTTCTTCAGTTGAGTCTGAAGAACTGAAAAAGTTTCTTGGATGAGAAGTGAAACTTCTTCAAAAAGGAAAAATAAACATAGAAAGTCCAGTTGCCCAGGAGTGGCATTTACATATCTTCCCTACCGGTTCGCAAATGTGAATGTGCATGTGCTTGTTGCTAAAAAGGGCCCAAATGGGATGCCATAGAGCGAACTGGTCCAAACTGGTAGAATACCACCTCTGCAGTTGCCTCTTGAAAAAGCACCTTTTGGAAGCGTTCAGACTTCTAAGATTCTGTTACTATAACTTTATCATAAAAGTAGCACTATCACGTACGACTCTGGTTTCCTAGTCTAGTCTACCTTGAAGGCTTGACAGAGGCTTTTAACAGTGGTTCTTCATCCTCCAACACTATGGAGGATACGGTCCATTCCATCGAAAATGTAATTCAAAAAGAAGGAAGGGATGATATACAGGTAGTGCTCAACTTATGACCACAATTGTGTCCTAGGATATTTCATTTTTCTGAGAGAGGGCTGGGTGATAACTTCCTACAATAGAAGAGAGCTAGACAGATGATTAGACAACTGGAGGCTAAAACATATTGTAGAAAGGTAACACCCACCCCTCTCCTAGAAGAATGAATTATTTTAAGAAATATTAACAAGGCAGAATATGCCCCCTAAAAGAGAAATAGAAATCGTAAGACAGAAATTCAGCCCCAGCTCCCTGCCCCCTTTGGTTTTCTACAAGACAAAAGACTGGGCCAGCTTATCTACAAAACAATAGACCTTCACCCTCAGGACATGATAGGATTAACCCTCTACCCATCTAGCAACAGAACTCACCCCATGACACCTGGGGAGATTGCATCACCCAGCAAGGTTCAATCAAACCTGGGACTCAAGACAGCCTATAAAGTTACCCCTGCATGGCCCCATGTGAGTCTGACAACCAATCAGCATACTTGCCCTTACACAGCAACAGGAAGCTCTAAGGCGGGGGCCAATGATAGGATGTGTGGGGTGTGTGTGTGTGTGTGTGTGTGTGTGTGTATTCCATGTTCTTGATTGCCCAGAACCTCAAACCATATGTAGTCTAGTGAAAGGGAGGACTATGGGTGACATGATAGCAGTGTTCCAATATTTGAGGGGCTGCCACAAAGAAAATGGGGTCAACCTAGTTTCCAAAGCACCAGAAGGCAAGACAATAAACAATGGATGGAGACCAATCAAGGAAAGAAGCAATCTAGAATTAAGGAGAAATATCCTGACAGTCAGAATAATTAACCAGTGGAACGGCTTGCCTTCAGAATATGTGGGTGCTTTTAAGAAGAGACTGGACAGTCCCTTCTGGAGTGCTGTAGGATCTTCTGCTTGAGCAGAGGTTTAGACTAGAAGACACCCAAGGTCCTGTCCAACTCTGTTGTTACAGTGCTTATTTTCTCCTTCTGCTGCTCCTGTTCTTCTTGGTCTTTCTCCTCCTCCTCTTATTTGTTCATTTGTTTGTTTATTTGCAGAAAAGGATTGTTCGCTGGAATAAAGATGAAAATGAAGAGGAAAGGAGACAAGGGGTTATTTATTGCAAACAAGGGAGCAACAGGTAAGCCTGTCTAGTTGGAGAAGATTTCAGCCAAATGAGAAGATGATATCCGAATGTTGCAGGACAATTGCTTCCTTGAGACATCCTATCGTTCTGTGCACAATAAAGAGCATGATATCATGCTACATTTGTCCCAGGGAAACCTGAACTCTGAACTTGAGTCTCTTGTAAAGGGAGGACCTTTCAAGCATCAATAGAGCAAGATCAATAGACTGTTTTATGTGTGTTTTGTGTGTGTGTGTGTGTTTGTGTGTTAGTGTTAGTGTTACAAAGTTTGTGCCATTTTCCATGCTGATTCACTACACTCTTGAGCAGGAGATTTGAAAACTCAGAGCCACCATTTATTATTTATATCCAGCTTTTATTCCTTTTATCAATAATTCAAAGTGGCAAACATATACTGTACTCCTTTCTCCTCCTATTTCCCCCACAACAGCAACCCTCTGAGGTGGGCTGGGCTGAGAGAGAGAGTGCCCGGCTTTCATGGCAAAGGCAGGATTAGAACTCACAGGCCTCTGGCTTCTAGTCTGGTGTCTCACACCAAATTGGTTCCTAGACCAAATTGGTCCCTAAAATTGGTTCTTAATTGAGACTCTTCTCAACCATTGAGAATATCTGCTTAGAGCAGGGGTGTCAAACTCGATTTCATTGAGGCCCGCATCAGGGTGGTGTTTGACCTTGGTGGTGGTGGTGGGACAGATTGACATCACTTGTGTTGGGGGTGCCTATTGTGGCTCAAGCACTCTGCTGGTGAAAACGGGCTCCTGAGCTCCGTTTTTGGCTGCAACAGGCTTCTGCAACCCTCTATCAGTGAAAATGGAGCTTGGGAGAGCTGCGTGCGAACCTCCCGAGGTCCATTTATTGTTGGCAGAGGCACTGTTGGCCAGTCTTTTATTGTTTCTAG
The DNA here is from genome assembly GCF_051295495.1 of Thamnophis sirtalis. Classification (NCBI taxonomy): domain Eukaryota; kingdom Metazoa; phylum Chordata; class Lepidosauria; order Squamata; family Natricidae; genus Thamnophis; species Thamnophis sirtalis. Next base: position 113,213,778 of record NW_028261382.1, on the reverse strand, counting down.
GGGAGCCCCGCGGGCCAGATCTAAACACCCCACAGACTGGATCCCCCCCACCCCCCGGATTTGAGTTTGACATCCCTGTCTTACAGCATTTCTCTAGTGCAGATAAATTTCTGGAGCATTTCTCTAGAACCATCCCTAGGAAACAATGGGTGGGTGTCAGCCTTTCTAGGTAAATCAAATTAAGAATCCATTATAGAGCATAGGTGGGAGACTATGGTCTAAAGGTGGTATTCAGCAGGTTCTGACCAATTCTGGAGAACCTGTAGTGGAAAGTTTGAGCAGTTTGGAGAACCGGCAAATACCACCTCTACTTGGCCCCACCCCCGTCTATTCTCTGCCTCCTGAGTCCCATCTGATCGGGAGGAAATGCGGATTTTGCAGTAACCTTCCCCTGGAGTGGGGAAGGAATGGAGATTTTGCAACATCCTTCCTTCCCTTGCCATGCCCACCAAACCACACCCACCAAGCCCACCAAGCCACACCCACCAGACCACGCCCACAGAACCAGTAGTAAAAAAAAATTGAATCCCACCACTGTTACAGTCCCTTTATGAATTGTGGATTTCAATTCCCAGAATACAAAGCATGGTTGGCTCAGGAATTCTGGGAGTTGAAGTCCACAAGTCATAAAAGGATCATAGTTGCCTGTTCTAGTGGACTAGCGCAGTTTTAGATCAGAGGTGGACAAATATGTGATGGTTTGAGACCTCAGTTAACATTTCTGGATGTCCAGGAACCACAATGATCAAGATAGGGATGCAAAATCAAGAAATCTTTAGGCCTTTAAAGGGGAGGGAGAGAACAAAAGGCTTTGTTTTTTGTTAGAATGTTAAATCTATTTTAGGGCCTAAGCTATTGAACATTTCTTATCCAATACGGCAGGAAATTTTTAATTTTCAACAAGCTTTGATCACCGAAGGTTCTAATAGTTTGAAACAAGGGGCTTCTAGGCAGATATTTGCTCTCTCCTGCTTTAAACCTAATGCTCAAGCTGTCACATGCAGATATGCAATAGTTAGATAATCATTTCTAAAACATCAATAATGGAAGACATGTTTCTCTGAAAGTCCTCCTGCTTATCAGAAATGAACTTTCTCAGCCACATGCAGCTGTTAGGAATATAATCTAACGGTTGGGTTGGCAATATATAAATTACGTAACAATGTTGTACCTGTTTCTTTAAATCATACTGTAAAATGTGATTGGTTGCTGGTTTCCTCAATCGGCCATAAGAGGGAGCCAGAATGACTGTTAGCTGTCTGTTCGTTAGATGCTGGGCTGATCTGGAAGTGCCATGAGCTATTGCAACTGCTAGTAAACTTTGTGTACCGGACTAATTATATGATACTGGACTTTGTTATTTGGATTGTCCCTTAACTGAAAGACGTTGATGACTGACTGTCTTATCCGTGTATGACTTGGACTGTTTGATGGACTCTGATACCTCTATTTCCACAAAAGTAAAAGCCTATTTAAATTGCAGTGTCTCTGTATGCTGGTTTGTGTGTTCTCCAACACAACTCTCACAACGCTTCGCTGAACGCACTCGCTCTCCCAACGGGGAGCTTACCTAACAGCAGCTATAGTGGATTATTGCTTTAAATCTCAAAGGTCCTCCCTAAATTTATCTACGTGTTTTTCCCCCGCTTTGGGAATGTGTGTTTTAGGGAGAGGAAGGAGAGAATGGCTGTACAGTTATAAATCTAAACCAAAGCTAGACGTCAAAGGGACTGATTAACTTGTCCACAGAGATGTCACGAAGAAACTTCCAATTTCCCTTTTAATTATGAGCAGATAAATAAGGAAAATGTCACACAGGGCTTCATTATTGACATTGCCAGCAGGCATTTCAAACAGCGTAATGAGGTAGAATTCATGCTATCCAAGCAACATGATGTCTTTTTCATGTTTTGGATTTGGATTTGGATTTATTACATTTATATGCCGCCTTTTTCCCCGAAGGGGACTCAGGGCGGTTCACAATTCAGTCAGGGAAGGGGGTACAGACAGGGGATAAAAAGACGAACATAACAATACACAATTTAAAACACACAACAACCATGCCATTCGAGGAGGGGGGCAAAAACTCTTTAGCCCCAGGCCTGTTGGAACAGCCATGTTTTTAGGGCTTTGCGGAAAGCCTGGAGGGTGGTGAGGGTTCAAATCTCCACGGGGAGCTCGTTCCAGAGAGTCGGAGCAGCCACAGAGAAGGCTCTCCTCCGGGTAGTCGCCAGTCGGCATTGGCCGGCGGATGGAATTCGGAGGAGGCCTAATCTGTGGGATCTGATCGGTCTATTGGAGGTAATTGGCAGCAGGCGGTCTCTCAAGTACCCAGGTCCAATACCATGAAGGGCTTTATAAGTGATGACTAGCGCCTTGAAGCGTATCCGAAGACCAATAGTCAGCCAGTGCAGCTCGCGGAGGATAGGTGTTACGTGGGTGAACCGAGGTGCACCCATGATCGCTCGCGCGGCTGCATTCTGGACAAGCTGAAGTCTCTGAATGCTCTTCAAGGGCTGCCCCATGTAGAGCACGTTGCAGTTTTGGACTAGAGTTCCAGTCATATTACATATATATAGGGCAAAGTTTGCACACTTCTACCACAAAAAATCCATGCTTTTAATAATAATATAGTAATAATTCTCACAACTACAATTGAGCCTAAAATTTATGTTGCTAAGCAACACAGTTGCTAAGTGAGGTTTGCCCCATTTTACAACCTTTTTTGCCACAGTTGTTAAGTGAATCACCACAGTTGTTAAGTTAGTGATATGGTTGTTAAGTGAACTTAGCTTCCCCATTGACTTCACTTGTCAGAAGGTCACAAAAGGGAATCACATGACCCCAGTAGACTACAACCATCATAAATACCAGTTGCCAAGTGTGTGAATTTTGATCACGTGACCACGGGGAGGCTGCAACAATCAGACGTGTGAAAAACAGCCATAATTCACTTTTTCCCCAGTGTTGTTACAACTTCAAACAGTCACTAGGTCAAGGTTTCCGACTAATGAACCCAAGCAAATAGCAATAGCAGTTAGACTTATATACCGCTTCATAGGGCTTTCAGCCCTCTCTAAGCGGTTTACAGAGTCAGCATATTGCTCCCAACAACAATCCGGATCCTCATTTTACCCACCTCAGAAGGATGGAAGGCTTGGTTTGGTTTGGTTTTTTGACTCAGGCTGAGTCAACCCTGAGCCGGTGAGATTTGAACAGCCGAACTGCAGAACTGCAGTCAGCTGAAGTAGCCTGCAGTGCTGCATTTAACCACTGTGCCACCTCGGCTCTCTAATCAGATGAACCCCATCCCTGAGTGTCACAGATCATGTTGGCCAATTAGGAAAATTGGCGGGCTCTCCAGGCACTCCTTCCCCAACCTTATCCATTGCCAGTAGAGATGACCTTGGTTCTCACGAGAAAGCTCTTTGTTGTGTCTAGTAAGGCGTTCTACCCTCCTTCCCCCCCTTCCCTCTCTGTGTGGCAACTGAGGACCAGAAAAATGGCTGCTGCCAGATTCAGTTCAAAGTTGACAATCGGTTCTCCCTCTAGTGAGTGAGAAGTATCGTTGGGTTGCCTTTGCCCCCATCTTCGCTGTCATGGGAGTTGGGCTGCCCACTAGTGAGCAAATTTGCTTAAGTTAATAATCATTAGTCCGAATCTTGACACACTAAATAAATGGCTGTAAGTCGAGGGCTACCAAGTAGAGGGCACAATTTGCTCACAACTACCACAAAATCCATGCTTAGGGACATTGACATATTTTTCTTCCACAGAGGAGCAGATACATGAACATTTACAGCATGAGGTTGTGAGCGGTCGAGATGACGAACTACAAGATATGCTGAATGATGAAACTGGCGCCGTGTGTAGCGCTGAAGTCTCAGAGTCTTGGAGTAAAAGGTACTGTATATCAATCAAAAAATCTGTTCCCTTGCTCCTGTCTCTTGTTGATCTACTCCGGGGGTGTCAAACTCACAGCGTCACGTTGTCATCACCTGATGGATCACGACTTTTCCCCCTTCAGTAAAATAGGGATGGGCGTGGCCAGCGCGTGACGCATCCAGCCCGTGGGCCGCGAGTTTGATCTAGCCGAAGACTGGAAACCATGGAAGTTGTCACTTTTCTCCATCATCTGGGATTAACTCTCAATAGATTGAGAGTTGGAATGAGTATTGAGTATTGAGTATTGAGTAATTTATTTATATGCCGCCCTTTTTCCTGGGGGGACTCAGGGCGGCTTACAACTCGAAAAGGGAGGGAAACAAACAATTAACACATAAGACAGTACATCATTAAAAGCACAACATTCATACTATTCGGGTGGGTTACAATCTTTAATCCCAGGCCTGACGGGATAGCCAGATTTTAAGGGCTGTGCGGAAGGTCTGGAGGGTGATGAGGGTACGAATCTCCACGGGGAGATTGTTCCATAGGGTCGGAGCTGCCACCGAGAAGGCTCTCCTCCGCGTGGTTGCCAGTCGACATTGACCGGCAGATGGGACTCGGAGGAGGCCTAATCTATGGGATCTAATTGGTCGGGTGGAGGTAATTGGCAGTAGGCGGTCTCTCAAGTACCCAGATGCTTAAGCATAAAGGTGTAAAACTCAAGTGTAAATGCTCATGTGGACGCTCTTAGTGAATAATGACATGGAGGAGGAGGAGGAGGAGGAGGAGGAGGAGGAGGAGGAGGAGGAGGAGGAGGAGGAGGAGGAGGAGGAGGAGGAAGGGGCGGAAGCTATATGTCAACAAAATATTTCCACCTGAAGACAAACCTGCCTCAGATGAAAAAGTGGGAAGGAACAGATCAACAATCTTGATTTAGCCTTCGCTCTTGTCTGTAGAAAGCAAGATGCTGACTTCAGTGCAAATTGAATCCACCTTCTGTTATAGATGAAGCTACAAAATACATGTACAGCAGTATTTTTCATGTATATGAGATTGATAGCTGTACTATATCATGCAAGAACTCAGTTTGGCATGCAGGCAACCTCAACATTCCCGGTGTTATATCCTGTTCTTTGGGCTGATAACAGTCTCTTTGTGGTTAATATTTAAACACAAAGCAAGTTTTGAACAGGTGACTGTGGCTGTTTGATTCACACAGACCGGAGTTCCAAAAAGATGAATTTTCAGCATGCAGCACCTGCCTGCTTCCCTGGAAAAGATGCAGCTGCTTTAAAAAGCTACTGTGGCTATGTTTGTATTAGCAATAGCAATAGCACTTGGATTTATATACTGCTTCATAGTGCTTTTATAGCCTTCTCTAAGCGGTTTACAGAGACAGCCTATTGCCCCCAACAATCTGGGTCCTCATTTTAGCCACCTCAGAAGGATGGAAGGCTGAGTCAACCTTGAGCCACTGAGTACTGTACATTTAGTACTGTATTTCTCCAACAATAAGACCTTATCAGAAGTAAGCCCCAATTTGTCTTTTGGAACAAAAATTAATATAAGACCCAGTCTTATTTTCGGGGAAACATGAGTACTAGGTGGGACAGTCAAGCAGAAGAGTATCGGAGCACATCCATGAACACCAAGTAGTAGCCAGAAGATATCATGGAAACTCCTTAATCTCACAATACATGGACATACTCAACTGTATTCAACTGTGAAATTGTGACCCTCCTAGATCAAGCTAAATCTAAAAATACTAAGGAGTTCCAGAAGCTTGGCATCCCCCCAAATAAGCCATCAATAAAGTCATAAAAATAAACCATATTTACAAAGAAACAATAAAATGCTAATAAGGAAACAAAAAGACCAGAGCACGTTATCTCCAGCAGCCAACACCCAGATAAGCAGGGATTAATACCCAGCAAGTAATTAAGCAGAAAACAATATCCTAATCAAGGAATTACCAAGAAAAAACCCACATCCCACTAACACTGGGAGGGCAAACTACAGCAAACAACTTAGTTCACTTGGGTGACATTCATTCAGAATATCCATGATATTTTCAAAATCTCCATTAATATTCCATTATCCCATTCACTACTGTGCTGTGTGCGGGTATCACTAACCTACTAATTCCTACTTTCATATACACCCACAATAGCATAGATGACACCAATTCATAAGTTTCCAATATGCATCTTAGCTCTTCCGTTCATGATTAAATCTTTCCAGCTGGTAGGAAAGAAGGAAGGAAGGAAGGAAGGAAGGAAGGAAGGAAGGAAGGAAGGAAGGAAGGAGCAATGGAAGAAAGGGGAAAGGGAAGGGGAGGGAAGGGGAGGAGAGGAGGGGAGGGGGAGGAGAATGAAGGGAGCTGGTAGGAAAGAAGGAAGGAAGGAAGGAGTAATGAAGGGAAGGGAAAAGGGAAGAGGAGGGAATGGGAGGAGAGGAGGGGAGGGAGAGGAAAAGGAAGGGAGGGAGGGAGGAAGGAGCAATGGAGGGAAGGGAAAAGGGGAGGGAGGGGAGGGAAGGAGGGAGGGCGGGAGGAAGGAAGGAAGGAAGGAAGGAAGGAAGGAAGGAAGGAAGGAAGGAAGGAAGAAAGCATTCTTCTAACTTTCTAGCAGGTCTGATTTATACAACATTTTAGCCTTGAGTGGTATGTTGTGCAAACTCAGTCACTGGACACGTCATAGATGAAAATATTCTAAACACTCATTCTAAATAAAAGGTTTGGGCTGTCCGGTTCTAAAAAGTCCTTCCAACATTTTGCTCTTGGAATGGATGGCTTTATGCTCTTGGGAAAAGACTAACAGAGCACTCTCTTGCTTGTCCTCCATATTAAATCATGTTGAGGATGATAGCGCCTTTAATACAGAAGGTCATCTAGATGCACCATGTAGAGTAGTGATTGATCGCCACTTTCTCCAATGCTGATTAAAGTTCTCCAACTGACTGACCATAGGACCTCTTGAATGCTGAAACCTGACATTGTTCTGAAAGGATGGTTTCCCTCCAATGTTATATAACATATGAAGCCATTAAACCTCATAATTGCTGGTATTATTTAATGCCTTTTACATTAGGCTCCCAAGGGTTCAGAGAGAGATTGTTTCTAGTTCCTTTGGGAGTGACTTTGAAAACATAGTTTTTGGCTTTGGCTTGCATTTTGAGTGGACTAAACATTTTTGCTATACATGAACCACCGACCGAAGTTGGTTCTCCTAAAAATCATGCTTAGAACCAAGGGTGGCCTACCAGAATCCTCCCGGATTCGGGAGAACCCCTAGCTAATGTTATGGCCGCTTTGGAGAACCTCCAAATCCCATCCCTGGCTGGCCCCGCCCACCACAACTTGCTCCTCCTGCCCCGCCACGCCGCTCCCAGGAATCTGAGTCCCCTTCGGGGGAAAAGGGCAGCATATAAATATAATCAAATCAAATCAAATCTCCACGTGGCCCATTTTGGATACAAGATAAGTGCAGGGACCACACGGAGGCTCAGGGAGGGGGGAAAACAGGCCTCCTGGAAGTATCAGAAATCTGGAAACAGGTCCGTTTCCGTCTTCCAGAGGGCCTCTGGAGCCTGGGAGAGGCTGTTTTCACCTTTCTGGAGGCTCGAGGAAAGCCTATGGAGCCTGGGGAGGGTGAAAACGCCGCCCCATTCCCGCCGTGGTGCATGAAGCTGACTAGGCCACACCCCCATGGCCAGGCCCACCCAGCAACTGGGCAGAGAACCGGTTCCTAATTTTTTTCAATCCCGCCCACATAATGGTTCTCTGAAAAACTTGCAATGTTAAGTAATCCCTATGTCTGAGTATGGAAAGGGACAAATTAAATCGTATTAGACTTGTTAACAATGTAAAATGTAGCTTTCTGAAGTCTCAGTGCTGTCTTTATCTTCTGAATTGGAAACAGAGCCAAGCTGCAGTTGAAAATCCATGAAACGGAAACGAAGACCCAGAATTATCAGGTAAGGTACAAAATGTTGGCCAGCGTCTTTGGTCAAGGACCTGAATATCCCTTTCGGTTTTGCAGGAGAAGGCACAGCAGAACCTGGAGGTGGAGTGAAAGAGGGATCAGCCTAGAATCCTTACGTAGTCACAAGCAAGCTGAGTCTAACAACCCCCCCCCCCACCCTTGAGTGCTGTTGTCCTTCAGCTAACTCTTACCCTGGGCTGAGTATTAGTTGAGAAGAGTCCTGTAAATAGGGTTTTAGCAATAAAGCAGCTTAGTTGAAGCTTCACTGACGCCCCCATGTTATTAGTGTGCAGTACCGTGGGTTATTTATGCTGCCTGCCAGCTGCCTGCAATTTGGCAATTCAAATCTCACCGGGGTCCAGATTGACTCAGCCTTCCATCCTTCCAAGGTGGGTAAAACGAGGACCCAGATTGTTGCGGGCGATAGGCTGACTCTGTAAACCGCTTAGAGGAGGGCTGTAAAACACTGCAAAGCAGTATATAAGTCTAAGCGCTATTGCTAAGTGCTGTTGCTATTCACAGGTGCGCCTGGTGTTTCCCACCTGACAGATCTTGAGTCAAATTTCCATTGCGTTCTTGCAGATTGCCATAACCATCACGGAAGCACGTCAGCTCGTTGGTGAGAATATAGATCCGGTGGTGATTATAGAAATTGGGGATGAAAAGAAGCAGACTACAGTCAAAGAAGGAACCAACACACCATTTTATAATGAAGTATGTAAACTGAGCAAAGTGGTTAGGAAACAGATGTTTTCCCAGTTGGTTTGCTTTATTTTTTATTTTTTAGTAAAATGAATAAAATGGTTAAAAGGCCAGCTCTGCCACTTGTTGAAGTGATCTTCCCCCATTTGGGGATATATTAGAGTGATACGGGCGTTATGGCAGAATACACGTTGTCCTCGAACTTGCGTCTGGAATTGAGTCTGGAATTACGGTTGTCAGTCTTTAAGCGGGTCACCACATGACTGTACTTGATTTTATGACTTTCTTTTGCAAGGGTTGTTAAGCAAACACCTTGCTTGTTAAGCAAAGGCTATAATCGTTAAGTAAATCTATTGTCTGCAATGGGGAAATTTTGTCAGAAATTGGAATTAAAGACCAGTTTCCAGCAAAAAAGTCATATCATGTGACCGTGGGGATGGGGCTCAAAACTTTAAATCTAGGTTGTATACAGCCCTAGGACAGTGATGGCTAACCTTTTGCATGCATCCTTAATGCAATGCATGCGTGACCCCCCTGCACACACCCCACCCCCTGCACATGCACATGTGACCCCTGCATGTGTGTCCCATCCTCGTACATGCGCGGCAGAGACCCGAAAATCAGCTGGCCGGCGGGAGGCGTGCACGCATGCGCAGTGGAGCTGAACTGGGGCAACAGCTTGCATGCCCACAGAGAGGGCTCTGCATGCCACCTGTGGCACCCATGCCATAGGTTCACCATCACAGCCCTAGGGATTGTAATTTGTAATTTTGAATGTCACTAAGCAACCAGTTATAAGTCAAGGACTACTGCACATTCCAAGATAACTTGCAAATGTACTTATAGCTTAAACATGCTAAAAATGTTGCTAGAGTTTCACTAAGTTTCAGTTCCCAGATTTCTTTCTTTAGGAGAAGGACTTATCATTTAATTTAGGGTTCAAATGAAAAAAACAATCAGAAATCAGAATTCTGTAATAATTAAGATGATAACAATAAATGTTGTGTCTCAGCTGGATGAGGACAAGAGCGATGGAGAAGTTATTATTATTTTTTCTCTATGTGATTCTCTCATGTTATCTTTATAGTGGAAAAAAAAATAAAGATATGAGATTTAAAGATACTCTTCTGTTATACTTATTTATTTGGTTTTTTTCCCCCCTTCTCAGTATTTTCTATTTGATTTCACTGGGCCACAAGTTCATCTGTTTGACAAAATTATCAACATCTCTGTAAGTACACACACCTTGGGCAGACAGTTAATGTGTTGTTTGAAAATAGTTGTGGAGGAGAGAAATGGCTTGTACTTGAAAAAGTTAAAAACTGGCAGGACTACTTTATGTTAGCACACAGCTTAGGTATTTTTAAACACTGCCTCTTTAACTTTATTTCTAATTGTAATAATATTTATTCCAAGAACAAATCACTATTCTCGTTCTTCTGCTTTTGGAAAGTTCAAATGTTAGAGACGGAACTAAACTTTCATATAATAAAAACGTTTATTCTCCAGAACTGTAACTTCTCTGGGTAAAATTGCTTTAAAGTTCTTTAGTGAGGTAGCACACTAAGATAGATAAATACATAGATGATAGAAGATGATAGATAGATAGATAGATAGATAGATAGATAGATAGATAGATAGATAGATAGATAGATAGATAGAAAGAAAGAAAGAAAGAAGATAGGGGATGGATGGATGTACAAGATTAGATAGATAGATGATATAGATATAGATTAGATAGATAGATAGATAGATAGATAGATAGATAGATAGATAGATAGATAGATAGATAGATAGATAGATAGATAGATAGAATAGAGAGAGGGAGGGAGGGAGGGAGAGAGGGAGAGAGAGAGAAATGGACAAACTTTTCATGTCTTCTTTCATAGGTTATGCATAACAAACTTCTAAAAAGTTTATTGATTGGCTCCTTCAAAGTAGATTTGGGAACTGTTTACAATGAACCAGGTAAGCAAGATCTTTTCAGCAATCCTTTTTTTGTTAGATTTTTTTTCTGCTTAACTTGTTGCATCTCAAAGTGAATTCACTTAACTTGCAATTAAAACAAAAAGCAAACAAAGCAATCCACTTCTGTATTGTATAGATATTGCATATTCACTGCCCATATTGTATCATCTATGTTAAGGTTTCCCACGAGAGTGGACAAATTTGGATCACAACTTTTGCTATGTTAGAAGTTTGAAAATTGGCACCAGCCTCATGTAAGAAAGGACAATATCCATAGGCAGAATATTTGAATACATTGCAATTAACCCAAAGGTGATCATAAACCTTCAGAAACAGAATTACAAAAATTGGTTTCTTTGAGCTAAAGTTGACAATGAGATTTAATATTATTTCTTGACTTCTGGGGGAAATAAAAAGGGGAGCTTAATTGCATATTTTTTCGCGCCAAGCTAATAGATGATAGATAGATAGACAGATAGACAGACAGATGGATGATAGATAAGATAGATAGATAGATAGATAGATAGAGAGAGAGAGAGAGAGAGAGAGAGATAGATAGATAGATAGATAGATAGATAGATAGATAGATAGATAGATAGATAGATATAGAGAGATAGAGAGATATATACGTAGATAAATAGGGAGGGAGGGAGGGAGGGAGGGAGGGAGAGAGAGAGAGAGAGAGATGATAGATAGATAATAAATTGATATATACAGATAATAGATAGATAGATAGGTAGGTAGGTAGGTAGATAGATAGATAGATAGATAGATAGATAGATAGATAGATAGATAGATAGATAGATAGATAGATAGATAACCTTTATTGTCATTTTTTACTGTGGGCACACTGGCACCCATTAAAAATGTTGCCTGCTCTCAAATGTGTGCACATACATTACACACACACACACGAAATGTGTATACGTATGTTATATATGTATATATATATATATATATACATTAGTTCATTTACGTTATTGTCATTGCATCTCGTACAATGAAATTAAATGCCATCTTCAGTGTACATTATACATATAAAAACACACATCCTTCACATTATTGTGTTATGTGTGTGTGTATGTGTGTTTGTGTCTGTGTGTGTGTGTCTGTATGTATATAGTATATATACATATACATACACACACCACAGAAACATACACACACACAGAAGTCAAGGTCCATCTTGAATATGTATTGGAAAGAGGAAGCTTGACAGTTGACAAGGTTGATTATATGGATCAAAACTGTGACCGAATCTGGATGTTTTGCTTCGGACACCTCCTCCCTGAAGGTAACAAGGTAACAAGGAAAACAGATTCTGCCTTGCTAAAATCCTTTTAGCAGGGATCTCAAAACCCCTGCTGAATGCTGTTCTCATGTGTATATATTTCCAGGTCATCAGTTCTGTGACAAATGGGCCGTTCTCACAAATCCAGCTGACATTAAGACAGGAGTCAAGGGATATCTCAAATGTGATATCAGTGTGACGGGAAAAGGAGACGCGATCCAAGCAACTCAGAAAGGAAGTAATGCCGAAGAACAGATAGAGAAGTATAACATCACTTCCCTTCTTCTCCAGCTGGCCCTTACCTTCCATTTAAAGCTGCCATGCAAAATAATGGAAATCCTGCAGGAGTAACATGGGTCTTAGTTATTGCTTGGCAAAATCTCTCTTAGCTCTGGTGGTTTGCTTGTGATTAAAGAGTTCCTTGGGAAACGGCGGTCTTAATTGGGGCAGACCTCTTGGGATTTTATGGAGAGAAGCTTTGATGGTTGCATGTGGGTAAAATAAAGATGTTGAAACGCGTATCATGCATTTCATTTTCAGTCCCATTCTGAGATATTACTGATCATTCCTCGCTAGACTGGAGGCTGGCAATTTAAAATTTAAATTGAAACAGCAAGCATGAGAGGCAGGATGGATCTGCACTAAAAGGAATTCAAACGCTTTCAAATCATGGTCATAATTTGAACAGAGGGCCCTCTGTTTGTTTTTGGAATTTATTAATACCTGTCCACCATTACTTGTGTGAACGGTGTCTTTAGCATTGTGTTCCTCAACCTTGGGCAACTTTAAGATGTGCGGACTGCACAGTGCTGACTGGGGAACTCTGGAAGTTGAAGTCTACACATCTTAAATTTGCTATGGTGGCACAGAATCCAGTATTGCAGGCTAATTCTGCCGACTGCCAGCAGTTCAATTCTCACTGGCTCAAGGTGGACTCAGACTTCCAGTGACAGGGACAACAGGACGTGGTACATTCAGATTTGCAAGATTCCATTAATGGATCCTCACAATAAAACAGAATTAGCACAACGTTTGTGTTTTCTGAGCCATGGTGGCGCAGTGGTTAGAATGCAATATTGCAAGCTAACTCTGCCTACTGCTAGGAGCTCAATCCTGACCGGTTCAAGGCTGAATCAGCATTCCATCCTTCTGAGATCGGTAAAATGAGGACCCAGTTTGTTGGGAGGCAATATGCTGACTCTGTAAACCGCTTAGAGAGGGCTGTAAAGCACTGTGAAGCGGTATACAAGTCTAAGAGCTATTGATATTCCTAAGGTTGAGAAACAGTGCTCTGGACAAATATATACAGTTGTTCCAAATTCAACATCCAATTTGACTTGGCTTTGAAAAATAAATAAATCAAATTTTGATTTAATTTAGGTTTGAATGTAATGAATGCAATTAAGAGTAATAGACTACTGAATTAAAGTCACTTGATCATTTTGCCTAGACAATAATTTCCTCCTACAGATCCATTCAAAGGGGACAAATTTGGGTAGCAAATTTGGACAGCTTTGGGTTGCAGCCAAGAGTTCATTAAGCATTGAGTTGCTTGGATGTATGCAACTGTTTGTGTGGAATTTATTTGCTGAGTTTTCTTCAGAGGTTAGCTTATTTGTCTCTTTTCTTTTCTTCCATTTCCCCCTCTTCTTTTCCAGAAATCTCTTGATTCCAAAGGGATTTCCATCAGAAAGACCTTGGGCTAGATTTTATGTGAGAATCTACAAAGCTAAAGAGCTTCCAAAAATGAACTCCAGCATCATGGCCAATGTCACAAAAGCTTTTATAGGTGATACTAAGGATCTGGTGGACCCATTTGTGGTTGTCATGTTTGCAGGTCAAAGGGTAAGTGGGCACATACAGGGGCTGTCCTTTCCTGGTCAGTTGGTCTCCCACAGCCTTCGGTTTTTTTTCTTGTTGTCACCTAACAGCTAAAAAAGCATAAAATTGTATTTTAGCTGTCTTGAATTTTGAATGAGCAGGGTTATGTTGGCGGTTCCACCACAAAACCGCGGTAGACAAAAGCGCGGTCGACGAAAGCGCGTATGTGACGTCATCACAGCGCGACGAAAAAGATCAAAAAATGTAAAAATAAAGCGAAAACCTTACCCTAACCCCCCCAAACCTAACCCTAACCTAACCCTAAACCTAACCCTTAACCTAGCCCTAAACCTAACCCTAAACCTAACCCTTAACCTAACGAAAAACCTAACGCTAACCCTTAACCTAACGCTAAACGTAACGCTAACGCTCTAAACTTAAACCTAACCCTAACCCTTAACCTAACCCTAACCCTAACCCTAAACCTAACCCTTACCTTTATGTGAATCGGCTTGCTGTAATTTAATTTTTATTTCACTTTTTCGATCTTTTTCGTCGCGCTGTGATGACATCACATACGCGCTTTCGTCGACCGCGCTTTTGTGGAACGCGGTTTTGACGGGTCACGTATGTTGGCAACTTCAGCAATTTATGCCTTTGTTTTACAATGTTTGTATACTGCCCTAAATCACAAGACTTTGGATGGTACATAATAAAGGGGAAAGCCACAATGTGGTCAGTTTTCCTAGCGCCTTTCAAATCTGAATTTTTGTCAGTATTAATCAACTGTAGCTGCAACTGCTGTAGATTAACTGCCCATTCAAATGAGGCTGAATGATCATCTCTTAGAAATGTTCTACTAACCCACTTAGACTGGAGGTGGAGAACTATGGCACCTTTATGACTTGTGGACTTCTACTCCCAGAATTCCTGATGGCTGGCTCAGGAATACTGGGAGTTGAAGTCCAGAAGTCATAAAGGGGCCCATAGTTCCCCACTCCTGTACTAGATACTGCAGTGAATAAGGGCTTGGAGTAGATGAAGTTTCACACTTCATCTGATTCTATGAAACAACTGATTTACAGAATTCCTGGAATTACAGAAGGTTTGGGGACAAATGTATCTCAACAGTTGTGGTGGGACCCTCAACAGATTCCCCAATAAGTGGCCAACTTATAAAATGTGGTGAAACTCACTTAACAACGCTCTTGCTTAGCAACCAGAAAGAACTCTGGCATATGAAGCACGCAAGTCTTAAAGCTATCAAGTTACAAGACCCTTGCACCCCTAACCCTTTAGAAAAAAAACCCCCAGGGGTGTTCAAACTTGACAGCTTTAAGACTTGTGGACTTCAACTCCCAGAATTCCTCCTCCAGTCATGTTGGCTCTGGAACTCTGGCATTGAAATGTACAAGTCTTAAAGCTATCAAGTTACAAGACCTTTGCACCCCTAACCCTTTAGAAAAAAAACCCCAGGGTGTTCAAACTTGACAGCTTTAAGACTTTAAGGTTTAGATAGGACTCTTAGAGGCGGGCAGGGCAATTGGTGAGCCAGCCAAACAGTGAGCGGCGGGGGGGGGGGCAAGCCTGGTGTGGATGGGGGGGAGGGAGCTGGAACCAGTTCTAAACGGCACGGTAGATTTGTGGAACCTCTTCTATAGAAGAGGTTAGAACTGGCAGGAACCCATCCCTCGAATCTGCCCACCGGCCTGCCACTTGCCCAAGTTGAGCTATGCACTTGTGTGCTCACCGAACCACTGCTTGCATGGCCCAGTTCCCCTCTCCCCTCAGCCAGGCCCCCAAGCTGCAAAGATTGGGGACCGCTGCATTAGAGAATATTGTTCCCAGTGAGAATAGAATGGGTATTTGGTGGTGACTTCCTTCAACCCGTCTCTTTTGTTTTAGGGGCGAACCACAGTGCAAAAAAGCTGCGCGGATCCTGTGTGGCATGAACAGGTTGTCTTTAAAGAAATGTTTCCCCCATTGTGCCGGAGAGTCAAAATCCAAGTATGGGACGAAGGCAGCATGAATGATGTGGCTTTGGCAACTCATATGATAGAGCTGAAGAAGATCTCAAATGAACAGGATGGCGATAAAGGTAAAGAGACAAATGCTGCTCTGGTGAAAAAACTCAGGCTGCAGTGGTGTGATGAAACTGTGGGTGATCTTGGGTAATGAAGGGAACAGATGCTGCCTAGGAAACAGTCAGATAAGAGAAGCAGGAGCCCCCAGTGGCTTAACGGTTAGAGAAAGAAACTTAGAGTGGACCTATCATAATTGATCAAGCATTTAAAAATGACAGCAGGAAATGTGTACATTCAGATTTGCAAGATTCCATTAATGGAGCCTTATAATAAAACAGAATTAGCACACCTTAGTTTCAATTGAGAAAATGTGACCAAGCCAAGTCAAAAACGTCAGGGAATTTCTAGAAGACTGGCACTCTGAGAAATCAGCCCTCGAGATCAGCATAGATTAACTCCAAGCTTACATCAGACCAATAATCAAATAAAAAACACCCCAATCAAGAAACTGCCAAACAGCAAACAGAATCCTTAAGACAATCCCCACCAACACCGACAGGCAAGCTACTAGAATATAAACTGACAGCAAACTGTACTCCTTACTAGCACTGATGATGTTACCTAGTTTGGGTAATGAAATGTCTGCAAGAAAACAAGCAAGCTCAGACAGCACCAAGGACCTCTCCTTTCAACCCTGAGCTACAAATATTCTTTATACACCTTTTGAGATGTGATGGCGCAGTTGGTAGAATGCAGTATTGCAGAATAACTGTCAGGATTTCAAGCTTCACCATCTCAGGGTTGACTCCGCCTTCCATCCTTCTGAGGTTGATAAAATGAGGACCCAGACTGTAGTTAAAGAATATATCATTTCTTCTTGCAGGATAGATTAAATTGCCTTACACACTCATAGCCACAGTTTTCCATTGGAGGAAAAAAGATGGTACCCAAACAGAGGTAGTATTCAGCAGGTTCTGACCAGTTCTGGAGAACCGGTAGTGGAAATTTTGAGTAGTTCGGAGAACCAGTAAATACCACCTCTAACTGCTCCCTCCCACATCTATTCTCTGCCTCCCCAGTCCTAGCTGATCGGGAGGGAATGGAGATTTTGCAGTATCCTTTCCCTGCCATGCCCACCAAGCCATGCCACGCCCATAGAACCGATAGTAAAAAAAATTGAATCCCACCACTGTACCCAAATGCATATACACAATGCATTTCCTGTTATTTTAGTTCACCACAGTACATATATCTAAAATTGTAGAAAAGCTATCCAAGAACTTGGTTTTCAATCATACTTCCTTTACTGGAGCTTCTTTTCATGGAAATCAAACTCTCTTGTTTTCCTCAACTGGATTGGATAAGGTACAAATAAAGCACACACACACCCAATTCATTTACAATTATTTAAAAGTCACCTATAGTTTCTAGTCAAGACTTTATTTTTCTTCTATAGATTTACTAGCAAATAAATATATCAATTTATAAGACGGGCAGGAAGCCACTGTGTCAACTCAAAAAATTATTTGGCATGCAACTAAACATGCCCGCTTGTCTGGGCATTCTTTGTTTTTCTCCTGCTTTATTAGACTTTCTCTTTATGGAATGTGTCTCTTTTTTTCCAGGTTTTCTGCCTACTTTTGGGCCCGCTTGGATCAATCTTTATGGGGCACCCAGAAACCACAGCTTGATGGATGACTATCAGGAGCTCAACGAAGGTTACGGGGAAGGTGTCTCTTTTAGGGGACGTCTCCTAATTGAGCTTGCAGTGGAAATCCTCTCTGGTGGAGCTCAGGAATCAAAGTTCTCAAAGATGATCAAGGATGTGAAGCGGGGGTCACCAAAGGACAAAGATTCTAAAAGTTCAAAAGGGACCGGAAAAGACAAAGGGGCAGAAGATGGCAAGCCACCTTCCTCTCCAGATAAAACAAATTCAACAGATGCGGAAGTGGAAGCTTTTGATGTGCCCCCTGAGGTAAATAATTAAAATCTGGATCTGCTTTACTAGATGGATCCCGAGAAGTAGGTCTGGCCTTGTTGTAGATAACACAGCTCCTACTGAAAGGTAGTTCTGTGGGTCATTTTTTCAAAATTTTCTGTTTCCTCAACACACTACATTTCCCAGAAGAGTTGAGTTAGAGGTACTTTTGCATTCAGAAACAATGATAATGTATTATGATCTATTGAGGCAGGATAAGGAAATAACATAATCATGTGCCAGTAGTGGGATTCAAAAATTTTTATACCGGTCCTGTGGGTGTGGCTTGGTGGGCGTGGCTTGGTGAACGTGGCAGTGGAAGGATACTGCAAAATCCCCATTTCCACTCCACTCCAAAGCAAAGATACGATAAAATCCCCATTCCCTCCCCACCCCACTAACCTGCTTCCCAGCTCCATTCTCCTGTGCAGGGCAACAGAAGACCCAGTCGATCAGCTGGGACTCAGAAGGCAGTGCATAGATGGGGGTGGAGCCAGCCAAGGGTGGTATTTGCCGGTTCTCTGAACTACTCAAAATTTCTCCTACTGGTTCGCCAAAACCAGTCAGAACTGACTGAGTACCACCTCTGACGTAACCCAAACCAGCAATCAAAGACTATTCAATTATACTAAAGAATATAATAAGACAAACAAAGACCTTATGACCCTTCTGGCAAGGAATCCCAAGGAGATGATGGCAGGTGGAATCCTTTCAAAGCTAGAACCTATGCTCCATGGAGCATAGGTTCTGAACATGGAGCATAGGTTCCATGGAGCATAGGTTCTGAACCATAATTAAGCACATCTGCTTCTCTATGGTCTCATCTCACTGGATTTTATCAGTGACAAGAGGATAAGTATCTGTTTTGGAATATGCTGTATTCCTGCCAGGACTAAGATCATCAAATTTTGTTGAAGGTTGTGATGAGACCATATGAAAGTTAAGGCTCATCTATTTCTTAAGGTTATATAGCAATAGCAATAGCAGTTAGACTTATATGCCGCTTCATTGGGCTTTTAGCCCTCTCTAAGCGGTTTACAGAGTCAGCATATTGCCCCCAACAATCCAGGTCCTCATTTTACCCACCTCGGAAGGATGGAAGGCTGAGTCAACCCTGAGCCGGTGAGATTTGAACAGCTGAACTGCAGAAATGCAGTCAGCTGAAGTAGCCTGCAGTGCTGCATTTAACCAGTGAGCCACCTCGGCTCTTATGAAGATGGGAAATTATCATTCTACTCTACAAGTCAGAACAAAGAACTAGGCGGAAGAGTGTGACCTTTTAGTGACTAAAACAAATATTTGCTTAATTATGCACTACATGTTTGTCCACTACATGAGAATATTAAGAAAGAGGCATACAGCATTATCTAATTCTTCCTCTGTTGGAGCCACCCTCACTACAGAAGGTTCATGTAGAAGTCATATGTTCTTAAAACGCTTTACAATTTGTACTGGGCCTATGTCAACACGCAAATCTCTAAAGGCAGAGACCGATGGAGCTGGCCTTCTGTTTGCCTCCAAAGCACCTAGGGCAGTGGTTTTCAACCTGTGGGTTGGGACCCCATTGGGGGTCAAACAACCCTTTCAAAGGGGCTGCCTAAGATCATTGGAAAACACAAATTTTTGATGGTCTTAGGAACCGAGACATCAATTTTATGGTTGGGGGTCACCACAACATGAGGAACTGTATTAAAGGGTCACGGCATTGGGAAGGTTGAGAACCACTGACCTAGGGGCAAAACAAGATGTCACAGATGGAGGAGGATTAAAGAGAGATCCAACCTAGAATTAAAGAGAAATTTCTTGACAGAACAATTAATCAGTGGAACATCTTACCTCCAGAAGTTGTGGGTGCTCCATCATTGCAAGTTTTCCAGGAGAGACTGGGCAGCTGGAACAATAGTCTCCTGCTTGAGCAGGGGATTGGACTAGAGGATCTCCAAGGTCCCTTCCAATCCTATTATTCTGTGTTCTATGTTCTAGTTCTACTTTAAATTATATGCAGTGCCAACCTTGGGATGGTAGGAAGCGCCAAGAGCTGTTATCTCCTTGGTGTTCTTATATTTATATCTGATCTGTCTGCATATTAAATCAGAGACATTTTTAAGGAAGAGCATCAACATCCTTTGATGGCAAATGGTGTGACTAAGGCTGAAGGCAAAAGGATGAGTGAATGGGTAATGAGGGTAGCATTGATGAAAAGAATATGGAATGATTAGGGGACTGGAGACTAAAACATATGAAGAACGGTTGCAGGAACTGGGTATGTCTAGTTTAATAGAAAGAAGGATTAGGGGAGACATGATAACAGTGTTCCAATTTCTCAGGGGTTGCCACAAAGAAGAGGGAGTCAAACTATTTTCCAAGGCACCTGAGGGAAGAACAAGAAGCAATGGGTGGAAACTAATCAAGGAGAGAAGCAACTTAGAACTGAGGAGAAATTTCCTGACAGTTAGAACAATTAATCAGTGGAACAGCTTGCCTCCAGAAGTTGTGAATGCCCCAACACTGGAAGTTTTTAAGAAAATGTTGGATAGCCATTTGACTGAAACGGTATAGGGTTTCCTGCCTAGGCAGGGGGTTGGACTAGAAGACCTCCAAGGTCCCTTCCAACTCTGCTATTGTATTGTATTGACTTGTGCTTGATAGCACTATGTAAAATGCAACATATTTCATCCACATGAGGGGGTTTTCTGTCCTTGGGCCTTGCAGATTTGCTTTTAAGGATCCTCGGCTTTTTAGAGCAGGTTGTGAAAATGGGAAGGGAGTAGGGCTGCAGGGACAGAGAAATTACTTCTCCCAGTTCTATTGATGTAAGTAATTTGTTAACTTGTCCAGGGGCTTATTGTTTAGAGCTGAACAGTATAATTAAACAGGTGACATTTTATCCTAAACACACACATTATTTAACATTGATTTCATGCCATATGCGCTTAGGCATGAATAAAGAAGTCAGTAATTTATGTTGGTAATCAACCTTGTTGCAGCATTTTATATATATCTCCCGTAAAGCTAACTTTTATCTTATGGAATTGCCTGTAAGAAAAAAAATGCTCAGTGCATAATAATCAGGGCACAGATTGGTACTTGATGAGGATTTGTTTTGGTATAAAATGACATAAGTACTTTTACCATCTGATGCCGGCAGCCATATTCAAATGAAATGCATTTGTAAATTCTGCCTGAATCATTGACAATGACTTATGTGAAGATGGATTAGAACTGAATTATCTAAGAATTGATGTAATTGAGGCTTCACCTCTATCAAATCTCATCAATTTCCATGGAGGTAACGTCTAAGTCATGATATGCAATATTGTACAATATGATTCTCTTAGAACTTAAGGGCATCCAATAGATATCTGGTCATTGACTGTAATAAAAGGTTGATCAGGTGATCCAATACAGCAAGCTTTTCAAGTTGGTGGAAATTTTGAAAACCTGTTACAAGCGGATTTGGCAAGTAACAAAACATCTTGATTTGCGCAGGGCTGTGGCCATCAATTATTTTAGTTTCTAAAGAGGCTTCTAACTTGCAGTGGTGGGATTCAAATAATTTAACAACCGGTTCTCTACCCTAATGATTTCTTCCAAGAGCCACTTCACCAAACTGCTCAGAAAGTTAACAACTGGTTCTCCCGAAGTGGTGCGAACCGGCTGAATCCCATCACTGCTTCTAAGGGTTAGCTATGGCCAGAGGCATTGCTAAAATACAAGTTATGCTTGAAGCCAGTAATTTTTTTTTTTTTTGCAAACTTACTAGTTTCCTATTCATTTTTGTTTCATTTAAAGGAATCTAAAAAGTAAAATAAACAGTGCAAGAAATGACTTTCATCTATGTTTTGCTCAGTTCCATAGCATATATTTCCCATAGCAAATATAAAACCAGCAGTGTGCCAAATTTTTCTGTGCATATCTTAGTGTCTGTTCATGTGTAAGCTATTACAAATTCATTTTAAAATAGATTCCCTTTGTTATGTCTTCATCAGATCCATGAGGAACAACTTGAGGAGTTCCTTCTTTTTGGGGCATTTTTTGAAGCAACAATGATTGATCGGAAGGTTGGAGATAAACCAATAAGCTTTGAAGTATCTGTTGGTATGCGTATACAACTCTATTCCAAATAGAAATTCCCCAGGCTGATGTTGCTGTTAACCATTTGATTTGGCTGTTCTTTCAAATAGCGTTACCTAATTTAGAAAGTGGGTACCAATATCTCAGGGGTTGCCACAAAGAAGAGGGAGTCAAACTATTCTCCAAGGCACCTGACGGTAGAACAAGAAGCAATGGGTGGAAACTAATCAAGAAGAGAAGCAACTTAGAACTGAGGAGAAATTTCCTGATAGTTAGAACAATTAATCAGAGGAACGACTTGCCTCCAGAGGTTGTGAATGCCCCAACACTGGAAGTCTTTAAGAAGATGTTGGATAGCCATTTGTCTGAAACGGTATAGGGTTTCCTGCCTAGGCAGGGGGTTGGACTAGAAGACCTCCAAGGTCCCTTCCAATTCTGCTATCGTATTGTACCAGATGTGGTATTCTGTCGGTTTGCCCCGATTCGGGCGAACCAGTAGTAGCGGCAGTGGGAGGCTCCGCCCACCTGCCCAGATGTCATCACTGTGCATGTGCAGAAGCACCACGCGCACGCTTCCGGTTCCATACCGGTAGCGAAGGTAAGAGGATTTCATGCCTAGTGGGTACTAAT
Source organism: Thamnophis sirtalis (assembly GCF_051295495.1). NCBI lineage: Eukaryota > Metazoa > Chordata > Lepidosauria > Squamata > Natricidae > Thamnophis > Thamnophis sirtalis. The sequence continues at coordinate 113,191,419 of NW_028261382.1, read as the reverse complement.
ACCATGAAAAAACCCCACATCTTGTTCTCTCCTCAGGTTGCTTGATTCAGGGCCAGTAACAAACTTCAGGAAAGATCCAACATGTCTCTTCAGTACAAGAAAAAAAATTCTTTCATTCAAGTTACCTCAGTTGTTATCTCAAGATAACAAGCCTGTATTATCAGCTTGGGTGTAGAGAAGAAGGCTTTTTAGGTAAATAAGCCTAAGTCTAATATTGACTGAAACATGAGGCTTGGGAGAGGCTGAGTATCTCAGAACCTCATGAGTGTATTTGTGTACTATGGTTAAGAACAAGCCCTTATCCTGTTTCTCCACCCTCTGAAGAAAAGTTAAGGGAGATACTTTTCCATTACTCATGTTGGCTAGTATAGATAGTCCTCGACTTATGGCCACCATTGAGCCCAGAATTTATGTTGCTAAGTGAGGAATTTGTTAAGTGAGCTTTACGACTTTTTATTTTTGCTACATTTGTGAAGCGAAACCCTGCAGTTGCTGTCTTAGCAACATGGTGAGTCTGGTTTGCCCATTGGCTTTGCTTGTCAGAAGGTCTCAAAAGTTGCTCATTCGACCCTGGGACCCTGGGCAACCGTCATAAGCATGAGCCAGTTGTCAAGCATCTGAATTTTGATCACATGACCACAGGGATGCTGCAAAGGTTGTAACTGTGAAAAATAGCCATGTCACTTTTTTTCACTTTTTTGTAACTTTGAACGGTCACTAAATGAAATGTTGTAAGTCAAGGACTACTTGTCCTGTATTTCTCAACTGGATATGATTCTATAGGATCAAATAATTGATAGGATAGTAGTCCAAACCGTCAGGATACCAATGGGAAGGTTGCAGACAGGGATTTTTCAATGACCAAGGATATAGGTGAATCACACAGGTGATTTGTTATAGGGATCCAATTTAGGATGCCTTTCTAAAGCCTGGACTATAGGAGATCTCTCAAAAACTACCTGAAGGAAGGAGAATTATGGTTGGGCCTATTCCAAAGTTCTCTTTTTCCAAGGAATCAAGATTGCCATTTGCATTTATCGTCAGATTAACTAGATTCTGCTTTAATTGCCACTCTAGCTTCAATAGAAAGACTCCAAAACATCGACTTGAAAACATAGACATGCAAAACAACGAGATCTCTTTATTTACATATTTCCTTCTTCTCTCTCTCTCTCTCTCTCTCTCTCTCTCTTTCTTTCTGTCTTTCTGTTTTTGAAATGGAGATGAGCACCGCCCCCTAGAGTCAAGAATGACTAGCACATATGTGCGGGGGGGGGGGGGGACCTTTACCGTTAACTTATAGTTTCGTACACCACACAAAGTCCACTGTAGTTGGCCGCCAATAAATTTAAACAAACAAACAATTAATGAATGCAATGTTGTTATACTGCCTGTGAAATTAGACAGACGTTGGTTGTCCACTGATGAACCCAAAACCAATTGTAAAACTTGGTTACCTTTTTCTTAAGCATTTGGATACCTGAGGGAGTTACAGTATTAGCACTGGCGGAGGGAGATGTTCTGTGAAATCCTGCAGAATTTTAAGAAATCTTTATGCTACCCTCTCATCAGCACCAGATGTCTGGGACTGTAAATGAATTCCTGGCTTTTATCTTTAGTCCTAGTCTCATTTCCATCTTTCTCATTTTGCCATCCTGACAAGCAGTTTGGGTTTTTGCAGGGAACTTTGGAAACGTGATTGACGGAGTGTCATCTGGAGCCAGGGGGAAGAAGAAGACCCATGAAGAAGAAGAAGAAGGCTCCCCTTTGCTGCAAGAAGGAACAGGAGAAGATTCACCTGATGTTGCAATGCCTCTGATATCTACCACATCTCCTGAAAAGCCATTAATTACAGAAGGAAACAGGTAGATTCGTTCTGCTAGGTCTCCATCTCTTGCTCTCTTTAGAACTTAAAAAAACAGTGTTGGAAGGGACCTTGGAGGTCTTCTAGTCCGGTTCCACCACAAATGCGCGAACAACAAAAGCACGCCTGACTAAACCGCAGTGACAAAACCGCGCCGACAAAACCGTGCGACGAATGAGCGACGAATGAGCCCTGAAGCGCACCGACAACAGCGCGCCAACAGAAGCGCGCTGTAACCTAACCCTAAACCTAACCCTAAACCTAACCCTAACCCTAACCCTAACCCTAAGCCTAACCCTAACCCTAACCCTAACCCTAACCCTAAACCTAACCCTAAACCTAACCCTAACCCTAACCCTAAACCTAACCCTAACCCTAACCCTAACCCTAACCCTAACCCTAACCCTAACCCTAAACCTAAACCTAACCCTAAACCTAACCCTAACCCTAACCCTAAACCTAACCCTAAACCTTACCTTAACTTAAATCGCGCTTCTGTCGGCGCGCTGTTGTCGGCGCGCTGTTGACATCGCGGTTTTAGTGCTGCGGTTTTGTCGGCGCGCTTATGATGTTCGCGCTTTAGTCGGATCACGTTCTAGTCCAAGCCCCTGCTCAAGCAGGAACCCCTATGCCCGGGATGGAGAACCTATGACACGCGTGCCACAGGTGGTACACGGAGCCATTTGTCAGGGCACGCGAGGCGTTGCCCTGTCAGCTGGCCAGTGCACATGCAAAAACAGTCTCCCCTGCCCCACTGGAGGCCCTCTGGAGGCTTCAGGAGCTTCCCTGAAGCCCCCGGAGCGCAAAAAACCGGCCCTATGGGCAAACCGGAGGTTCCCACACACGAGCCAAAAAAGGTTTGCCATCACTGCCCTATGCCATTCCAGGACAAATGGCTGTCCAGTCTCTTGAAAACCTCCAGTGATGGAAGGTCCACGGTTTCTTGAGGCAAGCTGTTCCACTGGTTATTTATTCTCACTGTCAGGAAATTCCTCCTTTAACGGGGGTTCTTCATATAATGGATTGGCACATCATTGAGCTACTGAACCAGTTTTGAAGCTAATAGGATACCATTACTGCCTCCTGGGCTCCATTTTTGGTGGCAGAGGGCTGCAGGAAGCTGTCACAGCCGAAAACGGAGGGCTGTGCGTGGCCCTCATGGGCTCTGTTTTCACTGACAGAGTGTTAGCAAAACAAACTACTAGCAAAAGTGGCCTTTGATCACACAAGTGACATTGAGCTGGCCACGCCCATTCGGGCCATGCCTACCCCAGCCCCTCCGAGGTCAAACACAACCTTCATGCGGCCCTCAATGAAATTGAGTTTTTGACACCCCCTGCTCTTAACAAATAACCCCACAGCTCCCTGCTTATTATGCAATTGCTCTTTCTGGAAATTTGGGGATTCGTCTCTGTGCGCTGTGATGTACCTGATGCATTTTAAATAGTCAAGGAAGGTTAAGGATTAGCAGCCTAGAAACACTTGCGTATTTGGAATGGAAGCACCTGAAAAAGAAGCTGTTAGACAGGTGGAAAACGTTGCAGCTGAAAAATAAGGCTGCCTCGAAAATATTGTTCCCGGAGAACAAACATAAAACACCAGACTTGGAATGAAGTCATCAGTCAGTGTGTCAGAATGACGGTGTAATACACAGAACTGAACTACCTGCAGTTTTCTTTGTGTTTGTAGGGAAGTGTATTTTTTTAAGCCCAAGAAATTTCTAAGTTCAGATATATAAATATTTTATTGATTCATTTCAGTCCATTTAAATGGACATCAGTCAGACAATAAGGACTGGATGGTTAACTTAACATTTGCGGGAACCTGTTTTCAGTCATGGCTGCTTCAATTTCTTTAAAATAATGTATCAAATGACTTTGTACTGGACCATAATCTGTTATGAACATAAAGGCAGTGATATGATGTTAACTGATGTGAATAAACTAAACCAGGGGAGATTTGGCTAAAGGCTGGATGTGAAATCTCCCCTCCCAGATATAGGTTAGACCAGGAAATAAAAACCAAGCCAATTGTATACAGGTAGTCCTCAACTTATGACTACAATTGAGCCCAAAATTTATGTTGCTAAGTGAGAAATTTGTTAAGTGAGTTTTGCCCCCTTTTACGAATTTTCTTGCCACCTTTGTTAAGGGAGTCACTGCAGTTGTTAAGTGAATAACATGGTTGCTAAGGGAATCTGGTTTCCTCATTGTCTTTGCTTGTCAGAAGGTCACAAAAGGCGACCACATTACCCCCCAGATACTGCAACCGTCATAAAGGTGAGTCAGTTGTCAAGCATTCAAATGTAAATCATGTGACTATGGGAATGCTATAGCGGGCATTGTGAAAAATGGTCGCGTCGCTTTTTCAGTGATATTGTAACTTTGAACAGTCACTAAATGAACTGTTGTAAGTTGAGGACTACCTGTATTATTGCTGAGGAACTTAGCATGGCTGTTTTGATGAAGAATTAAGCTCAAATCGAAAGAGATTTTTGCTCTTTTCAATGCAAGGAAAGAACTGGCTCGAACCCTACCCTCAAACTGTTTGATGTCAAAAGATGAAAAAAAAAAACTTTCCCATGGTACTGCCTGGTGTGATGGATGGATGGATGGATGGATGAAAGGATGGAAGGAAGAAAGGGAAGGGAAGGGGAGGAAAGGAGGAAGGAAGGAGGGAGGGGAGGGAGGGAGGGAGGGAAGGAAGGAGGGAGGGAGGGAGGGAAGGAAGGAAGGAAGGAAGGAAGGAAGGAAGGAAGGAAGGAAGGAAGGAAGGAAGGAAGGAAGGAAGGAAGGAAGGAAGAAAATTAAGAAATGGGACACCCAGGCATATCTGAGAATCCCAAAGAGTGGTTTGACCAGGTTCTAGCAGCACCAATGATTCAATTCTCTTCAACATCGTCATCAATGATTTGGATGAGGGAATAAACGGGGAACTCATCAAATTTGCAGATGACACCAAGATGGCAGGAATAGCCAACACTCTAGAAGACAGGCTTAAGATACAGAAGGATCTTGACAGACTTGAACATTGGGCACTATCTAATAAAATGAAATTCAATGGTGAAAAGGGTAAGGTTCTACATTTAGACAAGAAAAACGAAATGCACAGGTACAGTATAGGTGGTACCTTGCTCAATAGTAGTAACTATGAGCGGGATCTTGGGAGTTCTAGTGGACAACCATTTAAATATGAGCCAGCAGTGTGCAACAGCTGCCAAAAAAGCCAAGACAGTTCTAGGCTGCATAAACAGAGGAATAGAATCAAGATCATGTGAAGGGTTAATACCACTTTATAAATGCCTTGGTAAGGCCACACTTGGAATACTGCACCAGTTTTGGTCGACACAATGTAAAAAAGATGTGCAGAGAAGAGCAACAAAGAGGATTAGGGGTCTGAAAACTAAAACATATGAAGAGCGATTGCAGGAACTGGGTATGTCTAGTTTGATGAAAAGAAGGACTAGGGGAGACATGATAGCAGTCTTCCAATTTCGCAGTGGTTGCCACAGAGAAGAGGGAGTCAAACTATTCTCCAGAGCACCCAAGGGTAGAACAAGAAGCAATGGATGGGAACTAATCAAGGAGAGAACTAAGGAGAAATTTCCTGACAGTTAAACAATCAGTGGAACGACTTGCCTCCAGAAGTTGTGAATGCTCCAACACTGGAAGTTTTTAGGAAGATGTTGGATAACCATTTGTCTGAAATGGTATAGGGTTTCCTGCCTAGGCAGGTTGGACTAGAAGACCTCGAAGGTCCATTCCAACTCTATTGTTCTATTCTTATTCTATTCAATTAATTCATTAATCAATTCATAATTTAATTGGATATCTTTTTTAAAAAACAGTTAATTTTTTTTGAAAAATACTTTTTTTATTTTCCATTTTCATAACATATAATCACATGTATACTATTACATAGCCAATATCCTATTGCAGTGTTTCTCAACCTTGGCAACTTGAAGATGTCTGGACTTCAACTCCCAGAATTCCCCAGCCAGCATTCACTGGCTGGGGAATTCTGGGAGTTGAAGTCCGGATATCTTCAAGTTGCCAAGGTTGAGAAACACTGTCCTATTGTATTAACTAGTAATTACATCAGTTCCTTTTGTCATCAACGCCCAGAAAGATAAAAACCCATTATTAGCTCTTCTGCTCTCCACACACCTCTTTCTTCTACCTCTCTCCTACCTCCTTTCTTCCTTCCATCATCCTTTTCTACTCTACTTCCCCTTCCCTTCTCCTTCTCCTGTCTCTGCATTCCACTCCTCCTTATCCTCCTCATCTTCCCCCCTTACCCTCTCTCCTATCCCTCTCTTCCTCTCTTTCTTCTTTCCTCTGTTTCCCACTCTTCCTCTCATTGGTGTATTTCCGCTTCTGAGCAAACTCTATTCTATGTTGATGGTATTTATGCTTCCATATCAATATACTTAACATATCTTGGTTTTAAAGAAAAAATAAGAGAAGACAGTATACATGTGCAATCATATTACATTAAAATTTAACACCCCTCATCAAGCCTAATATGCATTCCTCCCTCCCTCCCCCCCCCCCCCCAGTCTTCCCTCCCCTGACTTCCCAGAAAGTTGGTTGGATTAGAAGACCTCCAAGTCCTGACTTGGGAAGTGGGTCTCAACGGACCAATGAGCATTCTTCTCTTTCAACAGAAACTACCTATACTTGCCATACGGTGAGAAGAAGCCTTGTGTTTATGTCAAGAGCTTTTGGGGGAATCAAACCTTTCGGCTGTATTTCTCAAATACCCTGGAAAAAATGGGAGATCTCTTGGTAAGTTTGGAATAATGCTGATGTTTGAGCCGCACACAGAGAATGCGTCTTTGTGAAACAATTTTGAACTGAATTTATTATATTTCTATGCCGCCCTTTTCCCCGAAGGGGACTAATTTTCAATCAATCAACCAATCAATCAACTCAGTTGTTTGAACTGGCATAAGTGAGCAGCCTTTTCTGGATGGTTTGAAATGCTGAATACATACTGAGGATGCATTGTGCTCCTACGCTTTTGCTGTTATTTTCGAGGGGTTGCTTCTATTTATTAAATTCGTAGACTTCCTAAAGTCCCTGGTTATCCACTGAGTTGCCTTTGCAAAATGGGTAGCCATACAAATTGACTAAATAAATAGGTTTTTATAATACAGTAATTTCCCTCTAGAGTGAACACACATCTCTTATTGGAAATCTTTCTGTTAATTAAACTGTTTTGAATCCAGTGAGAAGGAGCTGGTATATTCACTCTCTAGTAAAAATGGTTTAGGTTTTGTAGGAGTTAGCACCCACCTCTCTCCTAGAAGAATGAAGTATCCTAGGAAATATTGAAAAGGCAGAATATTGTATTTCCCTGGATCAGGAATGGAGAAACATGTTTTTTAGGCAGGAAACAGACTCACTCTTAATAGCCCCCACTTTTCTTAATGGGGCATTAAAATGACTGAGCTAGTCTACTTTACATAACAAAGATAGGATTGGCCTTATATAGAAATTCACCCCATGGCATCTGGGAACTCAATCAAACTTGGATTCAAAGCACAACCTAAAGAGTTGCCCCTGCATGGCCCCATGGGAGTCTGACAACCAATCAGAATACATTTCTTACACAGGAACAGGAAACAGAGCGGTGGGATCGAACAGAGAGTGTAAAGCCAGGAACTTTCAGCCCTTCTTTCTCTTTTCTTCTTCGCCCAACATCTTGAAGCATGTGATCACCTTTTTCCCCAAGACCTGAAGCCATGTGGTCCTGTCCACTATTAAACCATCTTTCCAAGCGATCTCCATGTTTCCCCTATCTTTTCCTCCACTTGGAGCTGAACCCAGAATGACTTTTCTTCCAACAGTTTGTTTTACTATTATGGTGTATCACTTGTCACACAGGCTTCCTTTTAATAGTGTCAGAAAGGTTAGACTTCTTTCTTTTCTCTTTTTCTCAAGTCGGAATTTTAATAAAACACACCAGACAATCAGTGGAGAGTCGAAATATATTTATTCAGCCAAAGTTGTCGAGTTGCTTTGGATGGATGGCTACACCATCTACTTATAAGTCTTTTAAAGATTTAGTCGATCATTATCAATGGTATAAAATATATTGGCTTATTACAAGAGTTTCCTATTGGCCCTATCAGCATGAACATCTTGTGCATCAACACCCCAATCAACAACTAAAAAATTATGCACAACCAGGCATAAACCATAAATATGATGCATAGAATAGCTCAAAGTACATATTCCAGTAGAGGGAAGTTCCCTGAGAATGGGCTTCAGCAGGAATCAAAAAATTCAGAAGACTAAATCTCTTGTCCCGGTGACTGACCTAGATTGGATCCTGCAACATTATTCCGGGATACTTATATTTGCCTTCATTTGTGAAAAGTTTCCTTTTATAGTCTTTAAATAAATGTTTTCTTATCTTCAAGTTTCAGCAAACTTCATTATTTAGAGTTTAGCAGATGTTTCTTTAGCTACAGCTAAACAATGGGCATTTTTTTTCTTTCCTATACATGTGTTTTTCTAAATATATGTTTTCTTTTGTTACATGAAAGATTCACCTATTTATACTAACAGTGGGAACCAGCTACTGTCTTCCTTATTGTAAGCATATAAAAATATTCCAACAATAAATGCACCGAAATGGATAGACTCACAAAAGAACTAAAAGACAAAGAGGAATCCGAGTATTACTTAGTATGGTACCAATGGCTAAAGAGGGGGAAAGTAGGAAAGCAATAAAGGGGGGGGGGAGATTAAGAGACCAGAAAATAAATACAAAACTGCAGAATTAACAAGAGGGAAAAATATAAGATATATTGTATATAAAAATAGTATGAAATATGATCAAATGTATGAAAAAGATATATTATATGGAATTATTAGAGATAGAAGATATGTATGTGTGTGTGTGTATACATACATACATACATACATACATACATATATACATACATACATACATAGATGTATAAGGCATATATGTATAGATAAAAAACCATAATGGATAAAAAAATATTCCAACAATAATATATATCTAAAGCAATATGGGTCGCAGTGGCTCAGTGGCTAAGACGCTGAACTTGTCGATCAGAAAGGTCGGCAGTTCGGGGATTCAAATCCCTAGGGCAGCGTAACGGAATGAGCTCCCGTTACTTGTCCCAGCTTCTGCCAACCTAGCAATTTTAAAACATGTAAAACTTCAAGTAGAAAAATAGGAACCATCTTTGGTGGGAAGGTAACAGAGTTCCATGCATCTTCAGCGTTTAGTTATGCTGGCCACATGACCACGGAGACATCTTCGGACAGCACTGGCTCTTCGGCTTTGAAATGGAGATGAGCACCGCCCCCTAGACTCGGGAACGACTAGTACATAGGTGCAAGGGGAACTTTTACCTTTACCTTAAAGCATCGGCTGCTGTTTGGAATTATTTTAATGCCCTTCATAATATTGATCTTCTCTTTATCTTTCAGGAAGAAGGTTTGGAGCAAGTGAAAGATCTCATTAAAGTTTCTGAAGTTGCATCAGAAGAGAAAATAAAGTCAACTCTGAGTGATTTTATCAAGCAAAGTAGGTAAGAATACTCAGGGAAGAAACCTCTCAGAATAGTCCTACATGGTTGAGAGAAACTGGTGATGTTTGGAAAAGTTACACTTTCTGAATCATGTAGAGAGAGCCAGTTTGCAGGTAGTCCTCAACTTACAGCCACGATTAAGCTCACAATTTCTGTTGTTAAGTAATACATTTGTTAAGTGAGTTTTGCCCGATTTTTACGATCTTCCTTGCCATAGTTGTTAAAAGAATCACTTAGTAACCCGGTTGTTAAGTGAAACTGGCTTCTCCATTGACGTTGTTTGTCAGTAGGTCATAAAAGGGGATCACATCAGGGGTGGGTTCCGGCAGGATTATGATCGTGGGAAACAGCAACGGTCATAAATATGAAGCAGTTGCCAAGCATTTGAATTTTGATCACATGATCATGGGGATGTTGCAGAGATCGTAACTGTGAGAAACAGCGCCATTGTAAACAGCAGAAACAACAACAGAAACAGCGCCATTTTTCAGCGCCATTGTAACTTTCAACAACTAATTCAGAATTGCTTGCTTTTTTTATATCCTATAAGTATAAAAGTTATTACTGGCTTTGATTCCAATTTTATGCAAAGATCTACTTTCAATTGTTTTTTCCTTTATAAATTTACCAGCAATTCATTACTAGATAATCCAGCAAGTGTTTGAATCTTCCAGAAGAACATAACATTGATTGGAAGTGTTCATTAACAATTCTTGCAAACAGATATTGCCAAAATCCACAAGATCAACATAATTATGCATATTTGTTTAAACTTCCATTGGGTGCGGCGATGGAGGTGCAAAATAACAACCTATTCCCCCAATACATTTAATTTCCTTTGGAATATTAACATAGAAATTGTGTTTCTGAAGCCTCATATTTTTCATAAATAAAAATGATGATTCTATTTTAATATTATAAATTAAAGCTCTTAGTATATTCTGCCTCTCTACTTTGCTGAATCAAAGTATATCCTGGTAGAAGCGCTACCAGGAGATATATATATATTAAAGAAATGTTCTTTTATTGCCTCTAAAGCTTCCTTTGTGCATCCATAGGGCCTTTATCACAAATGCTGAAAAAAAGCCCAAACTCTTGAATCGGACAGCTTTGGATAAAAAAAGATTGAAACTGTGCAAGCAAGAACTGGTATGTGGACTATTTGATTAGGCTGTTGTGGGAATGAATTAGAAACTTGCTGGACCAATTGTCTGGCATTATATTTGTGCTAAGCCATGTATGGTTTAACTATAATGTAGCAATAGCAATAGTTAGGCTTATATACCGCTTCATAGGGCTTTCAGCCCTCTCTAAGCGGTTTACAGAGTCAGCATATTGCCCCCAACAACAATCTGGGTCCTCATTTTACCCACCTCGGAAGGATGGAAGGCTGAGTCAACCTTGAGCCTGGTGGGATTTGAACAGCCAAACTGCTGAACTGCAGTGCTGAATTTAACCACTGCGCCACCTCGGCTCTTAATGTAATGAATAAACTGAATAAACTGTTCCAAGATCGAATCTGAGTCAGTCAATGGGACCAGAATAGAATGGAATTCTTTATTGGCCAAGTGTGATTGGACACACAAAGAATTTGTCTTTGGTGCATATGCTCTCAGTGTATATAAGAAGACAAGATATCTTCGTCAAGAATCATAAGGTACAACACTTAATGATAGTCACAGGGTACAAATAAGCAATCAGGAAATAATATCAATATAAATTGTAAGGATACAAGCCACAAAGTTACAGTCCTGCAGTCATAAGTGGGAAGAGATGGGTGATAGGAACAATGAGAAGACTAATAGTAATAGTAGTGCAGCCTTAATGAATGGTTTGACAGTGGTGAGGGAATTATTTGTTTAGCAGAATGATGGCGTTTGGGAAAAAACTGTTCTTGTGTCTAATTGTCTTGGTGTGCAGTGCTCTATAGCATCGTTTTGAGGGTAGGAGTTGAAATAATTTATGTCCAGGATGCGAGGGGTCTGTAAATATTTTTGACTCGTGCAGTATACAGGTCCTCAATGGAAGGCAGGTTGGCAGTAATTGTTTTTTTCTGAGTTCTGGTTATCCTCTGAAGTCTGTGTCTGTCGTGTTGGGTTGCAGAACCAAACTAGACAGTTATAGAGAGCAGACTGCTAGAGCAGGGGTCGGCAACCCCCTGGGTCTGGAGCCGCATGTGGCTCTTTCATCCCTCTGCTGTGGCTCCCTGTTGCCGGTCGGTTCCACAATTGATAGGGCTTTCAGTTAGGACAGGTAGAGGAAAAAGGACCCCGCACAAGGAGGAGACTCTATGAGGGGGGAACTGGACTTCCAGTTGGCAGAGGAAAAAGGACGCCATGCTAGGAGGAGACTCTATGGTGGGGGAACCAGTCAGGTCTAGAATTGAATGGTGGGGGAGACTTCTGGTTAGGACTTTTGTGGCTCTTTGAGTGTTTAAGGTTGCAGACCAGTGGTGAAATCTAAATTCTGTGGGCATGGCTTGGTGGGTGTGGCTTGTTGGGGGTCATGTGACCAGGGGTGGGTTTCGACCGGTTCGCACCGGTCCCTGCGATCCGGTTGGTCGCCGAACCCGGAAGTAAGTAACTTCTGGGAACGGCGAAGCCCCGCCCCCCGCGCCCGCGCGCGCCCGCACACCCGCGCCCGCTCCTTACCCGGTTTTTTTGAATTTTGCGCTTTCCACGCATGCGCAGAACGCCTGCACGATCCTCCAGGAGCAGCTGGAGCATCGCGCAGACGCTAGTACGCACGCGTGCGCCGCGTGCGTGCGCGAGGACGCCGCCGGCCTCGTTCCAACCGATCCGGTTGGAACGGGGCGAGAAACCCACCCCTGCATGTGACTATGTAGTCATGTAACTGGGGGATCAAAAGACAGAAACTCACTTTAACAATGTCCTGCTGGAACAGGGTTGGACTAGGTGACCTCCAGGTCCCTTCCAACCCTGGATTATTCTCTGAAGCTGTGTCTAGTGCCAGGTTGTAGTCCTTCCTTCCTCTTCTTTTTCCCTCCTTCCCTACCTTTCTTTTTCTTTCCCCCTTCTTTCCTTCTCTCTCTGTCTCTGTTTCTCTCTCTCCTTCTTTCTTTCTCAGCAGAGCTGTCTGCAATTTGGCAGCTCAAATCTCACCAGGCTCAAGGTTGACTCAGCCTTCCATCCTTCCGAGGTCGGTAAAATGAGGACCCAGATTGTTGGGGACAATAGGCTGACTCTGTAAACTGCTTAGAGAGGGCTGTAAAGCACTGTAAAGCGGTATATAAATCTAAATGCTATTGGGGGTTGAGGTCTGTTCTCCAAGCTTTTGGGTTGGTTTTATTACCAAACCTTCCATGACCAGGAATTTAGGGAGCGATTCAGGAAAGATTTAAGGAACGATTTCCCTAAATTCCCCTGAAGATATTACCTAGCCTGGTAACAAAATGTTTGGAAACCAATCCCCAAGCTCGGGGAATGAAACTCTACTCTCCTCCTACACCTGAGCTACAGATATTCACCACTACTGCAAATCCGTTGTTTCTCTGTGCTTTTACAGGAAGCCATGTCGAGGGATGCTAAAGGGATTCTCCAGCAGCAAAAAAAGAAGATTTCGCTAGATGAAATGATGCGTGAAACACAAAACTTTATAGAGAGGATTCGGTTCTTAATTGACGAGGTAACTGCTCAAGTTTCCTTTCTTGATCCACTTGACCTTCAAAGGCAGCACCCTACTTTCTGCCTTAGAAATGACTTGTGATAGGTAATGTCTTCTGAGACCGGAGCATTGCTTGCAAATTGCTATGGGCTTCTCTAGTGTAAAGAATAAAAGCATGACTAATTAGGCAATGAGTACCAATAAGAATGAGCACCAGTAGATATGCTTCTCAACATCTCCGTTGGAACTGGAACCTATGGTCAAGATTCACTTTACAAGAGAAAACATAATGTCTCCTTAGCCTACATCTGTGATGGTGAACCTAAGGCCAGAGGTGGTATGAAGCGCCCTCTCTGTGGGCATGCACGCTGTTGCCAGTTGCTCTTCTGGGTTCCATTGTGCACCTGTGCGCCAGCCAGCTGTTCTCTTCCAGGTTCCTGTGCTCCAGGGTGCACCCGTGCTCCAGTTTTGAGACTTGGTGCTCTCTCTGTTTGTTTGTGTGTGTTTGTGTGTTTGTGTGTGTGTGTGTGTATCAGGGGTGGGTTCCTGCCAGTTCTAACCTGTTCCATAGAAGAGGTTCCACAAATCTACCGGGCTGTTTAGAACCGGTTCCAGTTCCCTCCCCCCCCCCCCCCGTCCGCACCACGCTTGCCCTGCCTGCCGCTCACTGATTGGCTGGCTCACCAATCGCCCTGCCCGCCTCTAAGAGTCCTATCTAAACCTTAAAGTCTTAAAGATGTCAACTTTGAACACCCCTGGGGTTTTTCCCCCTAAAGGGTTAGCAGTTAGACTTATATACCGCTTCATAGGGCTTTCAGCCCTCTCTAAGCGGTTTACAGAGTCAGCATATCGCCCCCACAGTCTGGGTCCTCATTTTATCCACCTCGGAAGGATGGAAGGCTGAGTCAACCCTGAGCCGGTGAGATTTGAACAGCCGAACTGCAGAACTGCAGTCAGCTGAAGTAGCCTGCAGTGCTGCATTTAACCACTGCGCCACCTCGGCTCAAGGGGTGCAAAGGTCTTGTAACTTGACAGCTTTAAGACTTGCACATTTCAATGCCAGAGTTCCTGAGCCAACATAACTGGAGGAGGAATTCTGGGAGTTGAAGTCCACAAGTCTTAAAGCTGTCAAGTTTGAACACTCCTGGGTTGTTGTTTTTTCTAAAGGGTTAGGGGTGCAAGGGTCTTGTAACTTGACAGCTTTAAGACTTGTGTGCTTCAAATGCCAGCGTTTCTGAGCCAACATTTTGGTTGCTAAGCAAGAGCGTTATTAAGTGAGTTTCACCACATTTTATAAGTTGGCCATGCCCACCCAGTCACATGACTGCCAAGTCATTCCCACTCGGTCACATGGCTGGCAAGCCACTCCCACTCAGTCTTATGGCTGGCAAGCCACTCCCACAAAGCAGGCCACACCTACAGAAGAGGTTCTAAAAAAATTTGAAACCCACCACTGGTGTATATGTGTGTGTATTTTTTACAAAAACCTTTTCTTACGTTCTGATGTATACATTTGGACGAAGGACATTCAATTTTACTCCCTACCCAACTGAGTCAGCAGATGTCTGAATGTAATTTTAATTTTACCCTATGTTGTACTGAATGTTAGTGAGTCCCTAGCAAGATAACATGTAAACATTGGGGTTATTTTCTTTTTCATGGTTGGTTTTTCATGATTGCCCCATTCTGATGTACAAACATGACTTGTTTAAAAGTAGCCTTATTTGTCTTTTTTTCCACAGCCCTCTCTTTTTTCTTTCTATTTTTTGGAAAATGACAGAGGCATAGGGTCTTAAAAACCCTCTATTATTATCGCATGGATTGAAACACAAACACGCACAAAAACCTCACACTCCCCTGTGTATAATGGGCAATCTAAAAGAAGGAGCTACAGGACTGGAATGAAGGATTAATTTTCCTCATTCCAAGATATTTAATGATGTCAAACTGGGTAGGATTAGTATGTGTTTATGCTACAAAAAACAAAAGCTGAAAGTTAAGAGATCAAAATGTTCAATAAATAAACCCTTAAATCTGAGCTCTGAGTGCCATTAAAAAAGGTATAACATTGTGCCATAAAATAGAGGTTGTAAATACTTTTTTATGAATGCAAGCTGTGCCTGTGTTTTTTAATTTTGAAATATGAGCTCGATGTATTTAACAGAACCTTTTTTCATCGATCTGTATTTTTCAAATGGCTGCGGCTTCAAGAACAGATTTTGCAACCTGCCTTAAGCTGTCAATGTTCCCCTTTCTCAGCCTCAACATACAGTGCCTGACATCTTCATCTGGATGCTTAGCAACCACAAAAGAATCGCCTATACAAGAATCCCAGCCAAAGACGTGCTGTATTCCCCTGTGAAGGAGCAGCGGGGCAAACATTGCGGGAAGATTAAAACCCACTTTTTGAAAGTAAGGCTGAAAAGAAGTAAAATCATCTTAATCCTGACTAAGTCTCATAGCAGTGCCCCCCCCCCCCCAACCTATTGGGCATCAGGGACTGGTTCTGTGGAGAAAGGGATTTCCACGGAGAGAAAGGGGCAAGGGGTTTCGCACGCTGCCTGCATACCGCAGATAGGGCTTCATTTGTTTATGTGGCCCAGTTGCTGGGATCACTGACGTCAGTGCACAGATCGAGGGTTGGGGAGCCCTGTTTTATAGGACATTTATCCGTGACCCATCAAAACCGCGTTCCACAAAAGCGCGGTCGACGAAATCGCGTATGTGACGTCATCACAACGCGACGAAAAAGATCAAAAAATTGAAATAAAAATTAAATTACAGCAAGCCGATTCACATAAAGGTAAGGGTTAGGTTAAGGGTTAGGGTTAGGGTTAGGTTAAGGGTTAGGGTTAGGTTTTTCGTTAGGTTTAGGGTTAGGTTTAGGGTTAGGTTTAGGGTTAGGTTTGGGGGGGTTAGGGTAAGGTTTTCGCTTTATTTTTACATTTTTTGATCTTTTCCATCACGCTGTGATGACGTCGCATACACGCTTTCGTCGACCGTGATTTTGTCGTCCGCGGTTTTGTGGTGGAACCCATTTATCAAGTTGTGTTGTGGCCTGTTGGTCATCAGCCCAACCAGCAGCCGAATCAGATGAGGAGGAGGTGTGGGAGTCAGAGTCAGCATCAAGGCAACCTGAGAACTCTGAGGGGGAAGAGGGAATGGAGCTGGCAGAGAGAGAGAGACAGAGAGAGAGAGAGAGGCAGAGCCTGGGCCATCCTTCAGCCCTCAGATGGAGAGTCAAAAGCCCTCAGGACTGGAGGTGGCTAATGAGGAAGATGAGGAAAAGCTGGGTCCAATGCCTGACGTGTGGATGCAGAGGAGAGGAGAGCAGTGGAAATCTATGGGCCGATCCTCAGGACAGAAGAGCCACCGCTACTAGCGAAGCCCCACCCTAGCTCTGGGGATCAAAGGCAGCGGGAGGAGGATGGACAGACTTGTTTGCCTGCTATGTATATGAGAGAGAGACTTTTGCTGGGGCTGCTGGCACTCCTAATAAATAAATCATTTATTTAACTACAGAGGGTTTGTCATGTTTGGGAACTGGGTCAGAACAGGTTGCCAGAATTATTTGTGAAGCTTCTGAATCTCTCAGACGACTTTCCCAATGAGCTGCAAATATTCTCTTCTATTGCATATGGAGATGCTCAATCATTCGGGTCATGGTTGTCCCAAAGGTGTTTTTTCAAAAGGCAACTTTATAAACTATTGTAGGTGTCATGGCAAGTTAATAGATGTGCAGTATTTTTGCAGTGACAGATTTTGTATTTTTCCCATTTTTTTCCCCCTGCGGAGTAGAATTCTTTCTCCTCTCTTCTCTATCTAAACATCTCTCCTATTATTCAAATTGATATTCTCCACTATTTCTAGATCGGTCTATTAATCCATCTTTCTACGGTACATATTGTATTTTGTTTGTTTGTTTGTTTTCTTCTATAATACCTTTTCAACTTCTGGTCTGGCTACAGCCCTAGAATGTCCTAATAGACTCCCTTCCAAGTACTATCCCAGCTGGGCCCTGCTTAGCTTCTCATGATCAACAGAAGCCATCTAGGTGATGCCACCAGTGGGATATTAGGAAAAGAAATATGGTTAGAAATATCACTAGTGGTTTGATATTTTATCTTTTCCCTTTAGTTGCCAGGAAAAAGGTCTCCAGGTTGGAACGTCCATGGAAAAGTGGACACTTATCTCTGGCTTGGCTCTAGTAACTACGCCCATGCTATTTTCGACAACTTACCAGTTGGATATGAAGCAGAAGCACCTTTGGCAGAAAGCACAGGATCCCATCCTACTCCGTATCCTGCCAGTCTGATCTACAAAAGTGAGATCCTACATTATATATTTAGTTAACATTAGCATTATTTTTCCCCAGAGAGTATACTTCTATTTATTGTTAATCTTGCATTTCATACCTTCAAACAGAGATCTTATTCCTTCATTGTTCAACAAAGCATCACTGCCTATATATACCAGTTTTCATTTGTTCCCCTATTAGAATTGCTTTATCAGCAGCAACATGTCATTATAGTAAGTTCTTAACCTTATAGATTATATCCCCAGACCTTATGTTAATACTTCATTGTGTCATTATTAGATTATTTCACAGCATAATTATATCATCATTTACTTTTTTCAATTAAGGCATAAGTATATCATTTTTCATTTCCAAAGTTTTTTTTCCCCCTAGCCACCGATAAAACAAGTCCCATATCTTATAAAGAATGAAAATAAGGCCTTTAGTTATATTAGATGAAATATCTGAGACGGTAAATAATACTTGAAGATGCAGAGGTTAAAACAACTGTAACCAAACGACATGCTGCATGTGATGATGGTTTTTTTTTTGTCTTTTTTGTCTTTTTTGGCTTCCCCCTCCTCCCCCCACTTTTTTTTTAAACCCTAGCTTATTGTGGTGTTTATTAAATATACAACAGAGAGATATGGGATGTATAAACTTAGTAGGGATGCACCTGTGATCAAATGACATATTGTATGTGATGATGGGGTTTTTCCCCTCCTTTTTTTTTCTTCTCCTTTTCCCATTGTTTTTTTTCCTCTATTGTTATGTGATGTTGTCTTTGTAATTAAAATAAATAAATAAATAAATAAATAAATAAATAAATAAATAAATAAAAAAAAAGTGAGATCCACTTTGTACTTGGGTACTAACAAATTATCTAATGTATGAGGGGTCCTTGATACTCTCTGAACTTGCTTGTTTTCTTGCAAACATTTCATTACCCAACTAGGTAACATCATCAGTCCTAGTAAGGAGTGCTGTTTGCTGTTAGTTTATATTCCAGTGCAGTGCTGGTGAACCTTTTCAGCCCTGAGTGCCGAAACAGGAGTGTATGCGTGGGGAAGCGCCGGAAACTGGAAGAGCAGCTCCCCAGCATGCATGTGTGTGCCTGGAAGCTGAGCTTCCAGTTTCCAGCATGCGCAAAGACCAGCTGGCCAGCACGCATGTGCACGCCAGAAACTGGAAGCTCAGCTTCCTGGCGCACACATGCGCGCCAGGGAGCTGCTCTTCCAGTTTCCGTAGTTCCCATACGTGTGAAGACCAGTTGGAACCCGGAAGAGCAATGGGCGGAGGCTGGCATGTCCAGAAGAGATGGCTTTATGGGCCACTTCTGGCACGCATGCCATAGGTTTGCCATCATGATTCTAGTGGCTTGCCTGTCACACTGAAAGCAAATGACACACATTACTAGCACTGATGAGGTTACCTAGTTTGGGTAATGAAATGTCTGCAAGAAAACAAGCACTCCAGCTCTGAGAGCATCAAGGACCCCTCATATCAACCCTGAGCTACAAATATTCTCCTTTATTAGTATATAATGTCTGTTGTGCAGTTGTTGCTTATAGTTTTAGGCACTTCTTCGACTCTAAAGAACAACATAATTAAAATTTAAAAATTATCTTTGGTTTTTGTAGAAAATGAAACGTAGATCACTGGTTTTATTCAATTGATTGAATTTTCCTGATTATATGTTCTACTCAACAAAAACATACTACTTTAGAAGGAGTCGTTCGAAAAAAGAAAATTAAACGGAAGCCATACATTGGATTATATGACTATATAAATCCCTTCTATTAGAAAGCGAGGATTAGTATAATCCTCACTAACTGCCCCGTCCATTTTGTTATGAAATGTCTGACATGAATTGACTCATCTAATCAGGAACAAATAAGGGTTCAACTTAATTTTCAGCATTAATGAGGAGTTGGGACTTCGGACATTTCATTCTCACAGCAGAAATATCCTGAGTGTTGTGCAACCATGTACATTTTCTTAAATATATAAATTAAATTCACCCTGCTTAAACGGTTCCACCACAAAACCGTGTTTGACTAAAGGGCGCTCGATGAAACCGCGTAGCTGACGTCATCACAGTGTGACAACAGCACGGAGAAAAAAGCACGCTGTGAACGCTAAACCTAAAATTAACCCCTAAACCTAAACCTAACCCCCCTAAACCTAATCCTAAACCTAACCCTAAACCTAACCCTTAACCTAACCTTAAACCTAACCCTAAACCTAACCCTTAACCTAACGCTAAACCTAATCCTAACCCTTAACCTAACCCTAAACCTAACCCTAACCCTTAACCTAACCCTAAACCTAACCCTAACCCTTAACCTAACCCTAAACCTAACCCTTACCTTAACTTGAATCGGCTTGCTTTAAAAGCGCTATTTAAAGCGCCCTTCTTTCTCTGCGCTTGCTGTTGTCGCCCTGTTGATGACGTCAGTGATGCGGTTTCATTGGGCACGCTTTAGTTGAGCGTGGTTTTGTCGTGCCATGGCTTAAACAAGGGCATTTTGAAGCACATCTTGGAATGACCATGTAAATGGTCTCATGGTCAGGCCCAAGAAGTACTAAAAAACTAGGTGCAGAGAATCGTATAATACTCATATGTTGTTGGGCAGGGGTGTCAAACTAGATTTTTTCGAGGGCCAGATCAACATTATAGTTCTCCCCTGTGAGCTGGCCGCGGGGGGACGGGAACAGGACGGACATCTCCTGCAGCACCCTGCTGGCCAAAATGGGGCATGGGGGGAATGCGCCAGCCCCCACAGCCTGTTTTTGGCCTGGATGGCCTCCTGCAGCACTTGCGCCTCCCCATGCCCTGTTTTGGCTGCCAGAGGCACCGCGGGCCAGTCTGTTGCTATTTCCAGACCGACCCAATGGGCCAGATTTAAGCACCCCGTAGTCCGCATCCGGTCTGTGGGTCTTGAGTTTGACGCCCTTGTTGTTGGGGATGTCAGCGTTCCAAATATCATCCAAAATTAAATCAGAGTTCAAGTCAGAGCTTTCCTCAAAGTTCCAATTTATTAAGAGAGACATGTTGGTACATCTGTGGAAAACCTGAATCTGAAAGCTTCCTGGGTTTTCCACCCAGTTGAAAGTTCATGATCTTGCCCCCACACCAGTGGTGGGTTTCAAATTTTTTTAGAACCTCTTCTGTAGGTGTGGCCTCCTTTGTGGGAGTGGCTTGCCAGCCATGTGACTGGGTGGGCATGGCCAACTTGTAAAATGTGGTGAAACTTGCTTAACAACGCTCTTGCTTAGCAACCAAAATGTTGGCTCAGGAACTCTGGCATTGAAGTGTGCAAGTCTTAAAGCTGTCAAGTTACAAGAGCCTTGCACCCCTAATCCTTTAGAAAAAAAACCCCAGGGGTGTTCAAACTTGACAGCTTTAAGACTTGTGGACTTCAACTCCCAGAATTCCTCCTCTCGCTCTTCATCTTGATGATGTGTGGACAGGCGGGGGGGGGGGGAGGGAGCTGGAACCAGTTCTAAACCGCACTGCAGATTTGTGGAACCTCTTCTATAGAAGAGGTTAGAACTGGCAGGAACCCATCCCTGTCCCACACCCACAAGTCCATCACATGGTCCAATCTTTCACTGCCACGCTGGCAGCTTCCACTCATCCAGTTCTGGTCAGGCTCAGAGGTGCGGAGAAAAAAAATGACCTTGGGCTTCTAGAAAGGAGTGTTTTATTTTGACAACAACACACTCTACAATTCTACTCCTTACTATTTCCCCCTCCCAATTACCCCACTAATGAAACAGCAATAGAGAGTGTGGCAGGCCAAAGCAATAGCAGTAGCAATAGCAGTTAGACTTATATACCGCTTCATAGGGCTTTCAGCCCTCTCTAAGCGGTTTACAGAGTCAGCATATTGCCCCCAACAATCCGGGTCCTCATTTCACCCACCTCGAAAGGATGGAAGGCTGTGTCAACCTTGAGCCGGTGAGATTAGAACCGCTGAACTGCAGATAACAGTCAGCTGAAGTGGCCTGCAGTACTGCACCCTAACCAATGCGCCACCTCGGCTCTTAAAGATCCTAAAAGGAATATGACTGCAGGCCTGACAGGGGAAGGAAAGAAAGAAAAAGTTCAAAGTATACCATTTCAGATGTGAACTGGATATTTTTCCTCTGGCGGAAAAGAAGGAAGAACTAGGCTATTTTCCAGCGAGCGTTGATCCCACCATGAATCAGAAGAAAAACGATACAACCTGTTCCATGCTCTTTTATAGTCCCTTCTCCTACTGCCATGTTTCTATCCTGCTCCTGTTCATCCCCAAGTGATATGCCTAACTCTCTCCATTCCCTGCTTGCAGCCAAGAATATTTTTCAACTGAGAGCTCACATGTATCAAGCAAGAGGATTAATTGCAGCAGATAGCAGCGGCCTCTCGGATCCTTTCGCTAAAGTGACTTTTGTTTCACACTGCCAGACCACAAAGGTAAGGGGAAATGGGAATAATTAATGTAGTTAGAGCAGAGTTTCTCCCAGAAGCATTCTTATTAGGACTACTAGAACAAAAAATGGATAAACAATCTCAATACATAATCATACACATACCCACTGCAGCCAGGATTGCTTTCGCACAAAACTGGAAAAAAAATACACCCTCAGATGAAACAAAAATTGGAAAAGTACTCGAATGTGCAGAAATGGACAAAAAGACAATAGAACTAAAAGAAAGAGAAGAATCAGACTTCTATAAAAGTATGGAATAAAATGTATAAGTGGCTAGAACTCAGAAGCCAAAACAGAAAATAGAGAATATAAATATATGGTGATACAAATAATGAATACTATTATAAGTGTTAATATTATGTTTGTTACATTATAGGACAAGGTTAAAGTAATAGGAAGGCAATGCAGAAGGGAGAATTATAACCAGTGTTGGGTTTCAAATTTTTTTAGAATCTCTTCTGTAGGTGTGGCCTGCTTTGTGGGAGTGGCTTGATGGCCATGTGACCGAGTGGGAGTGGTTTGCCAGACATGTGACTGCGCGAGCGGGGCCAATTTGTAAAATGTGGTGAAACTCACTTAACAACGCTCTTGCTTAGCAACCAAAATGTTGGCTCAGGAACTCTGGCATTTGAAGCACGCAAGCCTTAAAGCTGTCAAGTTACAAGACTCTTGCACCTCTAACCCTTTGGAAACCCCCCCTCCCGGGGTATTCAAACTTGACAGCTTTAAGACTTGTGGACTTCAACTCCCAGAATTCCTCCCCTCGCTCTTCATCTTGATGATGTGCGGATAGGCAGGAAGTGGGAGCTGGAACCGGTTCTAAATGGCACGTAGATTTTTGGAACCTCTTCTATAGAAGAGGTTAGAACTGGCAGGAACCCTCCCCTGATTATAACAGCTAAGCAGGAAAGCTGATATAGAAAGCTGTAAAATTACTGTACATTGTTATGTATGTTCTGTGTTTTGTTTTGTTTTCTCTTGTTGTGTCTTCCTTACTGTTTTTAAAGGTTAAAACATTCAATAAAAAAATATTTTTTTTAAAAAAGAGCAGTGTTTCTCAACCTAGAGCAGGGATGTCAAACTCAAGACCAGGGGCCTGGATTTGGCCCACGGGGTGTTTAGATCTGGCCCGCAGGGTTGCCCTGGAAACAGTGAAGGACCAGCCCGTGGTGCCTCTGCCAGCAAAATGGCGTTCGGGAATTCTATTTTCGCTGGCAGAGCGCTAGGGTCACCACAGGCGCCCCTGATACGAGTGACATTGAACTGGCCATGCCCACCTCAGCTCCCTGAGATCAAACACAACCCTTGATGCAGCCCCTCAATGGAATCGAGTTTGACACCCCTGACCCAGGGCATTGTAAAATGTGTGGATTTCCTCAGCTAACATGATGGCTGGGGAATTCTGGGAGTTGAAGTCCACACATCTTAAAATTCCAGAGGTTGGGAAACACTGACCTAGAGGAATGCGGTTGTAGTAAGCTTGATGTGATTAGGTAATGCAAGCCAGAAGAAATCCTCCTGCAAGTCTGAGCAGGTGTAGGAAAACCGATTCTGTAACTTGTTGGTTAAATAATTAATAGTGCCAAAGTTTTAATTTTAAAAAAAATTTTTTTAGAAATGTGCAAGACGAGCCACTTTTGTCATGATTGTGGGTAGCATACAGCAAAGATAGTTATACAATATAATTTTTTTTAAAAATCTTCAAGACTGAAGAAAAAAAATCATTAAAGACAATCAAAGGATCTGTTTTAACCTTTTTAACTTGCTTTCCGTGGTGGCTCAGTGGCTAAGACGCTGCGCTTATCGATCAGAAATGTTGGCAGTTCAGCGGTTCAAATCCCTAGCGCAGCGTAATGGAGTGAGCTCCTGTTACTTGTCCCAGCTTCTGACAATCTAGCAGTTTTAAAGGATGTAAAAATGCAAGTAGAAAAATAGGGACCACCTTAGTGGGAAGGTAACAGCACTCCCTGCACCTTCAGAATTTAGTCAAGCTGGCCACGTGACCACGGAGATGTCTTTGGACAGCACTGGCTCTTCGGCTTAGAAACGGAGATGACCACTGCCCACTAGAGTCAGGAACGACTAGCACATATGTTCAAGGGGAACTTTTACTTTTACCTTCACCTAACCTGCTTTAACCATGGTCATTTGGATATATTATGTTGAAAACTATGGCCAAATTCATTTGAAAGATATCAGGTTATTGCCAGGATAAACTGTAGTATCTTCTTGCAAGCTCTGCTATTATTAATATACTATTTTTTCCCTTCTCCCTTAGATCATTCAGCAAACTTTGTCTCCAACTTGGAATCAGATGTTGCTTTTTAATAATATTGAGCTTTATGGTGAAGCCAAGGAAATTGCCGAATTCCCTCCTGTAATCATTGTGGAACTCTATGATGATGATGCTGTGGTAAAGATAATTTTCCCTTGTTTATATACCTTATTTTAAAGGGTTGTTGGTCAATGTAATGAATTGCAGAGGCTTTTTAAAAATATATATATTTTTGAAAGCATCCTAATATCAGGGACAAGATACGAATGATACATAGAAGCAGAGGCTGCTCTAGAAAAAAAATATTCTAATTCTATTAATACAGTGAAGGAGCTGAGTAAAACACTGATTTGTTGCCTTTCACCTAAGACTCAACAGTATTGGAACTAATATACTGTATGCTAGGGAGACATGATAGCAGTGTTCCAATGTTTGAGGGGCTGCCATGGAGAGGAAGGGGTCAACCTATTTTCCAACGCACCAGAAGGCCAGACAAGAAATAATGGATGGAAGCTTATCAAGGATAGATTCAACCTAAAAATAAGGAGAAATTGTGGGAGCGTCATCACTGGAAGCTTTCAAGAAGAAACTGAACTGCCACCTGTCAGAAATGGATGTAGGATCTCCTGTTTGGGTGGGTGGGTGGATTGGACTGGATCAGTGGTGGGTTTCAAACATTTTTAGAACCTCTTCTGTAGGTGTGGCCTGCTTTGTGGGAGTGGCTTGTTGGCCATATGACTGGGTGGGAGTGGCTTGCCAACCCTGTGACTGGCTGGGTGTGGGCAACTTGTAAAATGTGGTGAAACTCACTTAACAACGCTCTTGCTTAGCAACCAAAATGTTGGCTCAGAAACTCTGGCATTTGAAGCACACAAGTCTTAAAGCTGTCAAGTTACAAGACCTTTGCATCCCTAACCCTTTAGAAAAAAAAACCCCAGGGGTGTTTAGGAGAAACAGGAGGAGGAGAATTCCTCCTCTCGCTCTTCATCTTGATGATGTGCAGACAGGGGGGAGGGAGCTGGAACCGGTTCTAAACGGCACTGTAGATTTGTGGAACCTCTTCTATAGAAGAGGTTAGAACTGGCAGGAACCCACCTCTGGACTGGATGACCTACAAGGTCCCTTTCAACTACTCTACTCTACTCTACTCTACTCTACTCTACTCTACTCTACTCTACTCTACTCTACTCTACTCTACTCTACACTACACTACACTACACTACACTACACTACACTACACTACACTACACTATTAAAAAATCCAGAAAGACAAGGAAAAAACTCACAGGCAAACGAAGACAAATCTAGCAGCTCAAATGAGAGCCTTGAGAACTAGATGCTCACCTGGAAACAAAACATCCATAGTTTTAGATCCCCAGGCCCCAATTTTGCTATGGCTTTGGTGTCCCTATCCAAATCCTCCCAAACTTATGAAAGGACTACATGGAAAATAATTTCAACCATCTCTCACTGGGATCTCACAAAAAAATCCCGAAGTCTCAATAAAGGAGAATATTTTTTAGCTCAGGGTTGAAATGAGGAGTCCTTGGTGATCTCTGAGCTTGCTTGTTTTGCTGTAGGCATTTCATTACCCATTTTATTATCAGTGCACTGATGATGTTATCTAATCTGGGTAATGAAATGTTGGAGTAGCACAAACGCTTCAATCTGAAGTCTCACTAGAATTTCTGCAAGATTCCTGGTTTGTTACCTGAGATCTAATAAATTGTTGGCACCAGAAAGTACCCAGGGGTCCTATGAGTGTTAACCACCATACACAATTATTTTAATTTGGATGGTGGGTTCCGAGTGTTCTTTGGGGGAAATGGATGCTTATCTTGCCAAATCTTGAGGTGGGCAACAGATAGGATATCAGAATTTAATGGGCTCGGGTAAGCTATTAACATACTTTATCTTAACTAAGGGAATATTGACATGATGCCCATTCTTGCTTCTGAAATATCACCAAGGGTTTAGTTTGTTTCATTAAATGACGGCACACTTGTTATTTAATTTGTGTTAATTGATTATGTGCCATCAAATTAGTGTTGTTTCTTAGCAGCCATATGGATAGGGGTCCCCCCCCCCTCAGTTTGGATCTCCAGCTCTTCTAATGCTGCCAGAATTCTCTTTTTCTACCTCCATCAGTAGACTAATGGGCCACTTATAGTTGATTGATCAAAGACATATAGAAGTACTAAGATAGATTAACAAATTTCTGTTGAAATCCAGATATTTAATATTGCTATGCTGCTAGTAATGCCTTTGCTTATTCCAATGATTGCAAGCATGAGCTTGGAGGATCAGCAGAATATATATGTGTGTGTGTGGGTGTATGTATGTGTGTATTTATCTATCTGTGTGTATTTGTGTGTGTGTGTGTGTTTTCGTAGATTTTCACAGGTGTAGATATGTTGGTCTTGTTATATTTGGGTCTTTTCCCATGTAAGATTGAGATTGTCTTGGTAACATTTCGGCGAGGTCTCACTCACCATCTTCAGGCTGGGTTTTGGGCTCAAAACCAGCCTGAAGATCCCAAAACCCAGCCTGAGGATGGCGAGTGAGACCTCGCTGAAACGTTGCCAAGACAATCTCAATCTGACATGGGAAAAGACCCGAATACAACAAGACCTGTGTGTGTGTATGTCTGTGTGTATGTCTGTGTGTCTGTATGTATGTGTGTACATGTATGTATGTATGTATGTATGTATGTATGTATGTATGTATGTTGTGTTTGTGCTGATAAATAAATAAAGGGAGACTAGTATAGATCTATTTCAAGCTATTTAGCT
Organism: Thamnophis sirtalis; assembly: GCF_051295495.1. Taxonomy (NCBI): domain Eukaryota; kingdom Metazoa; phylum Chordata; class Lepidosauria; order Squamata; family Natricidae; genus Thamnophis; species Thamnophis sirtalis. The sequence continues at coordinate 113,164,515 of NW_028261382.1, read as the reverse complement.
CTCATCAGCTAGCCATACCCTTACTGGGATTCGAACATACACAGAGAGCCATGTATATGTGTGTGTGTGTGTATGTTCCAGCATAACTCTGGAACGCCTGGAGCAATTTCAACCAAACTTGGTACACAGATGACTTACTCTCTGGAAGCAAATACTGTGGGGTAAGACACCCCTAAAACCCCTCAGGTTATGTGTTCTGTTAAGATACAGTCTGTTGTGCCTTAAAACGGTTTCTACTGTAGTGCCGTAAAATGGCTTCTACTGTGCAGTGCAGTGCAGTGGAGTTGCCATGGTAACAGCTTCACAGCTGTTACCACAAGGGGGATGGTAAGGGGGAAAATCCAATATTAGGAATTACATTTGATCCGGACATTTTCCCCCTATAAATAAATACCTGGGCAACACTTGTTACACAGCTAGTGTGAACATAAATGACATTGTGTATTTTTTTCCTTTTTAAACAAATAGGGAAAATCAGAATATATCGGTGCAACTGTGGCTGCTCCAGTAACTAGGCTGGTGGAGGACAAATATGAACCCCCAAAACTTAGTTACCACCCTCTCTACTGTGGCAGTCTTTCAGGGGGAGATCTTCTGGCTGCATTTGAACTGCTTCAGGTGAGTTTGGAACAATTTCATTTTTAATAAATGGATTCAAGTTTATTCGGTTTTATTTTGACTTCTAGAGACCACCTAGATAGATCTGCAGAGTTTCCAGTAAGAATGATCTTTATGTAGAAAATCATTATAGGAAGGTTTTATTTGAATTAAAAGTTGGGGGCAGAAGGACTGTTAATTTGATCAAAAGAGGATTAGGTTAATTCCAGGGAGAATTGCGGAATGTTTTTTTTCCCCAGAGTGCTTTGAATAGCATCGCGGCTGAACAATAACATGTTTTTTTTGTACTGTAGGTCCCTGATTCTGGCCCAGAAAACCTTCCACCTCTTGATCCTCCTGATGCCAGTCTAATCTATGCAGTCCCAGCCAATATACGACCTGTATTAAGTAAATATAGAATAGAAGTAAGTTTGGATAAAATGAACAGCCTAATGATCCTCTGAGCCCTTGTGTAGTGCATGTAAAATATGCTGAGGCAAAGTGAGTTTGTTCACATCTATTTGTACTTCTGATGCACACCAGTATGGATGTCATTCTTTGAGGGGGGAGGGGGCAAGAGGGAGAGGGGGGGAGGAAGGGAGGGGGAAAGAGAGAGAGAGAGAGAGAGAGAAAGAAGGAGAGATTGAGAGATCATGATTGTCCCGCACTTAAGTAGGTCCTCGCAATTCACTATGTATTAACATTCTAATTTAAGATTCTTAGCCAAGAAAGAGAGATCTAAGTTGTGTGCCTCTTCGTCCTCAATTATTCTTTTGCTTTTCTTTCTTGTTAACTAATGAATTAGTTAATTAACACAATCAGGGGTCAGTTGCTTTATCTATATATATATAAGCCAAGTACCACTCACTCATCATGAAATCTCCAGAACTATAAAGCCTACAAACTTGACATTTGGCACGTATGTTCCTCTTGGCTTCTAGGTGCTCGCTAAGAAAAGATTTTTCAAAAGGATCATCAGATTATTAGTATTTCTTTTACAGTAATTAATATGCTCTGATGCTAAGGAGTTCTACTCCCCCTTCCCACCTGAAAAGAACTCTGTTCCAACTGCCAGCTGCCTCACATTCCTACCTCAGTTCAACCTGGCAGACATTCCATTCCTTCACTCAGGAGCTGTCTGGGTACAGTACTAAATGTTGGTACCTCGCCAAAATGTCTACGCCTTCCACCTATGGAACTGCTTCCGGGCTCAAGGCGGTGGGAGCGATATTCCCTTATGTGTTTCAATCACCGCCCACCACTGAGCCAGCAGATTGAACCAGATTTCTCTTGCATTGCCTGATCACATAGTTTTGTCACAAAGCACAGGTATCCAGCTAGTCCTTTATAAGTTGCCCAAAAGAAAAACAAGATTGATCTCATTGCTTCATGGTTAACCCAATCACCAGCTATCCACACCCAATGCTCTTTTTACCAACCTTATCTTCTCTCCTTTCCTCCCAACCTGCAGTGTGAGGATCCAAATTATCACCTCCTCTAAAGGGTTGTTGTGTTTAATACATTGATCCCTGAAGTGAATTCTGTAGACATTACATATTATTTCTTTCCCTGCCACAGGTTCTATTCTGGGGTCTTCGGGAATTGAAGAAAGTGCAGTTTCTATCTGTTGATCGTCCCCAAGTCTTCATTGAATGTGCCAGTAAAGGAGTAAAATCCTGTGTGATCCAGAGCTACAAAAAAAATCCCAACTTTAATACCCTAACAGACCGGTTTGAAGTGGTACATACATACAAATTTCTGCTAAATATATTCATCTTTGCAATCTTTGCCTTTTGCTTAAAATGATGAAATAGCATTAGATACAATTGCATAAGAATAATTTAATAATCTAGCCCAATGCAACCCATGGGGGACATGAGCTTCAGTTTTGATTGAGTTCTGAAGGGCAGTAGGTAACGTTGAACAAATCACTTCACTTACGGCTTGCCTTACTGTAGTGGAATGTAGTCTGGATTCCCAGGTGGGAGGGGCTGCATTCCAGAGGCCGACCAGGCAGGGAAGCTTAGATAGTTTGGTTGGGAGGAAGAGAGTTAAAATGGCTCCTCCCTAGCAATTATCAGATTATATCTATGGTGATGCAAATAGTATTTGTATTTTATTTCATTTGTATTAGTTTGTTGAACATGTACAAGATAGCAGATATATGTATAAACATGGACATGAACAAGGAAATGAATACAAATAAACGGGGACAGTAGGACAGGAATGGTAGGCATGCTGGTGCGCTTATACATGCCCCCTTTACGGACCTCTTACAAATGGGGTGAGGTCCATGGTAGATAATTTAAGATTGAAGCTGTGAGGGTTTGAGGATATAACAACAGAGTCAGGTAGTGCATTCCAAGCATTGATCACTCTGTTGCTGAAGTCATATTTTCTATAATCAAGTTTGGAGCAGTTTACCTTGAGTTTGTATCTATTGTTTCCCCATGTATTTTTGAGGTTGAAGTTGAAGAAGTCGTTGACAGATAGGATGTTATAGCAGATAATTTTGTGTACTACGCTTAGGTCAGACCATAGGCGGCGTAGTTCCAGGTCAGTCGTGGGTTTCAAATTTTTTAGAACCTATTCTGTAGGTGTGGCCAGTTTTGTGGGAGTGGCTCGGCAGTCATGTGACCAGGTGGGCGTGGCCAACTTGGAAAATGTGGTGAAACTCACTTAACAATGCTCTTGCTTAGCAACCAAAATTTTGGGCTCAATTGTGGTCATAAGTTCTCTTTTTCTTTCTTTCCTTCTTTCCTTCTTTCCTTCTTTCCTTCCTTCCTTCCTTCCTTCCTTCTTTCTTTCTTTCTTTCTTTCTTTCTCTCTCTCTTTCCTTCTTTTCTTCCTTTTGTCTCTATCTCCTTTTTTCTTTCTTTCTTTCTTTGATTCTTTCTTTCTTTTTCTTTCTTTCTTTTTCTCTCTTTCTCTTTCTCTTTCTGTCTCTCTGTGTGTGTGTCTGTTTGTCTGTCTGTCTGTCTGTCTGTCTCTCTCTCTCTCTCTCTCTCTCTCTCTCTCTGTGGCTCTTCGTCTTCCTCTCCCTCCCTCTGTCTCTGTCTCTGTCTCTCTCTCTCTCTCTGTCTCCTCCCTCTCTCTGTGTGTGTGTCTGTCTGACTCTCTCTCCCCCCCTCTCTCTGTTCCTCTCTCTGTCTGTCTGTCTCTGTGTGTCTATCTGTCTGTCTCTCTCACTCACTCACTCAAACACAGACACACACATATCTTGTTGAGTATTCCAATCACATTTGAAACACTCAACAACTAGACTGTATTGACGGTTTTTTGCAGCATTCTGCAGCCATAAGACCAAAATATAGGTTAAAAGTACCTGGCAGCGGCATTTTTCCCTGGGGGGCTCAGCACAACATCCCAAGACCGATGTCACCACATCCGCCCTCTTCGGGGATAGGTTCTCTTAAGAAGAATGGCCCTCTCGCATTCCTCGTCTTCCGGCCGCATCCCCACACCATGGAAAAGATAGACACGCGCATGCCCCGCACAATTACAGGCCCAGAGAGGGAAGCCTCTGCACAAGCCCTGGTGAGTGAGAACAAGTTTCTGCCATTATGAAGGCTGTGCGATGACGGATGGAATCTTCGCCGCAGGGCAGTAAAGCTCTGTCTGCCAGAGGCAGCAGGATCAAAGCCCCTCTCCTAACTGGCCCTCCTCCCTCTGAGGGTGGGGGGGCGCAACTGTCACACTGCCTCTGGCTTCCCTCTGAGAGTCTCCACTCTCCGGGGCTGTAATTGTGCAGTGTGTGTGCGCACGTCTATGTTTTCCATGGGGGGGGGGTCACAGATGGGCTCCGGAGTCGCTCCACGCTCCACTCCAGAGAGGAGTTCGGATGTTTGAAAAGCCCCGCGTGGAACTCCTCTCATGTTCCTTCTTTTGCTGTTTGTACATGCCGCGTGGGGCACGCTGCCTTGTCTTTCACAGCCACCTCGTTTCCAATTGGGGCCTGGATCCATGGAGAGGGATGGAAAAGATGGATTTCTCCCCCTCCCCCGCATTGGAAATGAGGCAGCTGTCAAAGACAAGAGAGCTCGACCCACGTGGCTTGTTCAAACCGAAAAAGAAGGAACAGGAGGGGAGTTCGGCTGTTTGAAATGCCCCACGTGGAACTCCTCTCCTGTTCCTTCTTTTGCTGTTTGTACACGCTGCGCGGGGTGTGCTTCCTTGTCTTTCACAGCTGCCTCGTTTTGAATTGGGATGAGGATCCATGGAGAGGGACGGAAAATATGGATTTCTCCTCCAAATTGGAAATGAGGTGGCTGTCAAAGACAAGGGAGTGTGACCCAAACAGCAGAAGAAGGAACAGGAGGGAGGATTCATTGGGCAAGCCCACGGGCGTGAGCTGCTCTCTCCTCTGACAGCTGCCTCGTTTCCAATGAAGGGGGTGGGGAATCCATGCGATTTCCTCCCTCTGCGGTTCCCCACCCTCCCTCCGCGTGCTTGCACTAGCCAAAGCCTCCCAGAAAGCTTCTGCTGGCAGGGGGGGCAGGCCAGGGGAGGGACCATTCTGGTACCAGGCCCCCGGAAGCCCCGGTACGGGAAGCACGCTAAATTCTTTCAACCGGTACGCATGTACTGGACAGGACCGGCTGAAACCCACCTCTGTTCCAGGTTGTCTAAGCCCAAAATTTTGAGCCTGGTGGCGTAAGGGATTCTATTGGAGTGGAGGACTCTTGTGAAATACCTCTATATATTGTGAAATACCTTCTTGTGAAATACCTCTTTATATAAAACAAATAGTTGCTTTAGTTTAGCAAGATTTCCCTCTATAGGTGAGGAACAATAAGGGAAATGGCTCAGAAGTAATTCCACATGTTTATCTAGGCTCTTAGGGCCTGACACTTACACTGTGGTTGAAATCAGAGTTTACAACCTGATTGTGAATTTCATTTCATTTTTAAAATATCAGAATGGAATTAAGTATAACTTTCCTACCTTCTTCAGCTGCCATTCTTGTGGGACAGCTGATAACCAACAGTTAGAATTACAGTATGTTTCATACCCATGAAATTTTTATCCCTAATGCTGTCTGCACAGTAGAGAGGAAATTCTTACTTTAAAAAAAAAAGAAGAAGCTATGCAGTGGTGGGTTTCAATTTATTTTACCACCGGTTCGTTCGTGTGCGTGCAGAAGCCTCCCGCCATCACCACTACCAGTTTGCCCGATCCAAGGTAAACTAGCAGAAACCCACTTCTGAAACTATGTCCAGAAAGAAAATAATCGAAGACTTAACTTTCCAAACTCCTCTTGCATTGTTTTTCACTAACTTTAACTGCACCCTATGCACTTCACATTTCTAGCGGCATCTGGCATACAATTTTAAGAAAAATATTACAGAATTGTTGATTACATCATTAAGATTGTAGAAAGTTAATGCCCACCCTTCTCCTAGAAAAATGAAATATTCTAGGAGATATTAAAAAGGCAGAATATTATATTTTCCCTTAAGGAGGAACTTGTTTCTAAAGACATAAACTCAGAGCTTCAGCTCCCTGCCCCCTACACCCCATCAGCAGACAAAAGGCTGAGCCAGCTTATCTACAAAACAAAGGACCTTCACCCTCAGGACATGATAGGATTAGCCCTCACTCAAGATCCAAAGCCATTAAGTCATAATAGGAATTGCCCAACACCCTTTCAGAACACAAGCCTCTTCATTGCAGCATCATCCAGCAAGATTCAACCAAGCCTGGGACTCAAGACAACCTACAAAGTTACCCCTGCATCGCTCCATGGCAGTCTGACAACCAATTAGAACACCTGCCCTTACACAGGAACAGGAAGTTCTAAGGCAGGGCTCAAGAGAGTGTATAAATCTCTCTCTTTCTCTCACCCATGTGCTCAACTACCCAGGTCCTCAAACCACATGGTCCTGTTCATCATTAAAACGATCTTTCCAGACAGCCTCCATGTTTCCAGTGTCTTCCTCCCCACTTGGAATTGTTGGACTTTAAATTAGGTAGAGGAAGAAAGGGAGAGAAATGCAATTTAACTGATGTTTTAAATGGAAAAAAATAGCATGGGAAACAAAGAGAGAAAACTTAATCTTTGGTTGCTTATTTATCAATCTATTTCATTTCATTTCTACATGTTTTAGAATGTTTTTTAAAAAAATACTGAGAATGCATGCATATTTTTTGCAAATTTATAATTCATGTGTGCTTTTTTGTTTTTCACATTATCAGATCATATACTTATTTTAGTAAGATCTTTGCATAATGTATATATCTTGCTGTGCACTTTATGAGTGGTGAAGTTCATTAGAACATTTGGACAAGTATGGCTTTGATGTTTTAATTATCTTAATTTGTGTGCAGTTTCAGAAGTGTCAGTTCAATACGCTCCTGTTGTAGTGATCATCAAAGAATTTATGTTTCATGAGAAATTAATCAGGTAGACTGATCAAATAAATTGTGTCTAATATAAAAGTCTAGCCACCGTAGCACATTATCCAAGTTTGGAAAGAACGAATTATGACAAGTCTCTTGTTCCAAGGTTCTTATGAATCAATAAATGGACTTAGACTTCAAACGTGACTTTAATTAAAATGAAAATGAAGGTGAATCTAATAACTAGGATTTATTAGGTGCAAAATCAGAGGCTTGTTGTTTTCAAATCACAAAATGCCTGGAATTAAATGGGATTTTTACTGAGAGGTTTATGTAAGGTTGGACTATAACTAAGGCTATTTTTTTTTTGTAAATGTGTTTTTTGTTTTCCATTTTCATTTCGTACAGTCACATATATACTGTGCATAACCGGGGACATATAACAATAAACAATAAACACAGCCATTCCTCTTGTCAACAATACCCCGCAAAATAGAAACCCAATGTACCTCTTCGACCCTCCATACACCCTTTCTTTCGCCCCCCTCCAACTTTCCATCTTCCCTCTACCCTACTTTCCCTCCCCCTCTACCACTCCTCTCTCCCAGTACACTCCCTCCCTTCCTTCTCACCCTCCTTCCCATCCTCTCTCCCACCCTCTCTATCCCTCTACTCCTCCCTTCGGTGTATTTCTACTATCTATTAATATATTCAGCTTGTCCTATTTTTACAGTGAAATTAAAGAGCAACAGTATACAAGTGCAGTCGCGTTACTTTAAAATCTAACACATACTATATATCCCCCCTCCCCCCTAACACCCCCCTCCCTCCCCCCCCACTTCCCAGAGCCCGTACACGGTATAGATTTTTAACCTAAAAACCTAACTAAGGCTATTTTTTTAAAGAGAAACATCTGCAGTGATTTTAAATCCAATAGATTTTAATCTTTGTGACATTTAATGGGATTGTTCAAAGGAACAACGACATGTTGGAAATAGTTGATGAAAGGTTCTAAAACACCAGTGGCCTTTCTACCGAATATGAGATATGATATTTAAAGAAATCCGGCTTCTTGGGGAAAAAAAATCCGGAAGACAAACTGCAAATCATCTCAAGTAAATTACAGAAATCCAATTGCCAGAGGATTTTCTTGTGGGATTTGATAGAAAACCCATTTCCAGTTGGAACTAAAATGTGCCAAAAGGAAATGAGCAAAACTGCCGTTTTGAGAAGATAAGGAAAGATCTGACTGGTTCTTTTATGTTTCTCCATTGTTAGGAATTGCCCGAAAATGAACTTCTGCATCCTCCACTAAGCATATGTGTGGTTGACTGGAGGGCCTTCGGACGCAGCACACTTGTGGGGACCCACACCGTCAACTGCCTTAAGCAGTTTCTGCACAAACTCAAGGAACCTCTCGTTTCCTTAGCTAAAGAAGCTGATATTGTGGAAGTGGACAAAGGTAAGACATGCCAAAAGTCCGATCAGAATCCACCCTCCTTTCTTTTCACAGAGCTGTAAAGATGTAAGGCCTTGGAGACCACGCTGCTGTTGCTATATTAAGTGGAGCTGGTTGTTTTTGCGACATCTACTTTAGCAGGATTTATTGGTTAATGTGTCATTGTTAAATTCTAATGTTTGTTTGTTTTATATTGTTGAACTGAGCAGCATGGAAGGATAGTGGTGGTAGTGGCCTAGAGGTCTGATGAGGGTAGTCCTATAGCAGTGGTGGGATTCAGCCAGTTCGCACCTATTCGGGAGAACCGGTTGTTAACTTTTTAAGCAGTTCGAAGAACCGGTTGTTGGAAAAAAAAATCTCCTTTTGCTTCTTTCCACTTTACAGAGCTAATCCTGTAAGGAAGGCAGGAAGGAAACATTCTGGTTTTATTTCTAGCCTAATCTTTATTGCCCTGCTTACAGAAACTGCCTCTCCCGTTAACCCTTATTAGATTGTAACTGCTAAGGCGAAGCGCCCATTGACGTGAGTGACGTTGAGTTGGCCACGGCCACCAGTCACATGACCACTGAGCCACGCCCACACAGCCGTTCATTAGGGCAGAGAACAGGTTGTTAAATTATTTGAATTCCACCACTGTCCTATAAGTTAGGGGTGTCAAACTCTAGGCCTGCAGGCCAGATCTGGTCTATGGGGTGCTTAAATCTGGCCCATAGGGCCGGCCTAGAAATATCAAAGAACCAGCTGGTGGTGCCTCTTGTTGAATTTTATATATTGACTTCTTTCTAGCTTCACCTGCTCCAGCACAACCTCACATAAGTCAACTTCCATCACTTCCATCAGATCACATTTATGTTGATGTGGAACACGGAGAGCCTCATTTAGCCTTCCCCAAACCTGAAGCAGCAGAAGTACATATTCCCATATCACCTCCACTGCTACCACCAGCTCCTTCACGGAAACATTCATTAGCCTCTTCCTCTAGACCTTTGAAAGATGGAAGATTGAAAGTAAGTTACATCCAATTTGGAGCTTTTTGCATTTTCCACTAGACTATGCATTCCCTTCTTTATGATGAAACAAGGGGCAAAAAAATATATCAAGCTCAAAAACACATCCATGTAGTCCTCAACTTATGACCGGAGTTGAGCCCTACATTTATGTTGCTAGCCACGGTGGCATAGTGGTTAGAGTGCAGTACTGCAGGCTACTTCTGCTGACTGCTGGCTGATTGCAATTTGGCAGTTCATATCTCACCAGGCTCAAGGTTGACTCAGCCTTCCATCCTTCCGAGGTGGGTAAAATGAGGACCCAGATTGTTGGGGGCAATGCGCTGACTCTGTAAACCACTTAGAGAGGGCTGTAAAGCACTGTAAAATGATATATAAGTCTAAGTCAGCAACCTGGGCTCTGGAGCCGCATGTGGCTCTTTCATCTCTCTTCTGCGGCTCCCTTGTTGCTGGTCGGTGCCACAATTTTGAGAGGAGCTTCCGGTGGGTGGGTAGGAAGCACAGCGCTCCAGGAGGAGACTCTATGGCAAGGGGTGGGTTTTCTGGTCAGTTCCACAATTAGGACAGGTAGAGGAAGGACACCGCACTAGGAGGAGACTCTATGGTGGGGGAACCGGACTTCTGGTCTTCTCCAGAAATGCATGAAGGGAATTTTGCTTAGGACCTTTCTGGCTTTTTGAGTATTTAAGGTTGCCGACCCCTGGTCTAAGTTCTATTGCTATTGGTAAGTGTAACAGTTAAATGAATTTTGACCCATTTGATGACCAGTCTTGCCATAGCTGTTAAGTGAAGCGCTGCAATTGTTAAGTTAATAATACAGCTGTTAATTGTTTGATGAGAACATGACAGGAGAGAAGTAAACATATACAGACAATCCATGTAATTACAAGTAGTCCTTGACCACAATTGAGCCCCAAATTTTTGTTGTTAAATGAAACATTTGTTAAGTAACTTTTGCCCCATTTCATGACTTTTTTTTATTTCCATTGTTATGTGAATCATCACAGTTGATAAGTTAGTAACCCAATTGTTAAGTGAAACTGGCTTTCCCATTGACTTTGCTGGTCAGAAGGTTGCAAAAGGGGATCACATGACTTTGGGGTGCAGTGATGGTCATAAATATGAACCAGTTGCCAAGCATCCGAATTTTAGTCTCATGATCATGGGGATGCTGCAAAGGTCATAACTGTGAAAACGGTCATAATTCACTTTTTTCAGTGGCTCTGTAACTTTGTATGGTCACTAAATGAACTGTTGTAAGTCAGGGACTACCTGTATATACAAAACCTCTAAGGGGGTATGGCAGTGGCCTCACAACTGGATGTCCAACTGGCGTTGCTTCGTGAAAATTTTCTATGGGACCAGAGAACACACCTTGTGGGCAATCTTTTACAATATGTTGAATAGCTTGCATATCAGTATCACAATAGCAACAAGGCAAATCTTTCCATCTCCACTGATACGGGGCAGAGGGATTTCTTTACACCGTATCCCATCCGTAGCTTTCCTTAAGCTTCACATGCTCCCTGGGGGGTGCTTAACAGGTGACAACGACCAGATGCAGGCCTATTGCCCTTATGAGCCTCGTGGCCATGACAAACAGAAATGCATAAAATCAAATAGACTATATCTATATGACTATGGAACTATAACGTCACATTATTATACTCTCAAGGCAATGGATTATGAAGCTATTGCTTATAGTTTGTTCCTTATAGGAACATAAACTAGGATGAGTAACCATGCTGAAAATTGTTATATAATTTAATGCTATAGGTTAGACAGGCCTGATTTGAAAAAAACAAAACAGAAAGAGCACAAAAGAAAAGTGTGTGTGTGTGTAAAATATATATATTATATATTATATATATATATATATATATATATATATATGTATGTATGTATGTATGTATGTATGTATGTATGTATGTATGTATGTATGTATGTATGTATATATATATATATATATATATATATATATATATATATATATATATATATATATATATATATATATATATATATATATATATATATATATATATATATATTTTCTGAGGTTTTCGCGGGTGTTAGTATGTAGGTCTCTAGTTGTTCGGGTTTTCTCCCGCGTAGAATTGGAGATGTCTAGGCGACGTTTCGACGAAGTCACATTCGTCATCTTCAGGCTGCTGCTGACTACTTCAGGTTTGGTGTTTCCAGGAGTAGTGGTGTTTCACTACTCCTGGAAACACCAAACCTGAAGTAGTCAGCAGCAGCCTGAAGATGACGAATGTGACTTCGTCGAAACGTCGCCTAGACATCTCCAATTCTACGCGGGAGAAAACCCGAACAACTAGAGACCTACATATATATATATATATATATATATATATATATATATATATATATGTATGTATGTATGTATGTATGTATGTATGTATGTATGTAAGTATGTATGTATATGTGTATCTATGTGTATGTGTCTGTCTGTCTATATATGTGTGTGGTATGTGTATATGTATATGTATGTATGTATATACAGTATACACACACACACACACACACACATCACGTTTTCCCGAAAATAAGACCTCCCTGGATAATAAGCCCAATAGAACCCCGTGTGGATAATAAGCGTATGCATTACAATGAGCACTCCTCTGAGAATAAGCCCTCCTCTAAAATATTTAACCACATATTTAGCCCTGTCCCCACCATTTACAATACAATACAATAGCAAAGTTGGAGGGAACCTTGGAGGTCTTCTAGTCCAACCCCCTGCCTAGGTTGGAAACTCTACAACATTTCAGACAAATGGCTATCCAATATCTTCTTAAAGACTTCCAGCGTTGGGGCATTCACAACTACTGGAGGCAAGCTGTTCCACTGATTGATTGTTCTAACTGTCAAGAAATTTCTCCTCAGTTCTAAATTGCTTCTCTCCTTGATTAGTTTCCACCCATTGCTTCTTGTTCTGCCCTCAGGTGCCTTGGAGAATAGTTTGACTCCCTCTTCTTTGTGGCAACCCCTGAGATATTGGAAGACTGCTATCATGTCTCCCCTAGTCCTTCTTTTCAACCATTCTTCATATGTTTTCGCCTCCTGTGCCCTAATCATCTTTGTTGCTCTTCTCTGCTCTCTTTCTAGAGTCTCCACATCTTTTCTACATCATGGCGATTTCCTGAGGGGAGGGGGGAACATGCTCTACGTGGCCCAAATGCACCAGCCATCCATGCAGAACGCCCTCGCAGAGGCTGCTCCCACAAACCCTAGCTACTGTGTCCCTTCTCTTAGTGGTGGCCGCAAAAAGAGCAGCAGGCCCATAGACGCTTGGGCTGGCAAAAGTGTGCCAGAAACAGAGAAAGAACTTCTGGTCCTCTCTGGATCAGTTGATCTGTGTGCCGCAGGCCAAGGTTAAGGGGCCTCCTGCACCTCAAAAATAATAAGACCTCCCGAAAATAAGGCCAAGCACTTATTTTTTGGGGGGGGGGGGTGTCAAAAGAAAATAAGACCCTGCCTTATTTTCAGGGTAAATCTCATCTTTACTATTTTTATTAATAACTCAAAATGTTGAACATCGCTAATATTTCTTCATGCTCCTATTTTTTTCACTAAAACAGCCCTATGGGGTGAGTTGGGTTGACAGAGAGTGACAGGCTAAAGTCACCTAGCTGCTTCAATGACTGAGGCGGGATTAGAACGGATCATCTCCTAGTGATTGGTCCAAAGTTACCCACCCAGCTTTCATGCCTGAGGTGGGACTAGAGCTCACTTTCTCCTAGTTTTCAGCCTGGTGTTTTAACTACTAAACTGGCCTATAATTCATCATCCTAGAAGGAATCCAGATTTAATATATCCTTATTCAGTATTTCTTTGTCTTAGACATTTGTATAAATTGGAACCATTTGTTAGGGAATAACTGTGTTGATATAATTGAAAATAGATACCAAAGTACTTTTTTTTAAAAAAATGACTTCAAGCAAAAATCATTTTTACCTGTAACATTTTTAAGGACCGCAAAAAATCAATTTACCGCTCTACCAAGAGAAAAAAGAGAACTGTCGCTGATGAATCTGCTGAAAATGTCATCGATTGGTGGTCAAAGTATTATGCTTCAATACAAAAAGTACAGAAGGTAGGCAAAGTCATAATACACATTTTAATCTATTTTTCTATGTGATGTAATTTTTTTTGGGGGGGGGGGATTGAAGTTTTTTTTCCTGAGTAGGAATAGCTCCTTTTCAGACACTACACACACACACACACACACACACACACACACACACACACACACACAGAGTTTCCAGTAAAGAGTTTCCTAAGTAAGTCCTGAACTCATTGGTAGCCTCACATGAAATGAGCAAGGACATACATTCAATTTTGCAGCTACTAAGATTGTCAGACAAGCAGGCACAAAAACAGCTGGGGAAGTGATTGAAACCTGGGAAACGGGCCCTCGACAGGGGTGGTATTTACTTACCTTTCCTACTGGTTTGTAAATGTGAGCGCATGCATGCGCTTCTGGATAAAAAAGGGCCTAAATGGGATGCCATAGAGCCGGGTTGAGTGGGGCGGGGCCAACTGCGATTTCTGCTACTGGTTCGGGCGAACCGGTCCGAACCGGTAGAATACCACCTCTGCCCCTCTTCAGTCAACAGGCGTGCTTATTTACCACCAGATTTTTTGGTACTTAGAAGGCAAGGGCTGGGCAGCACAAGCAAACCACAGTCAACAATTTAATGGCCAGCCATCAACACCCCAGTCAGCATCTAAAAAGCCACATACAACAGGCACCACACAGGGAATAGCACACACTCTGCTAGAGAGAAGTTTCCTGAAGATGGGCTCCAGTACGAGTCCTAAAGCTCGGAAGACAAAATCTCTGGTCCTGGTGATCAACCCAATTTGATCCTGCAATATTATCTTGGGACACATACATTTGCCTTCATCCCTAAGTAAATAATTAAATAACAGAAAGTAAATATGTTAAAGCTGGATTGCAGTTAAGCAGCTTGATCTGTATTTTCATAAGTACTTTTTGTTTTATTTCCAAAGGCAAAAGTCTTCGATTTCAGTGATGGAAAACCAGGAACATGTGAGTAAATATTTACATCTTTATTAATAGTGCTTTTCATAGTAAATGGTAACAGTCCATTCTCTCAAGAATACTCACACTCAATCAATATTCTGGTATATTCTAAGTGATTTGTATCCAAAATGTCTGTTTGCCTACAGAATATATCTTTCCTTGGAAAAGGAATTTTTGATCCCACTGAAAATGTCATTTGTAGAAGGAGAAAGAGAAGTCCATTATCATGGCAATTCCTCTTCATTCCTATCCTCTGGTTGTCCCAAAGGTGATGTTTCAAAAGGCAATTGGACTTTGTTTTTCCTTGAAGACATTTCGCTTCTCATCCCAGAAGATTCTTTAGTTCTGAAGAGTTCTGAACAGAACTGAAGAAGCTTCTTGGATGAAAAGCAAAATGTCTTCAAGGAAAAACAATGTCTAGTTGCCTTTTGAAAAAGCACCTTTGAAAGTTCCATGGGGTATTCAGACTTCTCTCTCTCTCTCTCTCTCTCTCTCTCTCTCTCTCTCTCTCTCTCTCTCTCTCTCTCTCTCTCTCTCTCTCTCTCTGTGTGTGTGTGTGTGTGTGTGTGTGTGTGTGTGTATCTGGACATCCTAATCTACAAAAAACCCAATGGCTCCCTAGGACACACCATCTACCAGAAAAAAACACACACCAATCGCTACTTAAATGCACAATCCCATCACCACCCTGCACAGATCAACTCTGTAGCCAAGACTCATCTCCAGAACCAAACGCCTAGCCGACAAAGATCACCCGAAAACTGAATTACCCACTCTCACAAACGTATTAATCTCCAACGGATTCCAAAGAAAAACAACTACCAAACTAATCCAAAGGGAGACTCCCCCCAAAAACCGAGAAACAGAATAGGACAATGGCATCGCCCTCCTCCCTTACATCAAAGGCACCACAGATAAAACCAGCAAAATTCTCCACAAACACAATATCAAGACAGCCTTCAACAGTGACCAAAAAATAGTCAACCTCTTGAGAAACCCCAAAGATAAAATCCAGCTAGAAAACCAAGGAGTCTACAAAATACCATGCAAAATCTGCACTGCAACATACATAGGACAAACGAACAGGAGAATAAATGCACGCATCGCAGAACACAAGAACGCAGTAAGAAAAAAAGAAAAGAATTCTTCCCTTTTTCAGCACCTTAAAGCTACAGGACATGAAATTAATTTTGAAGGAATCAGGTTAATCTCCAAAACTGAACACTTCAACAAGAGAATAATTATGGAAGCTATCGAAATAGAGAAACACCCCCACAACATGAATAAACGTGATGATACCTCTCACCTACCAGACATCTGGAAACCAGCCCTAGTCAACAAACAAGGCCCACCCACCCCCCAGGCCGTTTCAACACGAAACAACAATAGACACACAGCCAGCACCAATCAGCACCAATCTACCAATCATGATACAACCACACAACCAATCATTCCACTTACTGAAACAAAGCCAGCACTCCACACACCCCCACCAAGATTTATAGAAAGATGGCAGTTCTGATCACACTTTAAGCCCAAAACCCAGCCTGAAGGTGGCGGGTGAGACCTTGCTGAAACGTTGCCAAGGCAATCTCAATCTTACACGGAATGGCTGTGTGTGTGTGTGTGTGTGTGTGTGTGTGTATGTGTGTGTTCCAGCATAACTCCGGAACACCTGGGCCGCTGAAATGAAAAGGACTGAATTATGTCCATAGTGTCAAGTCACTGAACCTTTGATAGTGATAGTGTGCATTTTGGATCCATTTTCTGTTAAGATACAGCCTGTGGTACCTTAAAATAGCTTCTACTGTACACCACAGAGGAGTTGCCATGGTAACGGCTTCGCAGTACTTCACAAGGGGGCTCCCTCTAATACAGGATTGGGATAAATACATATCTGGGCTATGCCGGGTTATCAACTAGTATCCACTAAAACAGATATATAGAAAACATGGGATTACTGGAATGCAAAAGACTTTTACCTCAAGTATGTTGGCAGCAAATCTGGATGTTCTACATCAGGGGTGTCCAACCTTGACAACCTGAAAACCTGTGGACTTCAACTCCCAGAATTCCCCAGCCAGCCAGGCTAACGAGATTCAGAAGTTTAGCACATTTCAGAAAGGTCTCAAAAGGCATACTTAAGGCACGTCCACATAGAAGGAGATTCTGAGTGACAAAGGATCCCCCCCCCCCCAACATCCTTCTTCATGGAGAACTTGCCACAGTAGGTTCTTTCTTACCTACTGCAATTTCATAGATGGGCTGCAGAAAACAGACTCAAGGTTATGGGACCTGTTTTTGCATTCACATGGTGTGTGAGGTTATTTGGCCATTCCTCTCATAGGAACTTTATAACTGAGATTATATAGGAAGGGTGATGTTTAATTTTCCCTCCCTCTGGTTGCACTTCTGATATACCCATCTCTAGTACATACTGGCAAGGAAAACATGGAGAAATGCTGGGCATTCATTGTCTACTTTGGCCCTAAACTTGAGTGTTTGGTCTAAATTTCTAGTCTAAATGAGCAGAGAGATGGACTGCAGGAAAGGAGCGGGTTAATTCAAGCTATAGCATCTTAGAGAAGTTTTATTAAGAAGATGGTGGCTCATAATGTCATCTTTTGTGTAATTGTTATTAGCTGGGAAGTTGGTCAAGGTGAGTGGAATTCTAATCATTAAACCACTGACACAGCAGAACTTCTGGGAGATTTAATTATGCGGATTATTTGCATCTGCCCCTGAGTGAAATGTTTTAATCAGTTAGCCAAATTATACGGAGTTCTTCTTTCCGATTCTGTATTCATGTTCAGTATAATTTTGCCCTCATTTGAAATGCAGTTCTGCTGTTTAGCAGGCTATGCGTAGTAGTATGTGGGAAAGATCTTGGAGAGGGGGACAAAGAGATACTGCCTAGAGAATGGTCAGATAAGAGAAGGCATAGCCCACAGCTGTATAATGGATGCAGAAAGAGATTCAGAAGGGACCCTCCCTAGCTTTTCAAGCTGTGAAAGAGGCAGCCAAAGAATTGTACCTTCAGACCTGTAAGATTCTGTTAAGGTAGCCATACAATAAAGTAGAATTAGCGTGTCTGGCATATTTCTTGTTTGATCTACGTGGAAATGCTGACACCATGTGCCATTGTTCCCCTTGTTGTCTTGGTAAATACTGTTGGAAGAAATGTCCTTCTGGGTTTAGTTCCAAGTGGAGAAAAAGACACTGGAAACATGGAGGCTGCTTGGAAAGATGGTTTTAATGGTGGACAGGGTCACATGCTTCAAGATCTTGGGTGAAGAAAAAAAGGGAAGGGATGCTGAGAGTGCCAGAGTTTTATATCCTCTCTGGGCTTTTGAATTTGAACTTATATTCTGATTGGGTGTCAGACTCCCATGGGGCCATGCAACTCTGTAGGCTGTCCTGAATCCCAAGCTTGGTTGACTCGTGCTGGGTGATGATGTAATGAAAGGGCTTTGGGATTCCTATTATGGCTCTGTCTGAAGGAGATAGATCTTTGTTATGTAGTATAGACTGGCTCAGGCCTTACTGACCCATTTACAAAGGAGGGGGGCTGAGTCTCTGCCTCATTTTTAGGGGAAATATTCTGCCCTTTTAATATTTCCTAAAACATTTCATTTTTTAAAGAGCTAACTTCCTACAGCACAGTATACGCCTTCATAGAAAATATGGCCCAAGCATCAAATGTTGGCTTGGAATATCTGAATGCCGGTGTGAAGAAATTTGAAATATTTTGCCAGACCTAAAATCAAAGGCTATTTAAATAGCGTGGTTATTTATGAAGAGCTATTTAAATCAAAAGGAAGTGTGAAAAACAAAGGAGTATAGTGTGAAGACTATGCCTGTGGAAATATGGAAAGCTACAGCATGGGTGGGCATGAACAGAAGCAAAACTGAAGCAGTTTTTTGACATGAGTACAGAAGTGGGTTCCTACCAGTTCGCACCTATTCGGTAGAACCAGTTCGTCAAATCTACCGAACCGGTTAGAAGAGGTTCCACCAATGGACCCGGAAAGCAGGCCACACCTACAGAAGAGGTTCCAAAAAATTTTGAAACCCACCACAGCCACACACACCCCACACACAGAGAGAGACAGACAGACTGACACAGAGAGAGAGAAAAAGAGAAAGAAAGGAAAAAATAAATAAAGAAAAAACAAAAAAAGAGTGAGAGAGAAATGAAAGAAAAAAAGAAAAAAGGGACAGAGAGACAAAAGGAAGGAAAGAGAGAGAGAGGGGGGGAGGAAGGGGGAGAGAGAGAGAGAGAGAGAACACATGGCTGGCAAACCACTCCCACCAGGTCACATGGCTGGCAAGCCACTCCCACAAAGGAGGCCACACCCACAGAGTAGATTCCAAAAAATTTTGAAACCCACCACTGCATGAGTAGCAGAGCTTCATAGCAAGGATCTCCAAACTTGGCAACTTTAAGATTTGTGGATTTCAATTCCCAGAATTCCTTAGCTAGCATGTTTACAGTTACTCATCTGGTTTGGTTGCCAGTTTCAATTGTATATTCAGTAATAGTAGCCTTGAGTTTCAACCTTGGTGCAGAAATCTTGATGGAAGCAAACAGAAACTTTTAACTGGATTTTGGTCTGGATTTGTACAGCCCATACCTAGCAGTTCTATTTTTGTCAGAGCCATTACCATTAAAATAACTGTATTTTCATTTCTATAGCAAAAGACATGACGACCTCTGTAAGCTTTAGCACTGAAGATGAGCCAGATAAAAAGAAGAAAGAGAAATTGCTGAAAGGCAAAGTGACAGAGACGTCTTCCAAGCTAGCCACCATGGAGGTAAAGTTAATTATGATTCATTCAGATCTGAGAATATTTCATATTTATACTGATTTGGAAAACTGAAATCCCAGTTTGGAACATTAGTACAGTATTTGAGGAATGCAGGACAGTTGGTATTCAGTGTGAAATGAAACCAGCTATAATTCTGTACTCCTATAGGGAAAGGGACGCGGTGGCTCAGTGGCTAAGACGCTGAGCTTGTTGATCAGTTTGGCGGTTCGAATCCCTAGCGCTGCCTAACAGAGTGAGCTCTTGTTACTTGTCCCAGCTTCTGCCAACCTAGAAGTTTGAAAGCATGTAAAAAATGCAAGTAGAAAAATTGGGACCACCTTGGTGGGAAGGTAAGAGTGTGCTGTGTGCATTCGGTGTTTAGTCATACTGGCCACATGACCATGGAGACATCTTCGGACAGTGCTGGTTCTTTGGCTTTGAAATGGAGATGAGTACTGCCCCCTAGAGTTGGGAACAGCTAGCACATATATGCAAGGGGAACTTTTATCTTATAGGAGAAGGAGTGGTAGCACTTGGGGGAGTTAAAAGAGGGATCAGCCTAGAATCCCTATGTAGGTACAAGCAGACTAAGTTCAACTTCCCTTGAATTTCTTTCACCTTTATCTAACTCCAAGGAAATGCTAATCGTTAGTTGAGAATGTTCCTGTGCATAGATGTTTTAGCAATAAATGTGTTTAATGACCTTCACATGTGGATCTGAACTTCCATGCCTGACAACTCCTCTGAATAAAATAAGGCACATTGATCTGGATCAAAAAAAAATCTCAATTATGAAAGCAAGAGTAATCATCTTATTTTGTATCAATGATTGTTTCAAATTTCTGAACACAGAAGCTTGCTTAACACAACTGACAGGAAACATCATTAAATTTGCTTTATACAGTGCAGTGCTACACTGAAAGGTTGTTGTTTATGTGATAAATTTATGAATTACAAGTAGTCCTCGGCTTTCAACAGTTCATTTAGTGACTATATTAAGTTACAATGGCATTGAAGGAAGTGACGGATGACCGTTTTTCACACTTATGACTGTTGCGGCATCCCCATGGTCATGTGATCAAAATTCAAACGCTTGTAACTGACTCACATTCAATGATGGCTGTAGTGTCCTGAGGTCATGTGATTACCTTTTGTGACCTTCTGACAAGCAAAGTCAATAGGGAAGCCAGATTCACTTAACAACTGTGTTACTAACTTAAGAACCACAGTGATTCACTTAACAACTGTGGCAAGAAAGGCTGTGAAATTGGGCAAAATTCATTTAACAAATGTCTCGCTTAACAACATAAAGTTTGGGCTCAATTGTAGTCATAAGATGAGGACTATCTGTATAGCTATATATAGCTATATAGCATAGTTTAGACTCTCTAGGCAAGGCACCAGAGGTGGGTTCCTACTGGTTCGGGCCGGCCTGCCACGCCCCCAAACTGGTTCTATCAGTAGTGGTGGTGCCATCTTGATTTTCAGTTCTGCGCATGCGCAGAACAATCTTTATTACAAAAATTAATTTTTCCCCTTTTCTACAGCTGTGCGCCTGCGCAGACCTTTTTAGGTGCAAATGTGCATGCGCGTAGAACAGTGATAGGTTCCAGATCCCATTCCAACCGGTCGTAGCTGCCAGCAACGCTTCCGCAAGGCTCCGCGATGCTCCAGCTGCTTGGCGGAGCGTTGCGCAGGCGCTGTACGTGCCATGACTGTGTGCGGAAGCACTGAAGGCTCTAAAGGACAGGTAAAGAGCTCAGGTGGGCAGGTGAGCCCTCCGGAAGCACCGTACTGGAACGGTACCCGGTGCTCTGGGCAGGCTCCGGTATGCCCGTACCGGGGCGTACCGCCTGCAACCCACCACAGGCGCAGAACATGCGTTTGGCATGCACGTGAGCGAAGAGAGCATGCACATGGGGAAAAAATTGTGCACCAAACCAGCAGTAATAGCCGATAGCATCCCACCCCTGCAAGGCACATAGGAAATATAAAAGAAAGTAATAAAAGCAATTTATTCCTAAAATATAGTAACAAAATAGCAAAAACATAAATGGAAACAAAACAGAGTACATGCGAATAAGCTATAGTAATACAGAAAAGAAAAGACCTGTGTTTTTCTTCCTTAGCAGTGAATTTTGGTCCATTCCCTCCCCCCCCCTCTCCTGCCCTCCTTTAAGGTCTATGATGGCGATTTGGAGAGCGAGTTCAACAATTTTGAAGACTGGGTAAAAACATTTGAACTCCTTCGAGGCAAAATTACTGAGGACGATCATACTGATTTTGAAGACAGGATTGTCGGGAAATTTAAGGTAGGGTTCAAGACGGACAAAATATATGTGTGATATGTCAAGGATAGGTGTTGTAGAAAAATCCATATTACTCGTTACTGCTGTGTACTGCTTCAAGAGCCGAGGTGGCGCAGTGGTTAGAGTGCAGTACTGCAGGCCACTTCAGCTGACTGCTATCTGCAGTTCGGCGGTTCAAATCTCACCGGCTCAAGGTTGACTCAGCCTTCCATCCTTCCGAGGTGGGTGAAATGAGGACCCAGATTGTGGGGGCGATATGCTGACTCTGTAAACCGCTTAGAGAGGGCTGAAAGCCCTATGAAGCGGTATATAAGTCTAACTGCTAATCTTCTGAGAGTGCAAACATAGATGAGCTTATCTGCAAAGCTTGGCAGCCCTGCTTTTCCTCAGAATTAAATCAGCTCTGAGCCTCAATGAACTTTGCTGGCTTGGGAATTCTGGGAGTTGCTGTCCACACCTTTTGCTGTGTTGCTGAGGTTGAGAATCACTGACCTACTCTATATGTAAATATTAAGAAGTGGACAGAGGGGTATATTGATCTATAAGCCAAATGTTGCAGCAAAACAAGATCAAATATTTTTTTAGCTCTTCACTGATTGACAAATGAAGGTAATTTTCAGAACAGAAGTGGGTAAGCGATATATAAGCGATTGAATAATTTGTGGAGTGTTAGGGCTGCCATAGATTGTTCCGTGGCACGACAAAACCGCGCTCGACTAAGCCGCGCCCGATTAAACCGCGTCGCTGACGTCATCAACAGGGCGACAACAGCGAGCGCAGAGAAAGAAGGGCACTTTAAATAGCGATTTGAAAGCAAGCCGCTTCAACTTAAGGTAAGGGTTAGGTTTAGGGTTAGGTTTAGGGTTAGGTTTAGGGTTAGGTTAAGGTTTAGGGTTAGGTTAAGGGTTAGGGTTAGGGTTAGGGTTAGGGTTAGGGTTAGGGTTAGGTTTAGGGTTAGGTTAAGGGTTAGGATTAGGTTTAGGGTTAGGTTAAGGGTTAGGTTTAGGGTTAGGTTTAGGATTAGGTTTAGTGGGGTTAGGTTTAGGTTTAGGGGTTAATTTTAGGTTTAGCGTTTACAATGTGCTTCTGTCTCCGCGCTGTTGTCGCCCTGTTGATGATGTCAGCTACGCGGTTTCGTCGAGCGCGCTTTAGTCGAACACGGTTTTGTGGTGGAACCAGATTGTTCACATAGTAGATAATGTTCTATAAAATATGCTGAAAGGTTTCCAACTTTTGATACAGTTTTTGGAGTGGTCTTGATTTCCTTCCTTCCTTCCTTCCTTCCTTCCTTCCATCCTTCCTTCCTTCCTTCCTTCCTTCCTTCCTTCCTTCCATCCCTCCCTATTTGAACTGTAACTCAGTTTAGGCTTACAGTACAGTAAAGTTTAAGCCATCCTATTTTATGAAATACACCATTGTTCTCAACCCTAGCAACTTTAAGGTGGGTAGACTTCAATTCCCAGAATTCCCCAGCCAGCAAGACCAACTCTCCAAAGTCCACACATCTTAAATTTACTGAGGTTGAGATGCACTAAAGTATTGAATAGTCGGCACCTCTTTTCATATTTCAAAACCATGCCACTGAACTTTGGCAGTGTAGCCAGAAAGCATTTTAGATGCCATAAATAATAATAATATTTTAACTGCATATTGCACTATCACCAACTTATCCATAGTTTCCTTATATAGTGGAGGGGGTGGGGGAGAGTTGAACTAGTGATATTTTTCCTTTAGTTTAGTTATAATGTCACCAGTTAAGATTTACAGACCTTAATCCAGCTGTCAAATAGTATCCGCGTTTTTTCCTTTGGCAAGTTAACAGAAATGCAGCACTGAGTTGCTGTTCTGAGATTGTTAATCTTATAATTGCCAGACCAAGGTAAGCAACCTAACAGCAGATAAACAAGTCAGAAAATCTAAACATTGATTGCAGAGCTGCTAGCCACATCTGTTTCGTTCCTTTGAATGCTAGACTTAAAATAACAATGCCGAGATATTGCCAGAAGTGACTAAAATATTAAATAAAGTTGTCCTTAAGAAAAAATGAAAGAAGAGCATCAACCTAAGATGATGGGGTTTAGGGAATAATTTCCAAAATCCTTTTTTTCCCGTCTGCATTACCTGAGTTTATTTGACGTGAGTAATTTAGCCATGTTGTATATATTGACCGAAGGGCTGCTTCTGCATATACAAAACTCCTGAAGACTCTTCCTCAGGCGACGGAGGTTCTCTGAGAATTCTGCAAGGCCTACCCCCAAATCACTCAGTGAATGTTCTAATCAGAGTATATATTGTGGCCGTAAGTATCCCTTAAACTCCTGTCAAATTCTTCTTTTAAGTTAAAAAGATTCCGTTGGTTCCAATGCAAGAAAGAGTTCCAAGATAATGAAGATATAAAGATCTATAAAAAGCAAATAACTTGCACCTCTACTTGTAGGAGGAGTGGCAGACCTGGTGGGTGGAGTTAAAAGAAGAATTGGCCTAGAATCCCTATGTAGCTACAAGCGAACTAAGTTCAACTTCCTTTGCATTCCGTTGATCTTTATCTAACTCCAAGCAGGTGCTGTTAGTTGAGTAGATTTCAGTGCCTGGGCATAATTATCGTGTTTCCCCAAAAATAAGACAGGGTCTTATTTTCTTTTGATCCCTAAAATAAGCACTGCAGGAAGTGGCGAGTGTGGTCACATCATGGCTGCTGCTGTTTTGCAATATTTTGGGGGAGGGCTTATTTTAGCGCATGCGCTCAAAAGCCCAATTGGGCTTATTATCCGGGGAGGTCTTATTTGGGGGGAAACAGGGTAGGAATAAATCAATTTAATTGATCTTCATGTATGGATCTGATCTTCTGCACCTGATACATATTCTGGGAGTTGAAGTCCATTCATCTTAAAGTTGCCAAAGTTGGGAAATGATGCTTTAGACTGTCAAACCACAATGACACATTGCTGTCATGTGATGTATCACATCTGTTTCCCTTTGCTAAAATGGGGGTGGGCGTGGCCAGGAAGTCACGCATTTGGTCTGTGAAAAGCAAGTTTGACACCCCTGCTTTAGACTGATGGAGAGATGGTTCAAGAATACCACACAGACCTCTTCTGTCAGTCCTTGTTCAGAACAGATTGCTCAAAACAGAAGCAAGAACAAATTGAAAATAATCCTCCACCCCTTGAGAACCCGTAGGAAAACAGAAGCTTCTCATAGTGGGAAAATATTGGGGAAAGGCAGGTTTAATCTCATTTTTATTTTAAAGTAGAACATTTTCCACTTGCTCAATGGGGAAAGACTGGAAATCTTGGATAAATGGTAGAGTTGGGAGGAGTTCAGATGAAGGAGAAGAGCTTCATAGAGGCCTTCAAACAGGATCTTAAACTCCCCAACTTTTTCAGTCTTTGCACATCTGCCCTTCACAGATGCAGCATCACCCTGAAAAAAAGAGATGTGGTTTAACAGGTTTGTTTATGTATTCTGTTTGGGTGCAGCCAGATCAATAGAAACAGGGTGAGGGAGAGGAAAAGGAAGTGCAGGCAGCTGTGTTCCTGTTTTGTTGCCCTGGTATGATTGGTGCCCTCAGAGCAGTGGTGGGTTCCTACTGGTTCGGACCGGTTCAGCTGAACCTGTAATGGTATGGCGGCCTGAGTCGCTGGAACTGGCAGCAACCCAGGCCTGCCACGCCCCTGAACCGGTTCCCTGGTTTCTTCTGCCATTGCCGGCATGTTTCCGCGCATGTGCGGAACAGTTTTTAGTCAACTGCGCATGCGCAGCCATGTGTGGTGGGCGCGTGCGCGAGCAAAACGCCCTCTCAGCGAACCGGTAGTAAACTGCTTAGTAACCCACCCCTGCCTCAGAGCCCACCTTGGTTCATGGAATCATAGAATCCTATGGCTAGATGGGACCTTGGAGGACTTCAAGTCCAACCCCCTATCTGAAGTTTGTCTTTAAAACCAGCTTTAATGAACAGAAGAGCGTTTATTAAATAATATTTTTTTCAATTTTTTTGCAGGCCTTTAATCTTAGTCCTGCTGACCCTGATGGTAAATCTGATCCATATATTGTGCTGAAATTGGGGGAAACACAAATTAAGGACCGAGACAGATATATTCCAAAGCAACTAAATCCCATCTTTGGTCGGTGAGTTCATTAAATGTGCACAGTGTTTTACGATTAATGAGTTACTCCTGACATTTTTCTTCCCTTGAGTTGCATTTATTAAATCTTGAAATGTCATGGTTTGTAAATCTTGGTTCTCAAAGCTATGCATACTGTCTAATCTAGAGTTATGTGTGGGAAGAGATTCATAATTAGCAAAATGTTGGATGTGTTATGATACAAGTCCCATCCTTTTGAGTGTATGTGTTAATAGCTGTCTACTTTTGCGAAAATTTTCACACAATGGCATAAAATCACAAATCATTTGAATATTATATTAGGAAAAGTGAGGTCTAAAGTGATATATTCTCTTAAGAATACATCTTAAGTTTAAAGTTACTCTTCTGTAATTAAAATATTTGTACTGGAGTTTTACCTGTGCAGCTTTCTACATTAGATGTATATCATTCTTACAACACATCTGCAGAATTCCTAGTTTGGTCTAGAGATTACTTTGGCCTTCTAGTAGGTTGTTAGAACAGCAGCCCGCAACCTTTTGAGTGCAAGGGACTGTGTGATGACCCAGGGCAAGGCACAGAGGCAACATGGTCAGCTGAGAGTTCAAACTCCCCTTCATTGCTCCAACTTTCCCCCAAACCAGTGGTGGGTTCCGGATCCCATTGCAACCGGTTGGCTGCAGTGAGGCCCAGCGTCCACCACGTGCAGGCACACAGCACGTGCGCAGATTGCGCATGCCTACTTACCACCCGCAACACTCCAGTTGCTCAGTGGAGCATCGCGCAGGCGCCATATGCTCCGTGCCCATGCGCGAAAGTTCCAATTGGCTCAAATACATGTAAGGAGGGTGGGCGGGCGGGTGGTAAGACTTGGCACAGAGTCTCTGAGATTCATGGACAGATCTTCACACTCCTGAAACGAATGAACGAATTGTTTTCTGAAAAAGCCCCCTCTCCTTTTGCTCCCTTTTTATTTCCTATGGGAGGGGCCATTCACCATCCACCTGTAGCTTTATTCCCAAGTCAACCCTGATTTCTGAGCTGTTCTTTTCTTCTGGCAGCTCTGCTCATGCACACCCTGGGAACAGGCTCCAGCTGTTCCTCTGCCTCACTGCTGTCTATCTCTGTAGGCACCTGATCACTGCCAGGCGGCCTCAGTCCTGTGTCTGCCTCTGATGCAGAGCCCTTGTCTGAGCCTTCCCCAGCCTTCAGGACTGGCCCATGCTCCTCCCTAACCTCCTCACTGTCTGACTCTGCTGCCAGCTCTGCTGGCCGCTGGTGGGCCACAATAATAGTCAACCTAGCAGGTAGACGCACTTGGTTAAGGTGGCCTACATTTTGTACAGGGATCAGACCAGATCTTTGGATGGAAGACCACTGGGAGATCCCAAGACTGTAGTCTAGAAGGGGAAGTAAATGAAATCCCAGAGGAAGATACTGTTGTCAAGAAAACTGTATGAATGTGTCCATAAAGATAAGAGATTTTATTTCTGTTTGTGCTGAAAACAGAGATGTTTATAATTACTTTGCCAACTGGTGTGACGAAGCTTGAAGATTTCCACCTGTGACTTCTCATCTCGTTACCTTGCTTAATTTGTTGCTAAATTTTCTGCAGCCTCATTAAACTTTGGAGAAGAGAAAGTAGAGAGAACAAATGGCATAAACCCCACTAAAGAGACTTTTGTGAATTAACCCTTCTACCTCTTTCTTATATTTGCCTTGAATGCTACTATCTTGCCTCTGTCTGTTGCTGATTAATCATCATTTCGTGGTGATACCAGCTAGGATTTTCCAAGAAAAAAATGAACTAATGTAAATGAAGTCCATTATAAATGGAAACTTTGGATGAACTTCAATTCTTTCCCTCCATCTTGTCTAGAGGCTGGTTTCCAGGATATTTTTCCCATCCGAATGTCCATCACCCTCCACTAAACACACTTATTTTCCTTTCTATAGGATCACTTATACCTAATATAATTCTTTATAAGACCTTACATTGTTTGCTAATATAGCTTTAGAACTATAGAGCTCCCACTGCCTTAAAAAAGTTCAAAACATTCTTAAAGATTCTTCTCATCCTGGGCACCATTTTTTGAACTATTACCATCTGGCAGGCGGTACAGGACAATAAAAACAAGGACAAATAGGCTGAAAAACACCTTCCACCCCAGACCAGTAACTATATTGAATTCTATTGTATAATGCAATTTTTTTATTTATTAATTGGAACTTGTCAAACAAAAACAAGAAAAAGAATAAGAGAATAAAATACAATGACAGGGGCGATAGGCATATTAGTGCACTTATGCACCCCCTCCCCTTTCTCACCACTTAAAAGTATGAAGTGAGGTCCATGGAAGTTAATTTGTGACTGAAACTGTGAAAATTTGTAGCTGAGACAACTGAATCAGGTAGACAATTCTATTACAGAAATCATATTATTACAGTCAAGTTTAGAATGATTTACATTGAGTTTAAAGTAGTTGTTCGTGTGCATATTATTGCAATTAAAACAGAAAAAGAAAGAAAAAGGCAGAAACAAAAAAAAACCCAGAAAAATATTAATGCAGGTTCAAGAGTTTTCAATTCAATTGTATTGAATGTGAAGGATACTGTATGTGTTTCTGTTTTATTTTTATAGTTGTTGTTGTTGTTATTGTGTATAATGTACACTGAAGATGAGATTTAATTTCGTTGAACAAGGTATAATGACAATAAAGTAATCTAATCTAATATGATAACCTGATTAGGGCAAAATCCACTCCATTCTACACCATGAACAACTCATAATTTTAGTTAGCCTTTTTCTTAATTAACTATTTTTAGGATTATAGTCCAATCCTGACTACTTGAGAGACCGCCTGCTGCCAATTACCTCCCAAAGACCCATTAGATCACACAGATTAGGCCTCCTCCGGGTTCCGTCTACTAGCCAATGTCATCTGGCTACTACCTGGGGGAGGGCCTTCTCTGTGGCTGCTCCGGCCCTTTGGAACGAACTCCTCTCTCTCTGGGCCTTCCAAAAAGCCGTTAAAACCTGGCTGTGTCGGCAGGCCTGGGGTCGATGAGTTCCCTTCCCCTCTCGAATTGTGTGGCTGTTGGTTGTTTTTAAATTCCCTGTATTTTTTGTTGTAGTTCTTGTGTTTTCCCTTCCTCTCCTTTGGGTTTGTGCGCCACCCTGAGTCCCGCCGGGAATAGGGCGGCATATAAATAAAATGAACCTCAAACCTCGAACCTCAATCATAAATGAATTTGACATTATTATTATTGTTGTTATTATTACTATTTTACTCTTTTTGCATTAGGTCATTTGAAATTCAGGCAACT
The DNA here is from genome assembly GCF_051295495.1 of Thamnophis sirtalis. Classification (NCBI taxonomy): domain Eukaryota; kingdom Metazoa; phylum Chordata; class Lepidosauria; order Squamata; family Natricidae; genus Thamnophis; species Thamnophis sirtalis. The sequence goes on along the minus strand of NW_028261382.1, from coordinate 113,135,494 downwards.
TTCCCTAAAGAATCCTTGCTTTCAGTCCTGATCTATGACTATGATTTGATTGGTTCAGATGACCTCATTGGAGAAACTAAAATTGATCTGGAAAACCGTTTCTACAGCAGGCACAGGGCTACTTGCGGATTACAAAGCCAATATGAAATGTAAGGTCCCTCCAGGACATTCAGTTCTATAAGGAATGGGGGTGGATAAGGAAATTGAAAAACTTCTAGAGCAGGGGTGTCAAACTCAATTTCATTCAGGGTCGCATCAGGGTTGTGTTTGACCTGAGGGGGGCAGGGGGTGTGTGGCCAGGGGAGCGTGGCCAGATCAACATCACTCCTATCGCTGGCATCGGTGGCAGCCCAAGTGCTCTGCCAGCATTAACAGGCTCCCGAGCTCCATTTTCACTGGCAGAGGGTTGCAGGAAGCCATGGCAGCCAAAAACGGAGCTCGGGAGCCCATTTTCGCTGGCAGAAGCACCGTGGGCTGGTCCCTCGCTGTTTCCAGGCCAGGTCTAAGTACCCCGCAGGCAGGATCTGCCCCCCAGACTTTCAGTTTGACACCCCTGTTCTAGAAGAAACTTGAATTTGCTGAATTGTAGACATTTATGAAAGTTTTGTACAGTTCAGCAAAGCTAATTTTGACCCACGGTTTGAAATGAGCTTCCTTCTCTCATTCCTCCCTCTGCAAAATCCTCTCCTCTCCTTGAATTTTTAGTGAAGGATACAACGCTTGGAGAGATGCCCTCAAGCCAACTGAAATCTTGAGCAGGTTATGCAAAGATAACAAGCTGAATGAGCCGATCATGCAACCTGGAAAGATACAAATAGGGAGCAAGATCTTTACAGGACGGACTGTCTTTCAGGAAGATGAAAATGGTAACTGTGTTGTGCACAGGGTGAATTATTACCAATATCAACAATACCCAGAGAATACCCCGCAGTGCTTTGGCCACTATATAAAAAACATCGGGTGATGCATTATTATTTCATCAGTAACAGTTCATTAATAATAAGTATTGCCAATTAGCTTGCAGAGCTAAGCAATGGTGGCTCATTAAGCAAGGGGGATCTAAAACAGTAGCCCCCAACAGTAGCCACCAGGGATTGGTTCCGTGGAGAGAGAGTTTTTCTACCAAACGATGGGGGTGTAGCTTTCATCCCACGGATGAGGCTTTCCTTGTTTGCATGGCCCAGTTTCTGGCATGAATAGAATAACAGAGTTGGAAGGGACCTTGGAAATCTTCTAGTCCAACCCCCTGCTTAGGCAGGAAACCCTACACCACCTCAGACAAAGGGTTATCCAACATCTTCTTTAAAACGTCCAGTGTTGGAGCATTCATAACTTCTGGAGGCAAATTGTTCCACTGATTGTTTAACTGTCAGGAAATTTCTTCTTAATTCTAAGTTGCTTCTCTCCTTGATTTGTTTCCACCCATTGCTTCTTGTTCTGCCCTCAGGTGCTTTGGAGAATAGGTATGGAGAATGTATGGAGAATATAATAGAGATGCGGTGGCTCAGTGGCTAAGACGCTGAGCTTTTCGCTCAGAAAGGTTGGCAGTTTGGCGGTTTGAATCCTTAGCGCCGTGTGACAGAGTGAGCTCCCATTACTTGTCCCAGATTCTGCCAACCTAGCAGTTTGAAAGCACGTAAAAAATGCAAGTAGAAAATTAGGGACCACTTTGGTGGGAAGGTAACAGCATTCCGTGTGGCTTCGGTGCTTAGCCATGCTGGCCACATGACCACAGAGATGTCTTTGGACAACGCTGGCTCTTCGACTTTGAAATGGAGATTAGCACAGCCCCCTAGAGTCGTGAACGACTAGCACATATGTGCGAGGGGAGCCTTTACCTTTACCTTTGTGGAGAATATATACATGTAGCAACCCTATGCCATTCCAACTCCCTGCAGCTTCCTGCCCCCAGCAGATATTTGGTCCCTATTGAGAAAGACTGGGCCAGCCTATCTACAAGACAAAAGGCCTCCAGCTCCAGGGTGATAGGATTAAGACATGACCCTCCAGGACATAATAGGATTGTCTATCAGCAGAACTCACCACATGGCACAAACACCTGGGAACATTAAATCACCCTCCAAGTTTCAACCAAACCCAGTAGCTCAGACAACCCATGACCCCTGCATAGCCCCATTGAAGTCTGACAGCAACCAATAGAATACATGCCCTTGCCACAGGAACAGGAAGCTCAAGGGCAAGGTCCAAGAGAGGGTATAAATAACACTCACTCTCCACTCCATATGCTCAGCTGCCCAGGACCTAAAACCCATGTGGCTCTGTTCACCAATAAACCATCTTTCCCATCAGCCTTCATGTTTCCAGTGTCTTTCTTTCCACTTGGAACGGAACCAGATGGCTATTTTTTCCAACAATTGTTTGTATTGTTCCATGGGGCATTCTCATTCTCAGTATTTGGTCATCTGTCTCTACATTTTTTTTGTGGGGGGGAGACTTCCTAGAAACCAACTCAGCACATAGTGGTTTCATGGACATTTCTGTTAAGTTATTTTGGCAACAATATGGAAAAGGTTTACATCTTCTGAGATGTTTTCTACTTCCTTAATTCCTGGAGTTCTGCATCTTCAGAAGACCAAACTATATTTAGATTCCAGGCTGCCACCAGTTGAGACTTTCTTCATTGTACAATATTGTAATGACCCACTTTGTTAATTGATGCAATGATAATTAAACAGTATATTAACCTTCTAACTCTCCTGTTCGTTTTCACGCTGTCTTTCCTTGTTCAGAGGGGGAGCCAGTAGAATCGTATGAACACCTTGCTTTGAAAGTTTTGCGTTCTTGGAATGAAATTCCAGAGGTTGGATGTAAGTTGGTGCCCGATCACATTGAGACAAGGCCTCTTTATCACAAAGACAAGCCTGGCATGGAACAGGTAAATGCAGCTGCATCTTAGATAGATGGCAAACAATCTTATTATATTACTTCTATCCTAATTTTCAATAGTAGAGAATGTACTGTATGTAACTCAGGATTGAACTCTTGGGTTCTTGGTGTTTTCGGAGTTTGGTTATTTTCCTGCACATGTTCTGTAATCGGGCAAATAGACAATTTGCAGAACGCATCCATGAATGTGACCTGGAAGTCAGAAGAAAGAATGAATAATCCTTAATCTCTTAACACCTAGATAAATTAAACCACAATTACAACTGGGAAATGGTTAAGGTTTAAGGTGAAGCCAAATCCAAAAATGGTAGGGTATTCTCTGGGAATTTGAATTTGAAATTCTGACAAATCAGCCAGCAACAGATACACAGAGATAAACCCCATTTACATCAGAGGTGGTATTCAGCCGGTTCAGACCGGTTCGAGCGAACCGGCAGCGGAAATTTTGAGTAGTTTGGAGAACCGGCAAATACCACATCTGGTTGGCCCCGTCCTTCCACCCCCTTTGTTCCTTGTCCTATATTCCCTTGTTATTTTTAGCTCAACTGATTTGCGCTGACACCAAGGGCGATCTTTGAGTGCTGGGTGCGCAAAGCACACTCTCATAGAACCAGCAGGAAAAGATTTGGAATCCCACCACTGATCTATGCATCATTTATAAGATAAAACCCAAAATCAAGAAAAGAAAAAGCAGCTTGGAGCATTTTCTTCGTCAAAGCAAACATCCAGATAAGCATGAAACTGCACCTGATAAATAATCAGGAAAGAAACGATAGAAGCAAGAAAACAACAAGGAGAAAATTATATTCTAACTAAGACTGGCAAGACAAGCCAGTAGTATATATTACTCCACTGCAGTGGTGGGTTTCAAAAATTGTTCGAACCTACTCTGTGGGTGTGGCCTCCTTTGTGGGAGTGGCTTGCCACCCATGTGACCAAATGGGAGTGGCTTGTCGCCCATGTGACCGGATATGAAGATGCCGACGACACTTGTCAGAACCACCTTAAATTACCTCACACACAGCACTGGCCTGCATAAGAATATGATTTAAACTTGTTTTTTAAAAAGCATCTTTGGTTTGCGTTAAAACAACTTCAACACACGCCATGTTCTGATTGTACCACAAACGCAGTAGTCATCCTTACCTTTCACAGAGGCACTGAGTTTTATAAATATGAGCATGCTAGTGTAGAATAATCATATCCAAGGACCAGTGGTGGGTTTCAAAAATTTTTGGAACCTCTTCTGTAGGTGTGGCCTGCTTTCTGGGCCCACTGGTGGAACCTCTTCTAACCGGTTCGGTAGATTTGATGAACCGGTTCTACCAAATAGGTGCGAACTGGTAGGAACCCACCTCTGCTCCACTGATGATGTTACCTAGCTTGCTAAAGAAATGTCTGCAGGAAAGACGTTTTGTGCTCAGGAAACACAAGAACCCAACATTTCAACTTTCTTTTATGTTAGTTGAAAGTGTTACAGAGTTGGAATATGAACCGTGCTTCCATGATTTGAAGAGATTAATATGTACTAGAGGAAGACTGAGCAAACTTTTCTCCATCAACAGCTGCATTCCTTCAGAGGTAGCTGTCAGAATCGTGCATTAATGATGGTAGACTGAAGCAAAGAAGAGGTCTAGAGTGAAGACCATTAGTCCTCTTTCTGACATCTTTTTCCCCCTTCCTCTATCAAATCCCCCTTTCTTTCTTCTATTCTCTTTCTGGATCCCTCTTCTCGCTGTCTGAAGCAATAGATCACAAGGAAACAGAAAGCTCCGATCACAGGTTGCACTCAATCACTTGCAAGGCTGCTTTGGAAATTAGATCAAGAGACTCATGAAATAAAGGAAGTGCCATAGATTTAGGGCCACAAGCCTTGAGCCTGGCCAGGTGACTCAGTGGCTAAGACACTGAGCTTGTCAACCAGAAATGTCAGCAGCTTGGCAGTTTGAATCCCTAGTATAGGTCTCCTGCATGAGCAGGGGGTTGGACTAGATGACCTCCAAGGTCCCTTCCAATTCTGTTATTGTTACTGTTAAAGACTCCGACAGAGAGGAGGCGCAAAGGCATTTTCTTCCCAGGTCCTTGTTGGGGAGGTGGAGGAAGATGAACTGAATTATTTGACAGGGCTGCATTTGTCAGAAATCCTTGGGCAGAGGGGTTGGACTAGAAGACCTTCAAGGCCCTTTCCAACTCTATTAATCTGTTTTAAAAAAGCAACTTGCCTTCAGAAGTTGTGGGAGTTTCATCACTGGAGGCTTTCAAAAAGAGACTAGAAGAAGACGAACTGAATTATTTGATTGGGCAGCCATGGTCAGAAATGGTGTAGGGCAGTGGTAGTCAACCTGGTCCCTACCGCCCACTAGTGGGCATTTCAGCTTTCATGGTGGGCGGTAGGGGTTTTGTCTGATACTGAAGCACTTTCCTTTTTTTTAATTTAATTGACTTTAAAAAAAAATTCATAGCATTATCTAAAAATGTTCATTAGGTTTTCATAAAATCATCATTATGTGGAACCGGTGGGCAGTTAGAAAATTTTACTACTAACAGAGATACAAGAATGGGCGGTAGATATAAAAAGGTTGATTACCCCTGGTGTAGGGTCTCCTGCTTGAGGGTTGGGATGGGGGGTTGGACTAGATACAAGATCCTTTCCAACTCTGTTAATCTGTTAAAAAAGAACAGCTTCCCTTCAGAAGCGGCGGGAGCTTCATCACTGGAGGCCTTCAAGAAGAGACTGGACTGCCGTCTGTCAGAAATGGTGTAGGGTCTCCTGCTTGGGGGGGTGGGGGGTTGGACTAGATGACCTACAAGGTCCCTTCCAACTCTGTTAATCTGTAATGATTCTATTTCTTATCTTAGAATCTTATTCTCCGTGTTGTGTTTTCTCCTCTCAAGGGTCGTGTGCAGATGTGGGTGGATATATTTCCTAAAGATATGCCTCTTCCCGGCCCTCCTGTTGACATTTCACCTAGAAAGCCCAAAGGGTAATTGATGACGTGCATTTCTTCTTTGCCCTCAAATATACGTTTGCTAATGTCCTGCATCTTTCATAAGGCAGCATTTCTTATTAGGAAAAAAAGTAAAAGCTCCCTCAAGCTGCCCCCCACCCCTTGCAATTACAGTAGCACATCCGTCTAGTGTTTGTGACACAAACAGTTTGCCATTACTACTTTGGAGGATTTTCCATTTTGCTTCCAAATCCTGAGATTTGCTCTCCTGTTCAAGGACAAAACCGACCTTTGCAATTTTAAAGAGCAGACAAGGCTACTTAAGTAGCCCCTTAGCTGGCAGGAAATTCCAGATTTTTTTGACAGGTTTTGAATGTCCTTTTCATTTTAAAAACACCTCCCATTTTCTAATCCTCATTTGCTCTTGCTTGTCCTAAATGGACATTGTTTTGTCTGGCAGAATGGCTCCTGAGTTAAGAGGAGAGATCCTGCTTTCTTTCTAGTGAAATAATCATTGCAAGGTTTTTAGTTTAATAAAAATGCTTCCCAGATCAACATTTTTTGGGGGGTGGGGGCATCATGAGCAGTGATCCCTATTTCAAGTTTGTTTCTGCACTAAGAGGAAACTATCATCTGTCTTTAGCGGTATTATTTTCTATTGCATTGTCTCCAGAATTAATATTTGCTGCTACCTAAGTTAGAGGTGAGGGATGCAGTGGCTCAGTAGCTAAGACGCTGAGTTTGTCGATCAGAAAGGTCGGCAGCTCAGCGGTTCGAATCCCTAGTGCCACGTAACAAGTGAGCTCCCATTACTTGTCCCAGCTTCTCCCAACCTAGCAGTTCGAAAGCACGTAAAAATGCAAGTAGAAAAATAGGGACCACCTTTGGTGGGAAGATAACAGCGTTCCGTGCTCCTTCGGCATTTAGTCATGCCAGCCACATGACCACAGAGAACGTCTTTGGACAGCGCTGGCTCTTCGGCTTTGAAGCAGAGATGAGCACCGCCCCCTAGAGTCAGGAATGACCAGCACATATGCGCAAGGGGAACCTTTACTTTTATAAGTTAAGGCTTTCTGAAAAGAACTTTGCTTATTTCTATATCGGCCCATTTTTGCCATTATAAATAGGCAAACATATCTGCTTAAGTCCTGTAACCTGAAGAAATTTGGCAATTCTTATTTAACATAATTTTAGACAACTAGTGCTATTATCAAATTGACTGTTCAGAAGGGGGTATATGATGAATAGGAATCAGATATAATATCCAAAGAAAATGCGGACATTTAAAAAGTGTTGAGACAAGCTTCCAAAAATAATTTATTAATTAGCAGGTGGGGTAATTTTATAAATATATATATCATGTTTGCTCAGTTTTAACATTGAATTGATTTTTTAAAATGCACACATGAATGAAGAGTTAATGAAGGGCTTTTTAAAAATTCTCATAGCGTATAATTTGTACCAAAGGTTTTAATTTAAATTCGGTTTTTCTAAGAAGCATGATCTATATTTAATAATGCAAAAATATTACAGGAATATGCCTTTAGTTCAGAGAAGCTATGTTGTAGTGTATTTAAGCATTGGATATATCATGTTCAATAAGTAGAGAGCCAGTAGTTTAAGGCAATAGGCTAGAGACTTGAGTCTCTAGCCTATTGCCTGGGAGACTTGAATTCTAATCGTGCTGGAGGAGACATCTCGAAAGAGGGAGTTTTGTTCTCACCATCTTCTGCACATGATGAATGCTCGTGTTTGGGTTTGGTCAAGGCCAACCATCTCTGCATACCAGCTGGATGGGGCCACCTGAAGATTCACCCCACATGACACCCTTGGGGGTTGAAGATTGGACCTTTAGGCCAGGGTTACTGGTGGGAGGGATTTAGGTAAACTTTTGATATGTACAAGTTCGTGCCTTTTTGCCTCAGATCTTGCTTCACTTTCGCTGTTGTCACTTCATAGCCAGTAAAAGTACCTTTTCTCTAAAACAATGGAGTTGGGGTTTCCTTTCTTGGATTTTGAAGGAGGCCCGGCTGACGCCTACCTTAGCCATGAAAGCTAATGCTGAGCTTGTTGATCAGAAAGGTTGGCAGTTCAGCAGTTCGAATCCCTAGCGCTGCCTAATGGAGTGAGCTCCCATTACTTGTCCCAGCTTCTGCCAACCTAGCAGTTTGAAAGCGTGTAAAAAATGCAAGCAGAAAAATTGGAACCACCTTTGGTGGGAAGGTAACAGCGCTCTGTCTGCCTTCACAATTTAGTCATGCCAGCCATATGACCACGGAGATGTAATAATAAACAAAATAATAATAAACAAATGTCTTTGGACAGCGCTGATTCTTTGGCTTTTTAAACAGAGATGAGTACCGGCCCTAGAGCCGGAAACAACTAGCACCCATGTGTGGGGGAACCTTTGCCTTTACCTTTATTTTCTTTGGTGTGAACAAAAAGATGGAGTCCAGATTTTCTCTCTAAATGACACATTTATTCAGCTGAACAAAGGTGGGTCTTCCCATAAGATTGGAAGGACCCCGAATACAGTTCAAAGCATGTATGTATTTATGTATGTATGTATGCATGTATGTATGTATGTATGTATGTATGTATGTATGTATATTCATAGATTTTCACAGATTCTTACATGGGAAAAGACCCAAATACAACAAGACCAGTGTGTGTGTGTGTGTGTGTGTGTGTGTGTGTGTGTGTGTGTGTGTGGCATTTGTGCTGATAAATAAATAAAGGGAGACTAGTATAGATCTATTTCAAGCTATTTAGCTGTCATCAGCTAGCCATAACCATACTGGGAATCGACAACACAAATGTAACAAGGCAACATAAAAAAATGGCTTTCTGCCTGGATGGCTCCCAGAGTGAGCCGATAGACAGAAAAGGGAAGCAGTATGCTCCCTCCCATATTTGGGCATACCAGGGGTTGTGACACAATACATACATACATACATACATACATACATACATACATACATACATACATGTGTGTTTGTGTGTGTGTGTGTGTGTATACATACACACATACACATACTCACATATATACATACACATACATTTCTTACCTTTACTTGGTTACATAAGAACTCGGCATACAGTAGATAAGATACAGAAGTTACAAAAATACTTAGGCATGCATCCTATGGTTTTTGATCAGATGCTCAACTGGCAGAGCTGTGGTTTCTTATGGAATTTTCCGCAACCCCAAAGCCCCATGAAGCCCTGAACTTTATCTCTGTCATTTCAACATAAGAACCTTTTAACCAATCATTAGAATTATCAGGATCCCAATCAACCGTATGACCATAGTTGAGGGGTTATAAATTACCATTCTTCCGGAGTGACTTTATATTCTATTAACATGTGACTTTTCTCAATTTATTTTCTCTCGTTTCTCCTCAGTTACGAACTAAGAGTAATTATCTGGAATACTGAAGATGTCATTCTGGAGGATGAAAATATCTTCACAGGACAAAAATCAAGTGATATCTATGTAAAAGGGTACGTCTAGTTGTACCCTTTTGGGATATATGACTTACAGATCACGTCAATTATTTAACAAGGGGAAAATTAATTTCTGGTCACAGCCATTCATCAATCTGGAGTCCCTGCCAGGTTTGCTGGAAATATGGTGTTTTATAGCATGACAATTAGGTGTTTTACAGCAATAGCTCTTTGAAAATTCAGCTTCCACTTAGAATTCAGAAGGCATAGAACTGATAAGAGTCAGGACCAAAATTCAAAAGTAATAGAGAATTCATATGTTCATAAGTTGAAAGGTAGCTCCCTTTGACTTTTGCTTACCTCTATCCAGACGCATTTATTTATTTTCTTTTGGAAATCTATGGAAGTGATTCTTCCGTTACTTGCTTTCTGGATTTTTTAAAATGTCTATGCCTGAAGTTACAAAGTTAAGTCAACAAAGCAATCACATACTCATTAAAAAGTGCAATTAAAAGTCACTTTAAAAGATTATGGAATCTGGTAGCCCTTTGAGGATTCTAGAAATACTACTTAAAGCCTGGAATGGAGTGGAGTGGAGTGGAGTGGAATGGAATAGCATAGCATAGCATAGCATAGCATAGCATAGCATAGCATAGCATAGCATAGCATAGCATAGCATAGAATAGAATAGAATAGAATAGAATAGAATAACAAAGTTGGAAGGGATCTTGGAGATCATCTAGTCCAACCCTCTGCTCAGGCAGAAAATCCTATACCATATACCTCTGAGCAGGCTTTTGAAAATCTATGCACCCGCCCGCCTGAGCTCCACCTGTGCTTTAAGCCTTTGGCGCTTTTGCACACACGCATGGCATGTTACGGCATCTGTGTGATACTCCGCCGAGCAGCTGGAGCATCATGGAGGCTTGCAGAAGTGTTGCAGGCCAGTACGACGCAGGCACGCGCTGCACGCATCTACGCACATGCCGCGCGCGTCCATATGGGTGACGCCGGGGCTGTTCCAACCGTACCGGTTCGAATGGAATACGGAACCCACCACTGGCCCATGTGGAGGCTCGGGGAGTGGGGGAGAGAAATGGGCCTTCCGGAGGTTCCAGAAGTCCAAAGCTCGTGCAAAGTCAACCAGCAGTAACGCCGGTAGCAACCCACCCCTGCAGTAGAGCGCTTGAAAAAGCTCATGTCAACTCTGACCCCATCCTAAGCATCCTAAGCTACGTTGTTGTGATGCCAATTATCTGACTACTTTGTGGCTTGTAAATTCCCATTTCATTTTTTTTTTCATTCTCCGTACACACATCACAGATGGTTGAAAGGCCTTGAAGAGGATAAACAGGAGACAGATGTCCATTACAACTCCTTGACAGGAGAAGGGAATTTCAACTGGCGTTTTGTGTTTCCATTCCACTACCTCCCGCCTGAAAAACAGATGGTTGTGTGCAAGAGGGAGAACATATTTTCCTTGGAAAAGACAGAACGCAAAATGCCTCCAGTATTGGTCCTCCAAGTGTGGGACTTTGAACGACTTTCTTCTGATGACTTTCTGGGTAAGAAGGGCTGGGGCACTGAATGGGCACAACAGTTACACGTCTCCTACTCTCCAGTTTCCCCAAGGATCCCGGTGATATATGGAAATACCCCCTATCCTCTTCAACGCTCCATCCCTTCCACCTGCCAGCCATTTCTCCTTTGCTCAATAACTGGAAAGTACCATTGCTCTCACATCCTTTCTGAGCTGAAGGAATTATTCCTGTCTCTGAGCAATAGCAATAGCACTTAGACTTATATACCACTTCACAGTGCTTTTACAGCCCTCTCTAAGCAGTTTACAGAGGCAGCCTATTGCCCCCAACTATCTGGGTCCTCATTTTACCAACCTCGGAAGGATGGAAGGCTGAGTCAACCTTGAGACAGGCAGGATTGAACTCCTGGCAGTGGGCAGAGTCGGCCTGCAATGCTACAATCTAACCACTGAGCCAACAGGGCTCTGTAAGGATCTCCTTATCTCAGCAGATAGTTTCCTGAGTGAATATGTCAGGGAAGGTTCTCATCATCCAGATAGACTTGTCTGGACTTTGAGTGCTGCCAACTGGAACTTATTTTCAGAATAACAGAATTCGAAGCAACCCCGGAGGTCTTCTAGTCCAAGTTCCTGCTCAGGCAGGAAACTCTATACCATTCCAGACAAATGGTTGTTTCTTAAAAACATCCAGCATTGGAGCATTCATAACTTTGTTTTGGTTTGAAATGTTTTCCTGCTTATCCAAGTAGCTTTTTTCAGTCTGTATGGGATTCAGCCAGTTTGCACCTTATTCTAGAGAACCGGTTAACTTTCTAAGCACTACAGAGAACCGATTGTTGGAAGAAATCTCCTTTTGTTTTTTCCCCACTTTACAGGGCTAATCCTGTAAGGAAGGCAGGAAGGAAACATTCTAGTGTTGTTTCTAGCCTAATCTTTATTGCCCAGCTTACAGTAACTGCCTCTCCAGTTAACCCTTATTACATTGGAACAGCTAAGGCAAAGCACCCATCGACATGAGTGATGTTGAGTTGGCCACGCCCACATGGTCACATGACCACTGATCCACACCTACCCAGCTGGTCATTAGGGCAGAAAACCATTTGTTAAATTATTTGAATCTCACTACTGGTCTGTTGGAACCCTTATATGTCCTCTAAGGTGGACTATTCCCAGGGTGATTCCAGGATGATTTTATTTCTCATTGAATCTGAATAGGCTTCTCAGATGAGTAGGAAGAGAGTTGTTAAGAATCGTTCCTCCTAAATCCTTCTCTTAGGCGGGTTGTTAAGTGTGACCTCCATGATGAACCTGTAAAGTGGTCTTGATCTTCCTGGGGAACTGATGCAAGAGCAGCATAAAAAACGAGGGATAGGTTGTGTTTGAATCCTCCATCTTTATTGAGAAGCGGATTTTCCATTTTGATAGAAGTGGATTCCTTCACTTCTCTTTCAAACCATCTATCTTCTCTCTCCAAAATAGAATAGAATAGAAGTATTTATTGGCCAAGTGTGATTGGAAAAACAAGGAATTTGTCTTGGCTGCTTAAACTCTCAGCATACATACAAGCTATAAGTGATACATCATGATCATATTCATCATAAAAATACATTCATCATGTATCATAAGATGGAACCCTTAGTGATAGTCATAGTTTACTAAATAAGCAATCAGCATAAATCATACTAGGAAACTAAATAAAGAAGTGTAAATCGTAAAGATATAAGCAACAAAGTTATAGTCCTAAGTAGAAAAGGAGATAGGTAATAGGAAAGATGAAAAGAACAATGATAATACAACCTTACTAAATAGTTTGATAGTGTTGTGGGAAATAGTTGTTTAGCAATAGCAATAGCAATAGCAGTAGACTTATATACCGCTTCATAGGGCTTTCAGCCCTCTCTAAGCGGTTTACAGAGAGTCAGCCTATTGCCCCCAACAATCTGGGTCCTCATTTTACCCACCTCGGAAGGATGGAAGGCTGAGTCAACCCTGAGCCGGTGAGATTTGAACCGCTGAACTGCTGATCTAGCAGTAGCCTGCAGTGCTGCATTTAACCACTGCGCCACCTTGGCCCTTAGCAGAGTGAAGGCATGGGCGGGTGGTGGTGGTAATGTAGACCTTATTGTGCTCAAAAGAATGTCCTTTTTCTTGTCCTTTTATTCCTGAGCCAGGGATGTCAAATAATGGTTAATTTGTGTAAACAGTCAAGAAGTTCAAGGTTTTTTAAAAAAAAAATAATAATCTAGAAAAGTTCTTCAGCGCATACAATCTAGATTGTTGCACGATGGATGGACAGCAAAACATTCAACTTGACTGAACTGTGGTGCAAAATGGGTTGCCACCTTCTATTGGGGTTAAATGCTTATCCATCCTTGCTGTGTTCATATCAGATGGTAGTAGCCAGGGATGGCTGCTACGGGTTCAGCCGGGTTGAGGAGAACCCATAGCTAACCTCCAAATCCCATCCCTGGCTGGTTCCCCCCCTCCCGCCCCACCCAGGAGTCTCCACGCGGCCCATTTTGGATGCGAGGTAAGAGCAGAGCCTGTGCGGAGGCTCGGGGAGGGGGGGAAATGGGCCTCCGGGAAGTTCTGGAAGGCTGGAAACAGGCCCGTTTCTGACCTACAGAGGGCCTATGGAGCCCAGATGAGGCAGTTTTCACCCTGCCAGAGGCTCGAGGAAAGCCTCCAGAGCCTGAGGAAGGTGAAAATGGTCCCCCCACCATGGTGCAGGAGGCCGACTAGACCACACCCACCATGGCCAGCCCACCCAGCAACCGGGAAAAGAACCCATTGCTGAAATTTTTGAAGCCCACCCCTGGTAGTAGCTTTCCCAGATTTCCGATAGAAATCTGAGACTCATCTCAATTTGGGACCTTCTCGATGGGTGAAGAATGGAGGAGGTCATGCTAACTTATTTTGCAGATGACTTCTGTAAACGCATCATCCAAGCTTTTGCTTTTCTAATCACTATAACAACAACGATAGAAACATTAAATAGGTTATACTCGTCTGAAGTACTTGGAGCTTAGCCAAGAAGCTGAGAGTTGATCTTGGAAAGTTATATGGCCCATTAAGTGTTTGATTAATGTAGAATTTTATTCTGCGATCCACAGGCTCTCTCGAAATGAACTTGAATGGCTTTTCTCGAGCAGCCAAATCTGCCAAGCGTTGTGACATGAGCACCATAACGGAAAAGGAAGAGAACAAAATTTCCATATTTCAGCAGAAGCGGATCAGAGGCTGGTGGCCTTTCAGCAAAGCTGGAGAACTCACGGTGCGTAAACAAAACAACAACAACAAAAACCCCATTCAGGGTTCAAAGGGTGGAAAGCATTTCATGCATGATAAATCAAAGTGGTCCTGAATTGTTTTCAGGCTTCAGTCTTTTTTCTCCCCTTAATTTCTTTTTTTCTGTATCCTCCCAGGTTTAACATTACAAAAATTGCAATCGATTCATTTGCTGTGGATTCAGTTCCACATGGGCTAGTTATAATGATGTCCTGGATTATTTGTGTATGTATGTATGTACCGTATTTTTTGGAGTATAAGACGCAGCTTTTTCCCTCAAAAAAGAAGCTAAAATTTGGGTGCATCTTATATACTGAATACAGCATTTTTTGCCTCCCGAAACCCCGCCCACTTCACCAAAATGGCAGTGCATAGCCTTTAGGAGGCTTTCAGACTGCTCCTGGGTGTTGGGGAGGGCAGAAATAAGTGAAAAACTGACCTTTTTTGCTCAGTTCCCCCCCCCCCAGCAGCACTTTATAAGTCTCCTAAAGGCTATGCATGCCCCCCCCTTTTTTTGACAAAAAACCAGGCCATTTGGGGGGAATCTGCAGAGTGCAATTTTTTTTTTAATTTGCCTCTTCAAAATCTTGGTGCGTCTTATACTCCTGTGCGTCTTATACTCTGAAAAATATGGTAGGGATGTAGGTATAAAACAATGAAATGAAATGATAAAAAATAAAATAATAATAAAATAAAAAGACAGTCTTAACTGAAAGCATAATCTATCATAAGGCATGTGTCAGGGTTCCAAGTAATACACCCGTAGCAAACAGAACTCCAAGGCTAGAAGGTTCCTCAAAGAAGAAGTTTACTGGATATATCATATTGGGACAAGACTGGTGAAAACTGACTCTAAAGTCCGCATAGTTTTCACCTAATTAAAAGTAAAAGTTTTCCCCCTTTCCCAAACCATCCGCCACATAGTCCAATCAGGTGCTGTCCAGTTGCTGGAAAGCCTGTGAGAATGTCCTTGGTTCACAAGGGAAACTATTTTGTTTTGGCTACAAGACCCCAGCTATCTCTATTCCCCACCCCTCCCTATCCCTCAGCACCATTGTGGCAACACAAAAGCCTCCAAGATGGCCTCAGTCAGGCCAGCTTCAGAGTCAACAGCATTCACTCTGTTTTAAAAATTCGCTGACTATATTCTCACAGCATCCTAAACTGGCAGTTTTGAGTTTGTGGTGAAGCCAACCTATTGGGTAATAATTCACTTGTCTTGTACAAGTTTGAGAGCTGAGGTGACGCAGTGGTTAGGGTGCAGTACTGCAGGCTACTTCAGCTGACTGTTCTGCAGTTCAGCGGTTCTATTCTCACCGGCACAAGGTTGACTCAGCCTTCCATCCTTCCGAGGTGGGTGAAATGAGGACCCAGACTGTGGGGGCGATATGCTGACTCTGTAAACCACTTAGAGAGAGCTGAAAGCCCTATGAAGCGGTATATAAGTCTAACTGCTATTGCTATTGGGAAAAAAAGTTAATTCAGAAAAGAGGTTAATGGGGCTAACCTGTTGTCAGTGTTCCAAATATCATGCAGAATTAAATCAGAGTCCAAGGCAGAGCTATCCTTAAAGTTCCAATTTAATAAGACAGACATGTTGGCAACAAACTGTGGAATCCCAAATCTAAAAGCTTCCTGGGATTCCACCCAGTTGAAAGTTCATGATCTTATCCCGACCCCCATAAATCCATCACATGGTCCAATCTTCTTCGGCCACGCTGGCATCTCCACCCAGCTGGTTCCGGTCAGGTGCAGATGTGCAGAGGCGAAAGATGACCTTGGGCTTCTAGAAAGGAATGACAACAACACATTCCACAATTCTACTCCTTTCTATTCCCCCCTCCCAATTACTACACTAATGAAACAGCATAATGAAATAATAGAGTGTGTGGCAGGCCAAAGATCCTAAAAAGGAATATGACTGCAGGCCTGACACCTGTATTAATTCAGCCACTGACATTTTATGTAACGCTGGTTTCAGTGTTTTGATTGAGATTGTTCTTCCTGTACTCAGCACTGACTAAATTTCAATTAGAAGAAAAGATTTATAGCAGGTGACACAGCCATAATTAATCCAGGCACATTGTGCCTCTGAGGCAGGGTAAGAGACTGAAAGAAAATGTCAATTTCTAAGACATCTTCTTCCTACCTGAGTATACTGTGATTTCCTACTAGACTCAGTGCAAGCAGATACAATAGGTGCCATAGATGCTTTTTCAAAAGGCAATTGGACTTTATTTTTCATTGAAGACGTTTTGTGTCTCAGCCAAGAATTTTAGTTTAGTTTAGTTTATTGTCATTGCACCTCATACAATGAAATTAAATGCCATCTTCAGTGTACAGTTTAGCTATAAAAATAAAAACACAAACCCACACCCTTCACATTCTATATCATTGAATTGAAAACCCAATATTGCATTAATATTGCACTATTCCGTTGAATTCAGTATAGTTACTGCCTTGGGATAGAAACTGTTTTTCAGCTGCCAATTTGTCCTTCTTGAAGCTTCTTCAGTTCTGACTCAATGATGAAGATTGGAAATATTTAAGAGGCATCTAGCTTTTAGCACTCTTTCTGAGAGATCTTGAGGCCACTTGGAAGTTTATCTGCGTTCTCGGGGTCACCTGAATAGTGCAAATGGATGTGGAACCTTCTTGGAACTGTAGAAAGGGCTGTGTTTAAACAGGAGATAGGTGGTGTCATATCCCTCCCCCCTCTGTTCAGAAAACGCTGTTCAATCTTAATGTAGATGGTCTCTTTGACCCCACCCCTTTCAAACCGGTGCTCCTCTCTGTCCAGAATGTGGATTTTGCTGTCTTCAAAAGGGTGACCTTTATCTTTCAAATGCAGATGGACTGCTGAATCGTGTCCTGATGAGTTTGTTCTCCTATATTGCACCACAACCACATTTGTGAATTGGTTGTTTTGTTTCTCCAGTGTACAGCTCTATACATGTCTCACTGCATTCTCACTGCATATATCACATTACTCAGTTTGCGTCTGGGTATTTTATCCATGGGGTGGGACAAGCTTCTACCTTAGTGTATTTTGGGGTCTAAAGTGGGTATGTATACCAAGTTGGTTGAAAATCTGCCTGAGCTTTTCAGATATTCCTGCAACATATGGAATGATACTCCATAAACATTCAGATATAATAGCATATTATGGTCAATGATGTGTAGTTCTGCCCATTGCCAGACTTCCAAGAGACTGGAAGAGTTTGAACTGCTGGATATTAACAATAGACCACTGTTGTGACTCAGCAGAAGTTTGCTGTGAGTTGAGTCGGGATGCAAGATTAACAATGCAGCTGGGGCTCGTTAGTGGCGTCTTCTGGTGATAAAAGAACGGATGGTGCCACGCCCTGGTTGCAGGAGTCAACGTTCATTGATCATCGGTCGTGGTTTGTTTGTGAGAGAGAAGTGGAGAAGTGATTTGCTTTCTGTAACCCTGATTCAAAGAGACCCTTGGAGAAGTGCTTTGCTTTCTTTTTGTACACCTGGTTTTGCCGTAAGAGAGATTTGTTTTGCATTCTGTTATCTTCTTGTCAGAGACTTTATTTATGTTTATTTTTGGGCTCGCAGCCAGTCTGAGCCGAGGACTGATAAAGTTCTTTCCTTTTAAGTTTGTCTGCCTGTCGTCAGTTAACGAGCGAAGAAGGGGGGACAGAACAGACCACTATCCCTTTATATCTGTGTTTCTCAACTTGACAAGTTTAAGACGCATGGACTTCAATTCCCAGAATTCTGGGATTTGAAGATCACACCTTTGAAAGTTGCTAAAGTAGTGAAATTCTGATGAAATATCAGAAGATGAAATATTGGAAAATATCAGAATTATCAGGAATTAGTCAGGTGATACATCCTCAGGTTGCTGGAAAGTGGAAATTCCATTATTTTGCCTAAAAAGATGACATTCCAGATAATAGAACACCATTTTCCAAGAATCGAAAATCCTATTTAATCTCCCTTTTAGCTTCTGAAATCTCATCATCGGAGACATAAACCTAAAGCCACAACCACATCCTTTTAATACCACTGTAACCAGATAAGCTGTTAACCACATCCTTTTAATACCACACTAAGCAGATAATGCATTTCAAGGAGTTTTGAGCGCTCAGTGCATTGCAGAGAAGATCAATTTGAAATTTGCATGCACAGTGCAACAAATGCAGGTAGTCCTCAGTTTACAACCATTCATTTAGAGACAATGGCACTGAAAAAAGTGACTTATGACTGTTTTTTGCACTTATGACCCTTGCAGCATCCCCATTGTAACATGATCAAAATTTGGACACTTGGCAACTGGCATGGATTTATGGCAGCTGCAGTTCTCAGGATCATATGATCCAGTGGTAGGTTCTTACCGGTTCAGACTGGTTCAGCCAAACCAGTAGTGATTTGGTGGCCTGGGTCACTGGAACCGGCAGCAACCCAGGCCTGCCACGCCCTTAAACTACCTATGGTGCCGCCATCTTGGTTTTTAGTTCTGTGCATGCATAGAACAATTTTCATTGCACTGAGCATGTGCAGAACAATTTTCATTGCACTGAGCATGTGCAGAACAATTTTCATTGCACTGCGCATGTGCAGAACAAGTTTCATTGCACTGCACATGGGCATGAGGTGCGCATGTGAGCAAACTGGCAATAGTGCCTGCTGGAATCCACCCCTGATGTGATCCCCTTTTGTGACCTCCTCACAAGCAAAGTCAATGGGGAAGCCAGACTCACTTAACAACCTTGCTACTTATTTAACAACTGCAGTGATTCACTAAATAACTGTGGCAAGGAAGGTCAGAAAATGGGGCAAAACTTACTTCATTTTAGCAACAGAAGTTTGGGGCTCAATTTGTAATCGTGAGTCACAAAAGGTGATCACATGACCCCGGGACAATGCAACCTTCATAGATACATGCCAATTTGCTAAGGGTCCAAATTTTGATCATGTGGTCATCGGGATGCTGCAGTGAAAATGGTCATAAGTCATTTATATCCGTGCCGTTTTAACGTCAGTTGTGAAACAAATCGTTGTAAATCGAGCACTGCCTGTAGTGATTAAAGCGCTCATTATGAGATCTTTAAATATTTTTAACCAAAACTTCATCTCCTTTTCAATCCAGGGCAAAGTGGAAGCTGAGTTTCATTTAGTGACGGCCGAGGAGGCTGAAAAAAATCCAGTCGGCAAAGCTCGGAAAGAACCAGAGCCTCTAGAAAAACCCAAGTAAGTGGCACAATTTATCCCAGGTTTATTATGCCTGGACAGGTAATTAAAATGAACTTTTAACTTTATGTCCGTCCTGAAGCTTCCCATCCTCCAGGAGTCTCCTTGACCGAGTGCCACCTTTTATAATATATCTATCAGACACAAAATGTGAAATCAGCATAAACAAGAAACAAAGCCATTACTGTGATTTATTATTTAATCTCCTCATCAGAAGATGGCTGTTTTCCAAGATCGCTGACCATCTGCCTTACATTTAGATTCAGTTGAGCGACTATGGCTTGGAAAGACCTTAGGAAATGGGCAGATTTGGGGAAACAGGTGGGCAAGCAAGAGAGGGAGCGATTACCCACAATTATTCATTTCTAATATAAATACCCCTGCTCAGATATTTTCAGATCTTTCTTCCAGGCCTAGCTGCAGGAGTCCGGAAATAAGATGAACCAAGAGAGATGTATTAGGTGTGTCTGGCAATGAGTTTCTTGAAAAGAATCATAGAATAACAGAGTTGGAAGGGACCTTGGAGGTCTTCTAATCCAACCCCCTGTTTAAGCAGGAAACCCTATACCAATTCACACAAATGATTATCTAACATCTTCTTAAAAGCTTCCAGTGTTGGAGCATTCACAACTTCTAGAGGCAAGTTGTTCCACTGATTAATTGTTCTAACTGTCAGGAAATTTCTCCTTAATTCAAAGTTGCTTCTCTCCTTGATTAGTTTCCACCCATCGCTTCTTGTCCTGCCCTCAGGTGCCTTGGAGAATAGTTTGACTCCCCCTCTTCTTTGTGGCAGCCCCTGAGATATCAGAACACTGCTATCATGTCACCTCTAGTCCTTCTTTTCATTAAACTAAAAACATACAGAAAGAGAGAGAGAGAGAGAGAGAGAGAGAGATGTGCGGAAGGCCCGCATGCAAACAAAGCACATGCACAGAAGGCCATGTGCATGTGTGGAAGGGGTGAATGTGCCCGTGAAGTGAGCGGATGCACGCAGTGTGAACTTGTGGTAACAAAATGTGAAACTCATCGCTGGGTACATACAGACATACATACACATACACATCAGTGGTGGGTTCCTGATCCCGTCGCAACCGGTACACTGCGATGGGGACGGACGTCCAGGCACGTGCGCTGTGCACACATGCACATGCCACCGCCCTGCAATGCCCCAGCTATGCTGTGCGCACGTGTGCAATTGCCCTGTTTCCCTCAAAAAGCGGTAAGAAATGCGGAGGCGTGCGTGGGCCCAATGAACCACCATTCTGGTACGGTGGCGTCTGCTCCCAGCGGCCACTGGTACATCCATATCGGGGCATATTTCCCGGAACCCACCACTGATACACATACACATACAGACACATACACACATTCAGGATCCTATACCAATCACAATTTATTTTATTAATTAATATTTCAGAAAAAATATAGCGTACTTAATAAAATGCATTTATCAAACCAGCAAGATAGTGCTTAGAGGAAACTTTCAACCAATGTGAGCATTTAATATGATTTATATAATAAATTGTCTATGGGGGTCTGGCTTTTGGCATACCCTGTGTATATGGTGTTTAGCGCACACACACACACACACACACACAACTTTCAGCTAAAGAGTGAGATGATGACTCACTTTTATACATATTCATGTTTCTTGCAATATTACTAAGTCTTCTTTTCATTTCTTTCCCTTTCTAGCCGGCCCGACACATCCTTCTCCTGGTTTGTGAATCCTTTCAAGTGTTTGTATTATCTGATCTGGAGAAATTACAAGAAATACATCATTATTGGCCTAATCCTAATTATCTTAGTTATCTTCTTAGTACTCTTCATCTACACACTGCCTGGAGCCATCAGTCGTAGGATTGTTATAGGAACTTAGAAAGAATCCCTCGTCGATGCAATTTATTAAAATCAAAGTAAATGAAGACTTCGCTTTTATTCATGCTAAGAGCATCCTCTAACTCAAAGTTGTCCGGCCTTGGCAACTTTAAGACTTGTGGACTTCGACTCCCAGAATTCCCCAGCCAGCAAGATTGGACACCTGTGTTCTAATTCTTTATTTCAAGATATTTCAGATAGATAGATGATAGATAGATAGATGATAGATAGATAGATAGATAGATAGATAGATAGATAGATAGATAGATAGATAGATAGATAGATAGATAGATAGATAGATAGATGATAGATAGATAGATGTAAGATGTAAGATGTAAGATGTTAGTGTCAACAAGGAACAGAATTGTATAAATTGTTTAAATTGAAGTACATTCCAGTTGTGTAGAAAAAATTGTCAACAGCTAAGAGGGCACGTCAACTTTGCATACAAAACATTTCTGTCTCAGATTAACAAACTAGATTTGTAAAGATCATATGTTAAATATTATAATTCTTTGGATTGGTGGGTTTCTTTTTTTAAAAAAAACCCACTCCATTCAAATTGTGCAATTGTTTTTGTTCAAAAATTTCCCTAACTTATAGAGCTTTTATATACAATGACTCTGTCACAACTAGTTAGTATAGGTTTTTACTGCAAATTTTAATGCAAATTTCCTTGATGCCATTTTTGTTATGTATGGATTTTTAAAAATGTGAATGTCTCCGATGTAAAATTAATACAGCTTTATATGAATATAAGTATATGTGGGTATTGTGTGTGGATTTGGAGTTTGGAAAAGATGGAGGGATGCATCAGGGGTGAAATCTAGCAGGTTCTGATAGGTTCTGGAGAACTGGTAGCAGAAATTTTGAGTAGTTTGAAGAACTGGTAGTAGAAATTTTTAATTTTTAATTTGAATTTTGAGAACCGGCAAATGCCATCTCTGGCTGGCTCCAGAGTGGGGTGGGAATGGAGATTTTCCAGTATCCTTCCCCTGGCATGCCCACCAAGCCACACCCATCAAGCCAAGCCACCAAGCCATACCCACAGAACCAGTAGTAAAAAAAAATTGAATTTCACCACTGGGTTGCATATATTTGTAGAGAGGATGGATTAAACCCATTTAATGGTTTTTGCCCCTAATTGCAATCCTTCTCCCACCGTACAGTTCCTATTCCATAAACATACACCATTTACACATACTGTGTTTCCCTGAAAATAAGACCCAACTAGAAAATAAAGCCCCAGCATGATTTTCTGGATGGTTTGTAATATAAGCCCTACCCCACAAAGTAAACCCCAGTTAAGGTCATCAGCCAGACTGATGCATTTTAGTACTGTATTTCCCAGAAAATAAGACCGAATCCATCCTTTGAAACAAAAATTACAATACAATAGGAGAGTTGGAAGGGACCTTGGAGGTGGTGGGGCATTCATAACTTCTGGAGGCAAGCGGTTCCAAGGATTAATTGTTCTAATTGTCAGGAAATTTCTCCTCAGTTCTAAGTTGCTTCTCTCCTTGATTAGTTTCCACCCATTGCTTCTTGTTCTACCCTCAGGTGCCTTGGAGAATAGTTTGACTCCCTCTTCTTTGTGGCAACCCCTGAAATATTGGAACACTGTTATCATGTCTCCCCTAGTCCTTCTTTTCATTAAACTAGACATACCCAGTTCCTGCAACCGTTCTTCATATGTTTTAATCTCCAGTCCCCTAATCATCTTTGTTGCTCTTCTCTGCACTCTTTCTAGAGTCTCCACATCTTTTCTACATTGTGGTGACCAAAACTGAATGGAGTATTCCAAGTGTGTCTTTAACAAGGCATTATAAAGTGGTATTAACACATCATGTGATCTTGATTCTATCCCTGTTTATGTAGCCTAAAACTGTGTTGGGTTTTTTGGCAGCTGCTGCATACTACTGGCTCATATTTAAATGGTTGTCCACTAGGACTCCAAGATCTAGTTAATTAATTGATTGATTAATTAATTAATTAATACAAGACCAGATCTTATTTGGGGGGAAACACAGATTAGAGCTCTGTGTCAGGTTGAAAACAACTCTGAACCTTTATAATCCTACATGATCACCTCTGTTGGAGAGCTGAATTTATTTCTGACTCCAGCAGATGTTCCTTCAAGCTGCAGTAAAACTGTTCCTTTTTTCCCCTTTCAAATGTTTCCTGATTTATGGAACTCACAGGAGACTGGTTTTGAATTTGCAAGAATCTGACTTTCCTTTCAGCTTAGCGGGTTTCTAAAGGGGACCTGACATCTTTGCAGCTCCTCCTCATAGGAACAACTAGAAAATTTATTTTTGTGTGTGCAGGGGCTACGTAACATTAACGGAAAGTGGTATGGAATAGAGCTGTGATGGCAAATGTATGGCACGCGTGCCACTGGTGGCACGAAGAGCCATTTGTCAGGGCATATGAGGCATTGCCCTGTCAGCTGGCCAGCACGCGTGCATGCGCTGGCCAGCTAACTTCGGCCTTCTTTTGAAGCCGTTTTTTGTCCTCCTTGAAGCCTCTGGAGAGCGAAAAATGGCTTCCAGAGTGACTTCCAGTTTGCTCGTAGCAATCAAAGAGAAGAAACAAATTGAATATTATATCATATGGGAATTATTCTACCGATGGTTGAAGAAAAAAATATGAAAGTTAGAAATGGAAGTAGATTAGTGAAATATAAAAAATATATTAATAGAATTAAATAGGTCAAGAAGAGGATTGTTATAGTATCTGAGATGTTAAGTATATCAGCATTAAGTCATGAGCAGATAGGTAATGAATATGGTTGTAATTTTAATTGTTATTGGACAAGGCATTTGTACCCAGGTGACACACCATGCAATGGAAGATGGATTGTTTGCATTAAAATAAAAATTAAAAAATTAAAAAAGAAAGAAATTGTGGGTGCTTCAACACTGGAGGTTTAAAAGAAGAGATTGCACAGCCACTTGCCTGAAATGGTATAGGGTCCCCTGGTTGAACAAGGGGTTGGACTAGAAGACCTCCAAGATCCCTTCCAACTCTATTATTCTGTATTCTGTGTCGTAAAGGCTCCCCAGCATTTCTCACCCATTTTTACAACAGCCCACATTTGTCCTCATGGCATCTGCCAAGAACTTGTGAGCTAATCAGTGCTCTCTCTCTCTCCTGCTTAACACTGGGAGAGTGCTAAAATTGGAATGCCAGCTGTTGCACCCATCTCTGTCTTGGGCTTATAAGTGCTTGTGCAGTGAAGAAAAAAACACAGGGATCTTGTGCTAATGTTAGAAAACCAGCTTGTGCAAAGACACACGGTTGCTGGTCTGACGTTGGGCACAGAAAAAGAGGAACCAAGAAATGGGTTGGAGCATGGGGGAAACTATCTCCCTCCCCCCCCCCAAACAACAGAATTTGGGATCAGACCCAGATTCTGTGCAGATCCAGTGTTGCAGAATGAGAAAGAGGGAAATGATTTGCCTTAAATTGCAACTGAGCCAAAAGCAAACTGCATCAGCTGTTTTGCAGCAAATAACAGCATTTGGTCCCAACTCTCATACAGCAGCTGGATCAAAGCCCTGTGTGAAAATGTGCCGATCGAAGAAATTAAACCTGGGGGGTCAAACCACAAAGGATACAAAATATGAATCCACTGGTCCATTACTACTACTATTGCCATTTAAAATCACCATTATGAATCACAATTCTTCTCTGAACAATCTCCCAAGGATTAACATTGGAATTATTGCTCATATGTCTCTATGCCTTTAACTTGGCTCTTTATGTCGGGGAATAAAATGAACAGATGGTAGATGTGATCTTGGAGATTTTGTGGGTTCTTGTTTTTGTTTTATTTTCTATTTTTGATGCTCCTGATTTTGGCAACTTTGTAGCAATTTGTCTATCTATTTTAATCATTCCCTGAAATCCGATTACTGTTACCTGGTGGAGGGTTAAAATAAGATGATACTCAGCAATAGAGTTGGAGGCGGGAGGAGGGGAGAGAAGATGGAGGAGGAGGAGGTGGTGGTGGTGGTGGAGGAGAAGAAGGACAAGAAGAGGAGGAGGAGGAGAGGAGGAAAAGAGGAGGAGGAGGAGAGCAGGAAGAGGCAAGGAGGAGAGGAGGAGGAGGACAAGAAGAAGAGAAGGAGGAGGAGACTAGGAGAAGAAAAGGAGGAGAGGAGGAGGAGAGAACAATTAGAAGAAGAGGAGGAGGAGACTAGGAGAAGAAGAGGAGGAGGAGAGGAGGAGGAGGAGGAGAAGACGAAGAGGAGGAGGAGGAAACGAGGACAAGATGAGGAGGAGGACAAGAAGAGGAGGAGGAGGAGAGGAGGAAAAGAAGGAGGAGGAGGAGGAGAAGAAGACGAGGAGGAGGCGGCAAGGAGGAGAGGAAGAGGACTGGAGGAGGAGGAGAGGAGGAGGAGAATTCTATCTAATTCATATGATTCTATAATTCTCTGATTCTAAATTTCAACCCTCACCTATAGACATGGCCATCAGCCATAATGCCTATGTTTGCACACCATGCTTAAATGCATAGGGAACCTCACCATTGTTTATGAAATTGTCAACTTGGGCGTTTGGATAACAAGACAGACTACAGAGGTGGGCTTTACACAACATGCTTCCTTAGCTACTTTGTGGTCCCCATGTTGCGCAAGCTAGCCCTTGGATGCCTCCATTGCAGTACGGACAATCTGAGCAGATACACATTTTTTCTTGTACATTTTCTACATCAGGAATCTTCTGGTCCAGCTGCCTCTTCTCCTTCCTATTGTTTTATTCTCTACCTCTCTCACCATGCTATCATTACAAAATATGGGTTGCACATATCAGACAATAAGCAAAATGGGCATCGGAGACAGTGGGGCAAAGTGAGAGGTAACTTGTTGCCCCGATTCAAGAGAAGATGCTGTACTGTGGTCAGACTGCTTGGGTGAAGGACCTTTGCCAGTAGATGGTGCTGTCTCTTTAGCTTAGATTGGCTTGCAAGAACATCCCAACTTCCCAACCTGGTAACCTCTAGGCATGTTGGACTACAGGTAATCCTCAACATGTGACCACAATCGGGACCAGAACTTCCATTGCTATGTGAGAAGGTTATTAAGTGAACCATGTCTGATTTTACAGCATTATTTTGCTATAGTTGTTAAGTGAATCACCGTGGTTAAGGGAATTACATGGTCATTAAGCCAATGTGGCTTCCCCCAACGACTTTGCTTGTTGGAAGCCATCTGGGAAGGTCACAAAGGGTGATCATGTGACTCTGGGAAACTGCAACTTTCATAAATGCCAAGGGTCTGAATTTTGATTGGTGGACTACAACAGGGGTCACCAACCTTTCAGACCTCAGGGACCACTAAATTCATAATTTTTTCGGGCACCAGACTGGTAATAATGCCGGCAGGAACCTACCCCTGCCTCGCTCCCTTCCTTCTCTCCTTCTTATAAAGGAGAATATTTGTAGCCCCCCCAGAAATGATGGCACTAGCACTAAAGGTCTTACCTAGTTTGGATAATGAAACAGTTGCAAGAAACCAATCAAGCTCAGAGAGTATCAAGGACCCTTCCTTCCTTCCTTCCTTCCTTCCTTCCTTCCTTCCTTCCTTCCTTCCCTCCTTCTTTCCTCCCTCCCTCCCTCCCTCCCTCCCTCCCTCCCTCTGAAATAATTAATACATCATTTCTATGGCTAGACCTTTTCAATTCTAGGGACCTAGCAGATGTTGTGGCCCACCGCCGGCCAACAGAGCTGGCAGCAGAGTCAGATAGTGAGGAGGTTGGGGAGGAACATGGACTAGTCCTGGAGGTTGAGGAAAGCTTAGACGAGGGCTCTGCATTGGAGGCAGAGAGAGAGTTACACAGTAGTGAGACAGAGGAACAGCTGGAGCCTGTTCCCAGTGTGCACATGTGCAGAGCTGCCAGAAGACAAGAACACCTAAGAAAGCAGGGTCGACTTGGGAGTAAAGCCACAACTTGGAGGTGATTGGCCCCTCCCGTAGGAAACAAAAGAGGAGCAAATGGGGAGTAGGCTTCTGCAGGAAACAATTGGTTCCTTCGGTCATTTCAAGAGTGGAAAGTTCTGTTTGTGACTATAAGAGACTCTGCCAAATGTTTCCCTGCATTTAGAAACTAGTTATCTGGCAGCTCTCCAAGTGAGATAAAGTTCGTGTTGATAAATATTCCTCTGAAAGACTGCTTGCCAAGCCTTGCTGACTGTGAATGAAAGGAATTCACAGTCATGTAAATAAAAGAGGTTTTGCCAGGACCAAGACTTTGCTTCATGCATTTTAAGGAAACCTAGGTCAGAATGGCAGAGGAATGGAAATGTTAAAAAATCTACCAAACTAAAATTATCCATGATTTGTTCCCTGGGATTCCCATTGGAGCAGTGCAGACATACCAGAAAGCCTTATACTTCTCCACCAGCAATCACTCGATCACTTAATCTCTTCAGCGATGAACCACTTCAAAAATCAGGCTTGCCTGGGGAGAAGGAGGAGCCATGTCATGATGTTACAACGTGCGGTCTCGATACTCTGAGACCGCTGTTGACACTTTTGCCGCTGGGGGGTCCATTGAGACCTAAACCATCCCATAGAGATGGTGTTCAGGAAGACAAAGCCTTGCTGGTCTCAGGGATATCGCAAAATCCCTGATAAACCCAAGGGAAGTGCTTCAAGCCTGCGGTAAACAGGCAGCCCCTAGGCTGATGAAATCGCGGCGCTCTGGAAGGAAGGAAGTGAAAAGAGAAAGTGAGTCCATCTGGTGAGGTATTTT
Organism: Thamnophis sirtalis; assembly: GCF_051295495.1. NCBI lineage: Eukaryota > Metazoa > Chordata > Lepidosauria > Squamata > Natricidae > Thamnophis > Thamnophis sirtalis. The sequence goes on along the minus strand of NW_028261382.1, from coordinate 113,107,504 downwards.
TCTATTTTGCTAAAGACTGCCCAAAGAAATGTTTCTTTAAAGCCAAATTAGATTCTTAAACAAAAGAACTGAGCGGTGAAAATAATCCTAATGGGATCGCTATGGAAAGTTTTTTTTTCCCCCTTTGTCATTGTAACTATTTTTTGTGGATTGAAATGCTCGTAACGTTCTTCATCTCTCGTCTTAAAGTGAACGGATTGATTTTCTTTTTCTTCTGCTTCTTGTTGCTTTATTTTTTTGACTTCTGGATTAAAACCTTCCTTTTTATTTTAACAATTCTTCCTACTACTTGTTATTAAATCACACTAAAAGCAATCTAAAGAACTTTGTTTCCTACAGAAGGTGAAAATGAACTGCCAGTCGGAGTTTTTTGAAACAACGTATCTCTTTCTTTATTTGACTTCATTAACTTTGCAGCTGAAGGGTTTGCAACTTGTTTACAGAAACTGATAAAAAACCAAGGGCACAAACTGTTTTCACAGGTGCCTCTGAGAATTATTTTGGCAGGGAAAGAAAGAAAGAAAGAAAGAAAGAAAGAAAGAAAGAAAGAAAGAGAGGGAGGGAGGGAGGGAGGGAGGGAGGGAGGAAGGAAGGAAGGAAGGAAGGAGAGAACAGAACCCTTCCCCTTTGAAGAGCATAAAAGAACTTGTGTTTAAGTCAATTTAAAATAAAAGTAAGAGAGGCCTGGAAGACTAGACTGGCAGTCATTATTAGTTTTCTTTTTCTTTTTCTTTCTCTCTTCTGTTTTGGAAACATGGGTCAATACTTAGATGAGGAAACCTTAAAATTCCAAAATATCTTGGCTGGAATTCAAAATCTATTGGAAGGATATGGGAGAATTGAGAAGAAGCTGGAAAAACTAGTCTTCCTCACAGCAAAAGATGATGGGGTTGGAGCCCCCAAAATTAAAGGGGAGAATGAAGATATAGAAGATAAAGATAAGACAACAGATGAATTTATTAATAGAGCAAATGTGGGTGAAAGTGGAAAGGGAATGTGGAAAAGGGAATTCGATGAATTGGAGCTCTACCCCAAATTCCTGGACACAGAAGAGAAAAAAATACTAATGATGATAGACATAAGAAGAGAAATTTTTTCAGAAGCAAGATTGACAAACAAAGACAAGTTAACTTTAGTAGCAACTGGTGGGCAAGGAGATTATCTGAGAGACCCTTCAAGCAACAAAGTGCGGAGAGAAGCCTATAAAAACCTTATAAAGGAGATAAAAAGAAGACTGACTCCACAACTGGCAAGAGAGATAAGACTGTTTTGTTACTGGAAAGATACAGGTTGACAATGAAAGTTGGTAATAAAAAATATTTTTTTTATTATTGGTGATTAATAAGTAGGAATTTTGTAACTCCTAGATTGTTTTAGATTGTTATTGAATGTTTACTCACTAACAATAAATTAACCATAAATAATAATAATGAAATGATAATGGATACAGCATAATGATATATACATGTATTGACAATTTAGTAAAAGAAATTTGGATATAAATTGTATATTGTGACTTGGGAAAAAGACCTATAAATTTTATCAACAAATTTTCATTTAGATCTTGTTATAAAGGTGTAAGGTTTTTTGGGGGGGTGGGGGCCTTGATGAGAGGAGATGGGGCATAAATAGTAAATGATTTTAGCCAATTATAATAACAACAAGGAAATGTTAATGGTCATTGTTTAACAATATATACATGCTATGGTATTGGCTAAAGTAAATTAGATATAAATTTTAGTCAGTGAGTTGGGGAAAAAGGGGGGGGGGAAGGCTTAGAAACTTTATTTACTGATTTTTACTTAAAAGATGCTATGAAGGTGTAATGTTATTGGAGGATTTTTTTTTGAAATAGCCAAAGAATGCTATTATGTGGTTTTGTCTTTAAATATGAATGATTTGAGGTAAAAGCATGTTCAAATAATTGTAGTCAAGTGAGAATTGTGGTACATTGATAGTAAGATATACAAAGATTTTTGACTTAAAGTGTATAATCTAATATGAACTATAAGTAATGACTGTGGAAGAAATGCACGAAAGTTATCTGTAACCAATCGACACGCTTTCTACAAGATGTAATGAAGGATGATTCTTTTTTTTTGTTTTTGTTCAATTAAAATCAAAAAAATTCAAAAAAAATCAGGCTTTCCTCTGCCCAAAAGAAGACCAATCTTTCAGCCCTACCACTCCAGGACGCCCAGCCAGTTGACAGTACATCCACAATCACGAAAAGAAATATCAACACTGCTAGTGTAAAGTAATTTTTCATCCATTTCAAAGCCAGAGCAGCAGACTTCCAAAGAAATGCACACATTGGCTTGAAACTTCAGACAAAATGTTATTTATCAATGCCCCTGAAGCTGTATTAAATGGACTGCTTGTTCTGTCAACTTCAAAATGTTTCAGTACTTTATTTATTTATTTATTTATTTTAGTTTGTCAAGCATGTACAAGATAACAGGTATAAGTATAAAAATGGTCATGAACAAAGGAAATGAGTACAAATAAATGGGGACAGGAGGGCAGGGACAGTCGGTGCGCTCATGCACGCCCCCTTTTCGGACCTCTTAAAAATCGAGTGAGGTCCATGGTAGACAGTTTAAACTTGAAGCTGTGGGGGTTTGAGGATGTAACAATGGAGTCAGGTAGAGCATTCTGGGTGTTCATTCATTCATTTATTCATTTACTTTATTTGTATGCCGCCCTTTTCCCTGAGGGGACTCAGGGCGGCTCACAATTCAGGGGGAGGGAAGGACAAACAAGTTACAAACATGAAGACAATACATCATTAAAAAAAGCACAACAGTCATACTATTCGAGTGGGGTTGGAGTCTTTAGCCCCAGGCCTGTCGGGACAGCCAGGATTTAAGGGCTACGTGGAAGGTCTGGAGGGTGGTGAGGGTACGAATCTCCACGAGGAGTTCGTTCCAGAGGGTCGGAGCAGCCACCGAGAAGGCTCTCCTCCGGGTAGTTGCCAGTCGACATTGGCCGGCTGATGGAATTTGGAGGAGGCCTAATCTATGGGATCTTATTGGCCTAGTGGAGGTAATTGGCAGTAGGCGGTCTCTCAAGTACCCCTCTGTTGCTGAAGCCGTATTTTCTGCAATCAAGTTTGTAGCAATTTACCTTGAGTTTGTATCTATTGTTCACCTGTGTATCATTGAGATTGAAGCTGGAGTAGTTATTGACAGGTAGGACCAGGGGTGGGTTCCTGCCAGTTCTAACCTATAGAAGAGGTTCCACAAATCTACAGTGCTGTTCAGAACTGGTTCCAGCTCCCTCCTCCGCCGGTCCGCACATCATCAAGATGAAGAGCGAGAGGAAGAATTCTGGGAGTTGAAGTCCACAAGTCTTAAAGCTGTCAAGTTTGAACACCACTGGGGTTTTTCTTTTTTAAAGGGTTAGGGGTGCGAGGGTCTTGTAACTTGACAGCTTTAAGACTTGCGTGCTTCAAATACCAGAGTTTCTGAGCCAACATTTTGGTTGCTAAGCGCCAAGCCCCTCTCACTCAGTCACATGGCTGGCAAGCCACTCCCACCCAGTCACATGGCTGGCAAGCCACTCCCACCCAGTCACATGGCTGGCAAGCCACTCCCACAAAGCAAGCCACACCTACAGAAGAGGTTCTAAAAAAGTTTGAAACCCACCACTGGGGAAGACGTAACAGACAATTTTGCATACTATGCTTAGGTCAGACTGTAGGCGGCGCTGTTCCAGATAGTCCAAGCCCAAAATGTCAAGCCTGATGGCGTAAGGGCTTTCTATTGTGAGCAGAGGAGTGGGGTACTCTTCCCGTGAAATACTTCTGGACCCGCTGAATTGTATTAATGTCCGATAAACAGTGTGGATTCCAGGCAGATGAGCTGTATTCAAGGATTGCTCTTGCAAAAGTTTTGTATGACCTAGTTAGCAGTATAATGTTACTGGAGAAGAAGCTTCGCAAAATTAGGTTAACAACTCTTAATGTCTTTTTGGCAATGCTGTTACAGTGAGCTCTGGGGCTTAGTACCTGCTGAGCACCTGCTGAGTTTTGAAAGTTTACCAGTATTTAAGTGGGGAAAACACATCTTGAATCATCTTAATTTCTCCTGAGTTAAGAGCAGCCAAGACAAATGCAGAATAAGATAGCGAATGTTATTATATGCCCTGGTTTACAAACTGATTCATTTTCCACACTCTAAATAATGTCAGTGCTAAGATTTTATTTTTTATCTTGTGATGCTGCTTCTGCGCACTCCATTAATATAAAATATATGCTTCCTTCTATTGCCAAAGGACTGTACTCATTATTTTTTCTGTCTGAGGCATTCAGCCAAGCTCTAATGGTAGAAAGCAAGTCAAAGGCTAAAATATCATTATGTTTACAGGATGTCAGCTACCATGGAGATAAAAAAGAATAGCATAAGGTTTTTCAGATTACAGAATTCAACGTATACATGACCTGGAAGAAATAAACATTCCCCATTCCCCAAATACTGCAATGTGCTCTACATGGGGCTGCCCTTGAAGAGTATTCGGCGACTTCAGCTGGTCCAGAATGCGGCCGCACGAGCGATTGTGGGTGCACCTCGTTTCACCCACATAACACCTATCCTCTGCGAGCTGCACTGGCTACCTGTCGATCTCCGGGTACGCTTCAAGGTGCTACTTGTCACCTACAAAGCCCTTCATGGTAGTGGATCTGGGTACTTGAGAGACCGCCTACTGCCAATTACCTCCACTCGACCAATTAGATCCCACAGGTTAGGCCTCTTCCGAGTTCCATCAGCCAGTCAATGTCGACTGGCAACTACGCGGAGGAGAGCCTTCTCTGTGGCAGCTCCGACCCTATGGAACGAACTCCCCATGGAGATTCGTACCCTCACCACCCTCCAGACCTTCCACATAGCCCTTAAAACCTGGCTGTCCCGACAGGCCTGGGGCTAAAGACCTTCACCGTACCCGAATTGTATGAATGTTGTGCTTTTAATGATGTATTGTCTTATATGTAACTCGGTTTGTCTCCCCCTCCCCTTGAATTGTGAGCCGCCCTGAGTCCCCTTGGGGATACGGGCGGCATACAAATATTAATAAATACAAATACAAATAACGTACGGTACATTAAAAGAAAAACATTTTCTAAGATTAAGTGACAGTACAGTAAAGGAGGCAGATGAAATTGCTTCTAACCTTTTGGGGGAGAAAGTTATTGGAAATTTGGGGTCTGTTTTCCTTTGGGTTAACATGACAGTGATCCTAACATTGTGTGATTTAACACTGGAGGCAAATGGTTGATGGCTGGCCTCAGAAAAGGGATTGTAGGAAGTTAGCACCCACTCCTCTCCTAGAAAAATGAAATATTTTAGGAAATATTAAAAGGGCAGAATATTTCCCCTAAAAGGGAGGCAGAAACTCATCCTCCCCCATCTTTGTCAATGGGCCATTAAGGCCTGAGTCAGTCTATTCTGCATAACAAAGATCTATCTCCGCCAGGCACAGCCATAGTAGGAATTGCTCAAAGCCCTTTCATTACATCATCACTTAGCAAGGCTCAACCAAGCTTGGGACTCAGGACAGCCTACAGAGTTGCCCCTCCATGGTCCCATGGGAATCTGGCAACCAATCAGAATACAAGCTCAAATTCAAAAGCCCAGAGAGGGCATAAAGCTCAGGCACATTCAGCATCTCTTCCCCTTTTTGCCCAGCATGTCAAGCCATGTGATCCTGTTCATCAATAAACCTTTCCAAACAACTTCCATGAATCCAGTCTCTTTTTCCCCACTTGGAACTGAATCCAGAAGGACATTTCTTCCAACAAGACAATGAGCATTACATGTGTGTTTAAAAAGAAAGCAATGAGATCAGCATTTCCAGAACAGATATTCTTTCGTTAATTAATTCATCGCTGAGGGAGGAGGACCGAGCCGGGAGTCCCCCACCCCACCGTCCATGCCTCTCCAAGCCAGGTAAGAAGCGCTGTGCCCACTCTTCTCCAGCTCCTCACTTTCTCTTTAACCCCCTCAAACCGCCTTCGGGTCTGGCTCTGCTTTCCCCGCTTTTGCTTCAACTTCGCCTTTTTGCAAAGGGGGAAGTGTGTGGCCGGGGGCACGCGTGTATGAGCAGACTGCCTAGCCCTGGGTTTCCCCTTCTCTCCCCCCCCCCCCGCCTAATATGCTTGCCTCACCGGCAGTGAACCTCACCGCACGTCACTGCTATCTATCGATCTATCTCTCTGTCTGTCTGTCTCTGTTATTGTTGTTGTTGATGAGGATGAGAGAGAGAGAGAGAGAGAGAGAGAATCTATCTTTTAATTGCTTGATCAATAACAACACTACTGAATAAAAAGCATTTTGCCCAATTCAGTTACATTTAAAAATTCTCAAATCAGGGAAATAGTTAAAAGAGTACGAAAGAGTTTAAAGCGTTTTAAAATGGGAAAACCAACAGTTTGGGCAATTTAATTTACTCTCTTCTGTAGGTCAGCTCTTGCTGGAAGCAGCCATCCATAATGAATAAACCGGCAGCAATCAGCCCAGGGTCTGGAGCAGGTGTGTGGCATTTTTAAAAAAAATAATTTTTATTAAATGTTTGGATCTTCAAAAACAGTAGGAAAGACACAACAAAGAAAAAATAACACAATAAGACAAAACAAAACACAGAACATACATAACAATATATGGTAATTTTACAGCTTTCTATATCAGCTTTCCTTCTTAGCTTTTATAATTCTCCCTTCTACATTGCCTTCCTCTCACAATAACCTTGTCCTATAATGTAACAAATATAATATTAACACTTATAATAGTATTCATTATTCATATTTCTAAATATTTGTATTCTCTATTTTCCGTCTTGGCTTCTGTTTTCTAGCCACTTGTACATTTTATTCCATACTTTATAGAAGTCCGATTCTTCTCTTTCTTTTAGTTCTATTGTCATTTTATCCATTTCTGCGCATTCGAGTATTTTCCTGATTGTAGTTTCATCTGAGGGTGTATTGATTTTTTTTCCAGTTTTGTGCAAAGGCAATCCTGGCTGCAGTGAGTATGTGTATGATTATGTATTGAGATTGTTTGTCCATTTTTTGATCCAATAGTCCTAATAAGAATGCTTCTGATTTGAGTTCTATTTTTCGCTCAGTAATTTCTTCTAACCACTTCCGAATTTTGCACCAGTACTTCCTTGTGAGGGGGCATGTCCACCACATGTGATAGAATCAGAGGTGGGTTCCTACCAGTTCGCACCAGTTCGGTAGAACCGGTTCGTCAAATCTACCGAACCAGTTAGAAGAGGTTCCACCAGAAAGCAGGCCACACCTACAGAAGAGGTTCCAAAAATTTTTGAAACCTACCACTGACACACACACACACACACACACACACACACACACACACAGACTCACAGAGAGAGAAAGAGAAAGAGAAAGAAAGGAAGAAAGAAATAAAGAAAAAAAGACAAAAGAAAGAAAAAGTGAGAGAGAAATGAAAGAAAAAAGGAAAAAGGGACAGAGAGACAAAAGGAAGGAAAGAGAGAGAGAGACAAAGAGAGAGAGAGAGAGACAGAGAGAAAGAAAACACATGGCCAGAAAGCCACTCCCACAAAGGAGGCCACACCCACAGAGTAGATTCAAAAAAAAATTGAAACCCACCACTGGATAGAATGTGCATTTTTCATTTGCAGTTTGGAAAGTTAACAATTTCTAATGCCCATTATCTTCAAAGTGAAAACTGCTGGCAGCAAACTCTTGCTATTTTCCATACCTCGAAAACTTTCAATTAAAATGAAATATCCTATCAATAAAAATGGCATTTAAATAATAATAACAATAATTAAATGGTTTATATACCTAATATTACTTAAGGGATCAAAGCCTTTCAGAAATGTTGGTTTTGATCAAGAAGTGGAGATGTATGTATACAGCATTTTTTAATGACCTGGGACTTAACAGTACTGCCTGATTGCTAGTCGTCTCTAAAATAGGCCAGTGGCCTTTTTTGGTGGGCAGGAATAATTGATGTGGCTCTATATTTGCCTTGTTTTCATCACAAATGCAATTTCCTCCTAGGTTCTTTGCTACGGTTTAAAAGTTCTCTTATTCCCTTATCTCAAGTCTCCTTTTGTATTCTTGTCTGTTTAGGATGTTTTCCTTCATTGCAGGTTGAGTCCAACAGCTCGTCAGTTGCTTTGCAGAAACAGAACATCCTTTATTAATAATTATCATGGTTTCTTCTATATTTCACATACATTTTTATAACATAATGGTTATAGGCAGGGGTGGGTTGCTCCCGGCATTACTGCCAGTTCGATGCGCACAAAATTTTTCAGGCAATGTAGGAGAAATCCAGTTCAATCTGTTGGCTCAGTGGTGGTTGGTGATTGAAACACATAAGGGAATATGACTCCTGCTGTCTTGGAAGATATTCCATAGGTGGAAGGCGTAGTCATTTTGGTGAGGTACTGACGTTTAGTATTGTAAGGAGCCCCAGATCGCTCCTGAGAGAAGGAGTAGAATGTCTGCCAGTTTGAACTGAGGTAATGGAATGTGAGACAACTGGCAGTTGGAACAGAGTTCTTTTCAGATGGGGAGGGGGAGTAGGACTCAGCATCAGAGCATGTTAATTTCTGTATAACAAATACTAATGATCTGATGGTCATTTCAAAAAATCCTTTCTTAGTGAGCACCTAGAAGCCAAGAGGAACATACAGACCAAATTTCAAGTTTGTAGGCTTTACGGTTCTGGAGATTTCATGATGAGTGAGTGGTATTTGGCTTTTTTATATATAGATGAATAAGCCCTCTAGTTTTAACATCCTGTGCGTCTATAAATATAATTACTGAATAAATAATAGTTAGCTGGATCTGCCAAACACAGTGAGTCATACATGACAAATTTCAATCATGGGTTCAGAGAATGTACTTAAAGCCAAACAATCCACATCATGGCATGTCCTTCTTCCTAATGTACACTCAAGTCCCAAGTATCACCTAGTAAACATACTGTACATACATGTGGGCATCAGAGTGTCATAACAGGATACATAATTTTGATTGCGCATTCTCACTAATATATACCGTAAAAGTCTCCAAAACATAAGGGGCTACAGAAAATAATACTGAAGCCACTATTGTCAATTAAAACATGGATGGAAAACATGAACTTTCCGCGTTCCACTTCTAAAAATCAAAATATAATAAATAAGTAAATGGGATAGCTTAAAATATTCACAACATGTCTAGTTTTGTTCATTATGCAAGTGATGGGGGAAACTGTCACCTTGTTGTTTTGAAACAATATAATTAACGTTATTAATTCCGAAGCTTAGCATTTAAAAGAACAAAGGATATGTTTGTACATTCAGTGCAGCTGCAAAGGTTATTGTGGGTCCTCCAGTGGCTTTTGCTTTGCTTTGTCTTCTGATAATATGACTTTCTGAGTAATAGGAGAGGAAATAAACACAGACCTGAAATAGGCTTGTTTATATTTTTGACAATTTTAATAATTGCAAGTGCAGTTTATTGAGTCATGCTTATGGCTTAAGGCAGTGTTTCTCAATCTTGGCAGCTTTAAGATGTGTAGACTTCAACTCCCAGAATTCCCCAGCCAGCGTGGGTCATTTAACACATAATTTCCCTAGAGATATGCCATGAAGAGCATCCGGCGACTTCAGCTAGTCCAGAATGCGGCCGCGCGAGCGATTGTGGGTGCACCTCGGTTCACCCACATAACACCTATCCTCCGCGAGCTGTGCTGGCTACCTGTTGATCTCCGGGTGCGCTTCAAGGTGCTACTTACCACCCATAAAGCCCTTCATGGTAGTGGATCTGGGTACTTGAGAGACCGCCTCCTGCCAATCACCTCCTCGCGACCAATTAGATCACACAGATTAGGCCTCCTCCGAATTCCATCTGCCAGTCAGTGTTGACTGGCGACTACGCGGAGGAGAGCCTTCTCGGTAGTAGCTCCGACCCTTTGGAACGATCTCCCCGTGGAGATCCGTACCCTCACCACCCTCCAGACCTTCCGCACAGCCCTTAAGATCTGGCTATCCCGTCAGGCCTGGGGTTAGATTGTAATCCGTCCCCTCCTGAATGATGAATGTTGTGTTCTATTTTTAATTATGTATTGTTTTATGTCTCACTGTTTGTATTCCCCTCCCCATGAATTGTAAGCCGCCCTGAGTCCCCCCAGGGAAAAGGGCGGCCTATAAATAAACTTTCCAATTCCAATTCCAATGATGAGAATGGAGACCCAAAAAATCTAGAAGGCAAACGATAGGGAGAGTGGGTCAAATGCTTCCTTCCTAAAAAATTTGCATCTGAAGCTGTGAGATATTCTTGGAATTTGGTTTTATCAAGGTAAATTCAGAGTGGTTTGCTCCCAGTTCGGTCCAGTTTGGCCAAACTGGTAGTGGAATTCAGGCCTGGGTTGCAGAATCGGCAGCGACCCAGGCCTGCTATGTCCCCCCCTCCCAAACAGTTCCTTCGCTGCCATTCCACCACCATTTTGTTTTTTAGTGACTGCGCATGCACAGTTCACTATAAATTATTCTGCACATAAGCCAGTTCGCACCTATTTGGGAGAGCTGGTTAATTTTCTAAGCAGTTCAGGGAACCGGTTGTTGGAAGAAATCTCATTTTGTTTTTTCCTACTTTACAGGGCAAATCCTGTAAGGAATGCAGGAAGGATACATTCAGGTATTGTTTCTAGCCTAATCTTTATTGCCCTGCTTACAGAAACTGCCTCTCCGGTTAACCCTTATTACATTGTAACAGCTAAGGCGGAGCGCCCATCGATGTGAGTGATGTTGAGTTGGCCACGCCCACCCATCCACATGACCACCGAGCCCCACCTACCCAGCAGGTCATTAGGGCAGAGAACCGGTTGTTAAATTATTTGAATCCCACCACTGCCCAGTGTAATATAGAATATAGCACTGTGATTTTTGGACTGTTTTCTACCAACACTCTTCCTTGTCCCATGACATTCAGGGCCAGTTAATATTGAAACAATCGTCCTACAAATAATTTAAAATGTACATATGCATAAATTGTAATTTATAATGGTTTAATGTTGATACATACATCCATAAAAATTCACATGCTGATTTGTTTTAATTTACTTTGCTGGTTTGATTTATATCCTGCTTTTTCTCTATTTTCATCCACTATAGGGAATCTGATCTTTATCCAATATCCAGGATTTCATTCTTTTAATTCTTTTCAAGGTGGTCCTCGACTTACAACCACAAGTGAGCCCAAAGTCACTGTGGCTAAGCAAGACAGTAGTTAAGTGAGTTTCGTCCCATTTTACAATCTCTCTTGCTACAGTCGTTAAGTGAATCACTGCAGTTGTTAAGTTACTAGTACAGTTGTAAATTGAATATGGTTTCCCCATTGGTTTTGCTTGTCAGAAGGTCACAAAAGGCAATCCCATGAGCCAAGGATACGGCGACCGTCATAAATATGAGGAGGAGGATGCAATGGTCGCAAAAATATGCATAAGTCCTTTTTTTTAGTGCTTTTCTTTAGATTGTATTTTTTTAAAAAAAAATATTTTTAAACAAACATCAACAAAAAAACAAAAAACAAAGCCATCTTCAATTACAAACAGTGTGTCAGTTGATTGCAAGGTTTCTGTGCATCCCTTCCATAGTCATCACTTACAATTCATTTATAATCACATATTATCAAATCAAAAATATTTATATACATTATTATTATACCTCGTTTATTTGACTATCAGCATTATTCTTCATTTTCCACAAGATATATTAAGTATTGGGATCGTTTACACCACAGCAATTCGATATATCATCTCAGATATTTCCAGTAGTAAAGCATTTTTATGTTATATTCTATATAATTCAATTGTTCTTATATTTACCACATTCTCTAGTAACTTTCATTACCATATTTTTTTTATCTAACCACGAATAAAATAAATTCCAAATCCTATAAAATTGTTTATCTTCTAACTTCAAATGTCAGTTTACTCATTTCAGCACATTCCCTTATTTTATGAATAACTTCCTCCCGCGTTGGTATTTTCTGATTTCTCCAATTTTTAGCAAATACAATTCTAGCTGCTGCTAACACATTTACAATCAAATCTTTAGATTGTAATTTTGAACAGTTACTAAACAAATAGTTTGTAAATCAAGGATTACCTATAATCCTTTTCATTCTTTCTTGTGGATCAGGGGTGGGTTGCTCTTACTGTCCCTACCGGTACGCTGATCACGATCTGTTTGCGCATGAGCCTGATGTGCGCTGTGCACGCATGCGCAATTCATCGCCCCTGCGACAACCAGCTGCTTGTTGGGGCTCGCGCAGGCACACACTCTGTCCGTGCGTGCACAGCAGGGGTGGGTTTCTTGCCCCGTGGCAACTGGTTCGGTTGGAACGGGGCTGGCGGCATCCTTGTGCACGCGTACAGTGCACGCATGCGTACTAGCATCTGTGCGATGCTCCAGCTGCTCCTGGAGGATCGCGCAGGCGTTGTATGCATCCTGCGCATGCGTGGAAGCGCAGAACTCGTCAAAACCGGGTAAGAAACGCGGGCAGGCAGGTTGACACTTCGGCGTTCCCGGAAGTTACTTACTTCTGGGTTCGCCGACCAACCGGTTCGTGGGGACCGCCGCGAACCGCCTGAAACCCACCCCTGGTGCAGTGTGCCTTTTGGCATAAATATAGCTATAGAGCGCGGGCAGGCGGGTGGGCCAAACGAGCCACCGTACCGGTACACTCTCAGCTGCTCCAGGCCACTACAGGTATGGTCGTACCGGTCCGAACCAGCAGCAACCCACCACTGTTGTGGACGCAGACTGAATCCTTTAGTAATGCTTTAATCTAGCACTTTATTTCTTGATTGTGTGTAAGCAACTGAATGTGATGAATTGTTCCCTCTTGTTAATTCCAAGAACACTTTAAAATGCTTGCAAGGAAACTTTTAAATGAAAGAGCGGTTCGTAAAAGCCAGAGAGACCATTGAACAAGCAGCTCCATTTGCTATACCAGGGTAGAAAATGAAATACTATTTGAGAAATTGGAAATGGAATGCCTTTCTCCAAGCAGTTTTTTCAAGGATCAGATCATAAAATTAGAGAGAAATTTGCAGCTGCTTTTCAATGCTGTGAATGTTTTTTTCCTCTCAAGATGAGAAGCCAGTGATAGGAGATGATATTAGTTTTGACTGAGCCCTTAAAAAGCCAAAATGAATTTGCACTTTCCCTGATTTACAAATTGTTGAATGCTCAATCTGGAAGAAACCGAGATGTGTCTGATCTTCCAGTACAAACGATGGTTTCATTTGGTTATGAACTGAAGTGTTTTTTGTGGGAAATTGCCTCATTACTTTCAAGTGGAAGAGCATTTGAGAGACAACTTCTGCAAGTGAATTGAGGGGGAAAAGAGATATATGGAAAAACAGCATCTCTGTTCAATTTGAAAGCCTAGAGTTCAAGATATGCAAATCCTATTACATTACTACGGGGATGCGATGGCTCAGTAACTAAAACACTGAGCTTGTCAAATAGAAAGGTCAGCATTTTGGCGGTTCGAATCCCTAGTGCCGCGTGATGGAGTGAGCTCCCATTACTTGTCCCAGCCTCTGCCAACCTAGCAGTTCCAAAGAATATAAAAATGCAAGTAGAAAAATAGGAACCAACTTTGGTGGGGCGGTAACAGTGTTTCGGGCTCCTTCAGCATTTAGAGAGATATCTTTGGACAGCGCTGGCTCTTTGAAATGGAGATGAGAACCGCCCTCTAGAGTCGGGAACGATTAGCACAAATGCGCGAGGGGAACCTTTACCTTTTTATTACATCGCTTTAATACTTTAAATACAGAAGAGTTGACTGAAGAGCAAACAAATGGAACATAAAGAAATAAAATGTATGCATATTCATGAATACCTTTTAATAATCCTACTGATTACTGAAATTTAATGAACTCCTTTGCTAAAATTAGATGTAGTGATCTCTGTTTTCTTTTATACTTTGCTAAACTGTATGTGAATTCCACATTTCTAAACTACCACTTACAATACCACCTCTAAAGAAAGAGATTTTATTTTTAGCTCACAAATCCTGAAGGACCAAGTAATAATAACTGCATTTTAGTAGGATGTGGGAGAGGGTGTAAAATTCTTATCTCAGAGGGGGGGAAACATCATTTCCCCAGAGAGAAAATCCTGACATTTAGAGGAAGACTTCAACTTTGATACTTCTATTTCTTTATTATTGTGATATAAAAATGTGAAATCACAGCTGCCAAGTTATTTAGTTGGTGTTGGTTTTCATACACTTTGGGTTCTTCCCAAGAACCTAGACTGTCATAATGTGTTGGAATAATATATGTACGGATCTAAGTAAAGTGGCCTTTTGTAACCGACAGATGGCAATTTTGTCATTGCGCAGACTTTCTAAATGCTGTCCAAGATTTTTTGGCGTGGAACCCAGTAGCCAGTAGCCCTTGCGACCATCGTGGGTGGTTTATATAATGATCTTTCAATCTTGATTTTCAGGTGTTGATACCCTAATCTTCCCCAATTCTTTGTCTTCTAGTCAAATGTTTTTGATATCGTCATATCTGTTTTTCCACATTTCCTTCTTTTCAACCACAGTTAAATCTGATATGTGATGAGCCAAGGCTGCATCAGTTTATATTAAGAATATAAATATTTTAACCTGCTCATTTTTGACTACTCTGTGTTCCCACCAATTTTTCATTGCTTAGTTAGTTAGCCAGAAATTCAAAGGACAAGTTTCAGCTCTTAACATTACTACAATTATAATGGTACACTTATGTGATTGCCATTTTGTAAGGTAAAGGTTCCCCTCGCACATATGTGCTAGTCATTCCCGACTCTAGAGGGCGGTGCTCATCTCCATTTTTAAACTGAAGAGCCAGCGCTGTCCAAAAACGTCTCCGTGGTCATGTGGCTGGCATGACTAAATGCTGAAGGCGCACGGAACACTGTTACCTTCCCACCAAAGGTGGTTTCTATTTTTCTACTTGCATTTTTTACGTGCTTTCGAACTGCTAGGTTGGCAGAAGCTGGGACAAGTAATGGGAGCTCACTCCGTTATGCGGCGCTAGGGATTCGAACTGCCAAACTCCTGATCTTTCTGATTGACAAGCTCAGCGTCTTAGCCACTGAGCCATCAGTGAGCCTGCCATTTTGTATTTTCCTTAATATCTTACATACCATTCCAAAAATATGGTGATAAAAAAGCCATTTGGAATCTTTTAAAAGCACATCCCAACCCACATTTTTTAAAATCCATGTATGTCGTAAAGAATTCAAGAATACAGCATTTGTTTGAAGCATTCAGGAACAACGCTTGTGCAAGATTTTACACACCTCAGGTTATTGTCCCTGATAACTTCTTGTCTTCATCTCATTACATTTGTGACAGTTGGAACTCGTCCATTCCTATTGAGTCACTACTGAGACACTATTCCTATTGAGATGGACGGTTTAGAAATGTGATAAATATATAAGCAATGAATTAGATTTTTTAAAATTTCTTATTTCTGTTGAAAGCGTTGCAGTTTCACTTTAAGGTATGAATTTGGGCCATTGATATTCCAATAATAATACAATACAATAACAGAGTTGGAAGGGACCTTGGAGGTCTTCTAGTCCAACCCCCTGCTTAGGCAGGAAACCCTATATCATTTCAGACAAATGGCTATCCAATTTTGTCCATTTTGTCCATTTATTCCATTTTTCCATTTATTCCATTTTGTCTTATCCTTCACAAACATGTTCACCCTTTAGCCAGAACATAAGAACAGATGCAAAATGAGGAACCTACTATTTGAAGTATCAATTAACATAGAATCAGGTGCTATCATCATGTGAAACTGAGTCTCTTTTATCTTATTCTCAATATAAGTGGACACCACAGTGTCCACCAAAAGTAGAGTTGATTCTCTGCATCTTTCCTTTGAGTGATGGTGACATTTCAAAACTTTAATAACTATTGGTAAACTCTTTACACTGTAACCTTCATTGAACCCTAAGGCTGTATGAAGGAAAATTCAATTTAACCTTTGGGTAATAAACAACATGAAACATTACTGAAGCACCTCTGAAAATAACTGCAGTGGGAACATCAAGTCATTTGAATATTTTAGAAGTATATCAAGATTCCAAATTCACTAGGCAGAGATGAAGTGGTGAGCATTCATGGGACACAACTGCCACATGTGAAACATACCGTATTTTTCGGAGTATAAGACGACTGGAATATAAGATGCACCAAGGTTTTGAAGAGGCAAATTTTTAAAAAAAGGTTTTGCACTCTGCAAACCTCCCAAAAACGGCCAATTTTTCATGAAAACAGCTGCATTCCCCCCCCCAAAGGCATGAATAGCTTTTAGGGGGCTTGCAGAGTGGTCCTGGAGGTGTGGGGGGCAAAAACAAGCAAAAAACAGCCCATTTTTCACAAAAATGGGCTCGTTTTTTGCCAAAAAAAAAAAAGGGAATGGATAGTCTTTAGGAAGCTTATAGAGTGCTCCTGGGGGCTGGAGGGGGTAGAATTGAGCAAAAAATGGGCGTCTTTTGTTCATTTCTGCCCTCCCCTGCCCCCAGGAGCTGTCTGAAAGCCTCCATAAGGGTATGCATGGCCATTTTGGCAAAGGGGGTGAGGTTTCAGGAGGCAAAAAAATGCTGTATTGAGTGTATAAGACGCACCCAGATGTTCAGCCTCTTTTTTTGAGGGAAAAAGGTGCGTCTTATACTCCAAAAAATACAGTAGCTACAAGTCAAGGAACACAATATTTGGAAAGCACAGGTAGTCCTCAACTTACAACCATAATTGAGCCCAAAATTTATGTTGCTAAGCAAGACAGTTATTAAGTGAGCTTTGCCCCATTTTATGAATTTTCTTGCCCCAAGAAAGTGAATCACTACGGTTGTTAAGTTAATAATACAGTTGTTAACCGATTCCGGCTTCCCCATTGATTTTGCTTGTCAGAAGATCACAAAAGGTAATCACATGACCCTGGGACACTGCAACCATCGTAAATATGAATCAGTTGCCAAGTGTCCAAATTTTGATCACACAACTATGGGGATGCTACAAGGGTCATAGGTGTGGGAAAAAATCATGTCAGTTTTTTTCCAGTTGTAACTTTGAACAGTCACTAAATGAATCGAGGGCTAACCTATAGGCCAACATCTAATATAACAGAGATGGAAAATGATTTCTGTGGATGGAGCCAGAAACGATATGCAACTCCCAGCAATCCGATTGCACTTAGCTGTAATTGCACAGCAGGATTCATAGCAGAGAGAGAAGCCATCTGGGGAGAGCTTCCCTTAACATGCAGTATCAACAAAGCACACCATAATCCATTTGTTTACTAAGCGTGGCAGCAACACACCATGTAAATCTTTCCGGCACATGGTTTCCAGAGGCCAAAACAAGAGTATAGTAATTGACGCTGAAACACCGACACAGCTCCCTGGCATTTTAACACTCTTGGCTTTTTCTCTTTTCTCTTTCGCTCGCTTCAATTGAAATGGGAATGGAAACTGGAAGTCTGATTATTAAGAAGAAAACAGTATTTTGGAAACTATCAAGTTTCCAAGGAGGAGAGGAGAGGAGAGGAGATAAAATATAAGAGTTGGAAGGGACCTTGGAGGTCTTCTAGTCCAACAACCTGCTCAAACAGAAAAACCTATACATTTCAGACAATCTCTTTTTAAAAACCTCCAGTGTTGGAGCAACCACAACTTCTGGAGGCAAGTTGTTCCACAGATTAATTGTTCTAACTTATGAGCTATGGTGGGGCAGTGGTTAGAATGCAGTATTGCAGGCTAATTCTGCATCACTGCCAGGGGTTCGATCCTCACCAGCTCCAAGTTAACTCAACCTTCCATCCTTCCAAGGTCGATAAAATGAGGACTCAGGTTGTTGGGGACAATATGCTGACTCTGTAAACCGGTTAGAAAGGGCTGTAAATCACTGTGAAGCAGCATACAACCCCTAGTCCTTCTTTTCATTAAACTAGACAAGATGTGCATTTTTGGGAAGTGACATTTCTGTATAGGAGGAAGGGAAGAAATCTGTATGGAAATTGTCCCTGGCCACATCATTGTTGTCCTATTTATCGCTCTCTGAGTCATCACTATGGAACAGAGAAAAGGGGGGTGGGGAGAGCAAGAGAATGGAAGTCACTCGGATTAATGTACATTAGTAGCTACTGACAATTCAGGGCACAAGCAGCTCTGCTCTATATAAAAGTGCAACGTATAGAAGCTGCACAAAAGCCCAAGCAGATCAATAGCAGATTTGCAGAGTTGCCAGATCATTATCAGAAGTTTGGAAGCCTCCAAGGAGAAAGACAAAAAGGTCCATGTGGTGTTCTTAGGCATAAAACAGAGGTGGATTGTTATTGCCTACTTTTAGAAACATAGAAAGGTAGAAAACTGACAGCAGGGGCGGGGAAAACCAGTGGTGGGTTTCAAAAAAATTTCGAACCTACTCTGTGGGAGTGGCCTTCTTTGTGGGAGTGGCTTGCCGGCCATGTGACCTGGTGGGAGTGGCTTGCCGGCCATGTGTTTCCCCCCCCTCTCTCTCTCCTTCCTTTTGTCTCTCTGTCCCATATTTCTTTTTTTTCTTTCATCTCTCTCTCACTTTTTCTTTCTTTTTTTCTTTTTTTCTTTATTTCTTTCTTCCTTTCTTTCTCTTTCTCTCTCTGTGTGAGTCTGTCTGTCTGTCTGTCTGTCTGTCTGTGTGTGTGTGTGTGTGTGTGTGTGTCAGTGGTGGGTTTCAAAAATTTGACGAACCGGTTCTACCGAACTGGTGCGAACTGGTAGGAACCCACCTCTGATTGGAACAAAACGAACAGAGTAAAATGGAAGTTATTTTGACTCATCATCATCAAATCTTTATTCAGTCATGTACACACACACACACACACACACACAAACACACACACACAAACGCACACACACGTTGTGGCTCAGTGGCTAAGACACTGAGCTTGTAGATCAGAAAGGTCGGCAGTTCGAATCCCTAGCACCACGTAACAGTGAGATCCTTTTACTTGTCCCAGCTTCTGCCAACCTAGCAGTTTGAAAACATGTAAAAATGCAAGTAGAAAACATTTAAGAGGGGTTAGAATAAATTCTATGGCATCAAGTACTGTACAGACAGTTGAGCAGTACTTGGCTAGAGATAGAGACAGATTGATCTGATAGTAACATTTTAAGATAAAACAAATTAGAATGGCCAGGATGTTTAATAAAAAGTGGAAATAATAATTCCTGGTATGTTCTTGCATAGAGGGGACAATAGAGGACAGCACTCATATATTGCCCTTCCAAACAGCTTGGGCCAGTGGGAAACAAAAATGGCTTACATCAAGGAATTCATAAATATTTTGCTTATCCTGTTACTAATTCAAGGCATCAGAAAAAAGATGTAAATTTCCTGGCTTTATCTTTATCTGAGAAGTGAGATAAGACCCTGCGAACTGCAAAAGATCTAAGGTACTTAGTCACTTATACACATGATAGAAAGTGCGGTTAAATTCTACACCCTCTTATCCAAATCAATACTGCAGATAGATAATGTTAGACTGTGGACAATGGTCTTCTTCATGAGCACCCTTTGCATATATTTAAAAGGTAAACTTAATAAAATGAGCATCTCTAATTGTATTTTTTTAAAAAAAATAATGAAGTTTCTGTGGCTATAAGATCTATATCTTATAGCCACAGAAACTTCATTATTTTTTTTTACATCAGTTTCTGTCCTGAGAGGGACGCTTTAGAGTAGGGTTTCCCCAACTGTGGTAACTTTAAGATATGTGGACTTCAACTCCCAGAATTCCCCATTTTGGCTGGGGAATTCTGGGAATTGAAATCCACATGTCTTAAAGTTGCCACAGCTGGGAAACTTTGCTTTGGATTGACACCAGAAGTGGTATTGAGCTGGTTCTTCCCGGTTCGAGAAAACCGGTAGCAGTGGCTCTCGGTGGCTTTGCCCACCCACGCCGATATAATGCGCGACCTTCACATTTGTGAACCGGTAGAAAAGGTAAGTGAATCCCACCACTGATTTGTCACTCAACGTTTGTTGCTGTCTCCCTGAGTGATCTTCTTGGAATACTGTAGGGCTACCAACCCCTGAAGAACAGGCTAAGATTTAAATACTAATACTTTCTGTCAGCTCATGTTGAACTTCATAAATCTTCTTATCATCACAATTGTCTCAAATGACCAGATCATATGCGACTGTTCAGGCCCATAAGTCATTCTTAGTTCAGGAATTTATTTTTCTTCTGAGCATCAAGTTACGCTGGGCTGGAAGTCAGATTCTGTCCATATACTTGCCAGCTCTCAATTCATCTTCCCTGGTTAATCGATATATAAATCATTTTAAATGAAATTGGGAATGGAAGCAATTGCTTGTGCTCTTCAGTTGAACGCTGAACTGTTGATTAGAGCTGAATTGAACATAAAAAGCCCAATTATAAATTTAAAAAAAATACTCAGAGATGTCCACGCTACGTGATTGCAACCCTACAAGAAGAAATTTGAGGTAAGGGTTCTCCGTCATTATTATAAAACACTATTCTTCATCCATAATAATTATGCCATAATGTACATTTATGAAAATATTGATTCCTATAGCGTGTTTTTAGTAACAATACACATTATTGTTCAGTCAGCCTTGTAAAGTAATTCTGCAGATTCTAAGCAATTAGTGGCTTCTATTTTCACGCTGGTTGTAAAATAAGGGCATAGACTAAGTTTTTACTGGTAGACGATAAAGAAAATAAAAGTTTTGTACTAAATAATCTGCAGAAACCGATATAAAGTTTCTTCAGAGAGATCAGTCAGAGTGATAAACAAAGGATACCCCTTATGGCAATCAGACCAGTTTTTAAATGCAAGATTTAACACTTCTTATTGTTTCTAAGTTATGTTCCATAATTTACAGTTTAAAATTTAACCAATTGATGGATTGACATGTTGCCTAGTTTGTTGAACTGGAAAATAATTCTGAAAAAATTGCAAAATTTTGGATCTCTTTCATAAGCTGTTGGCAGCCTTTAAACCAGGGATGTCAAACTTGCATTGTCACGGCGTTGTCGTGTGCCCTATTGTGACTTTTCCCTGTCGCTAAATTGGGCGTGGGCGTGGCCAGTGCGTGAGGCATTCGATCTGCGGGCTGCGAGTTTGACAGCCCTGCTCTAAACTAAAAGTAGTCAAGCAACTCTCAGTGAGATTGGAATGTACTCTTATGCAACAATTTTGGCTAAATTTCATCCTTCAGCAAATCGAAACTAATTTATATGAAAATACAGTATGGCATTAATGTATCCATTGGATTAGTGGGTTATGGATATCTTGGGAAAGTACATTTGAATGGAGATAATGTTAAAACCTTTTTAGAATGAATAATTCACTGGAAGCATGAACGGAAAACTTTCTAGTTTAAAAAGCTGCCTTCCCTATGGGTCTCCATTCTTTGGTAAACAAGGCCTATCACTCTGTCTGCCTGCCTCTGTGTGTGTGTGTTTGTGTGTGTCTGTCTCTTTGATCTCTCTCTGTCTCTTTTTCTCTGTCTCTCTCTCTCATCTCTCTCTGTCTTTTTCATCTCTCTGTCTCTGTCTCTGTCTCTCTCATCTCTCTCTGTTTTTCTCTTTCTTTGTCTCATCTCTCTGTCTCTCATCTGTCTCTCTGTCTCTGTGTCTGTCTGTCTGTCTGTCTCTCTCTCACACACACACACACACACAGAGAGAGAGAGAGAGAGAGAGAGAGAGAGAGAGAGAGAGAGAGAGAGAGAGAGGGAGAGAGACCTATTTATGACCATTGACTCTATTTTGCCATTTATATTCTTGTTGAGGGACCAATGAATTCTGGCACAAAGAGAGTTATTCAAGATCAGAAACAAAAATGTGACGACTCCAAAGTCTAATTTCAAAAAAAGTTATTCAGAGATAGAGAGGCATAATGGAAAAACGCTTAGCCACTTCAGCAGTTTAAGCCAAAATCCTGATCCATCCTTGCTCAAATTTCAGAAGGCAAAGACAAAAGAAGACCTCTTCTTTTCCCTTTCCTGTTGGGAAAGCTTTGGGTTTCTAGATATTGGAAAGATTTTTTTTTTAAAAAAAAAACACCATTTCAGAATGTTCTAAATATGTCACACGTGTTTTGAATAAAGGTGGTGTCGTGGACAAGGGCTATCTGGATTTTAGCAAAATGTTTGATGCAGTCCCACATAATGAACTTATTTAAAAAGTTGTAGAGGTTAGGACTTAACCACTTCCGAATGGGAAAATTTGCCACAGCAAACTCGCTGTTGACCAACTTCTCATGGCCAACTCGCCATGGAACAATTTGCAATGACCAACTCACCATAGCCAACTCATCATGGGACAACTTGCTGTGGGACAATTTAACAATTCGATTTAATTATTTAAAATGAATTAAATATATTTTAATTTTCGCAACTCACATTTCACTCTGCCCGCCTTTTGCATCCTTTTAAAAAAATGATTCTATCCCACTATTTCCAACGGCAGCTAGTTGGCCGTGTAAGTTGTTCAGCAGTGAATAAGCCATGATGAGTTGACTGTGGAGAATTGGCCATGGCGAACTCTCCTAGACCCTAACCACAGGCTGATGCAGTGAATAGGAATTTGACTCAGGGATTGATGACAGTCTGTGATTGTTAATGGGACACTGTCTCTACTGAGACCGGTCCCAAGCATTGCACCACAAGGCTCAGTCCTAGTTTCTGTTCTGTCCAATGTGCTTGTAAGTGATATAACAGAAGGATTGCAAGTCAGATTTGTCTTTTTACTGATGATTTAAAGGTGTGTAATAGAGTCGACGTTCCTAAGGGTATTTGTAACATGGGAAACAATTTGACGTTGCTGGAAAAGTGATCAAAATTGTGCAAACTGCAGTTCAGTGTTTTTAAATTGAAATTCATGCACTTAGAGAAAAAGAATCCTCTGCACAGTACAGTATTGGATCAATACAAGGGGGCTGCTATGGGTTCGCCCAGGTTCGGGAGAACCTGTAGCTAAAGTTATGGCCGGTTCAGGCCCTGTCCACCCCACCCCTCTCAGGTGTCTCCACGTGGCCCATTTTGGATGAGAGGTAAGTGCAGGGCCCGTGCGGAGCAGAGGTGGGTTCCTACCAGTTCGCACCTATTCGGTAGAACCGGTTCATCAAATCTACCGCACTGGTTAGAAGAGGTTCCACCAGTGGACCCGGAAAGCAGACCACACCTACAGAAGAGCTTCCAAATTTTTTTGAAACCCACCACTGGTCCTTGGATATGATTATTCTACACTATCATGCTCATATTTATAAAACTCAGTGCCTCTGTGAAAGGTAAGGATGACTACTGTGTTTGTGGTGCAATCAGAACATTGTGTGTGTTGAAGTTGTTTTAACACAAACCAAAGATGCCTTTTAAAAAACAAGTTTACATCATATTCTTATGCATGCCAGTGCTGTGTGTGAGGTAATTTAAGGTGGTTCTGACAAGTGTCGTCGGCATCTTCATATCCGGTCACATGGGTGGCAAGCCACTCCCATCCGGTCACATGGGCAGCAAGCCACTCCCACAAAGGAGGCCACACCCACAGAGTAGGTTCGAACAATTTTTGAAACCCACCACTGGTTCCAATGGATAAGTAAGAATAATCAGGAAAGGCCAGAAACCAAAAACAATTTTAAAAAAATGTTCAGTAACAAATAAGAACAGGCAGAATTAGCAATAATCCAAGCAAAGCATTATTGAAGAGTGGCTATCAGGAACAACCATGTGGAAGAAGCATTAATAAAAAATATGCATGCAGAAATAATCTTTTAAACAGCTAAAAGGAGAAAACCATGAGCACGGAAATATCAAGTAAACATCAATTTAAAGAAAAATTAAAATGACCACAGTTAAAAGCATTAGTAAAACAAGTATATCACTATGTGTTTGATGTTACTTCTTCTAGAACATCCGTCTATTTAAACTTGTTTATTAGCTTAGAGGAATTGTTAAATTCTCTTTTTTATCAAAGAGAAAACAATTTGTCTTAAAAATTAAAGAGAAAAAAATATATATTCCTCTGAATCCCAAATAAGAGTAGAGACGTTTGTTTCATTCATATTAAATGTGAATTTATGTAATGACATACTTCTGAAGCCATACATTAACTGAAATTTAGTTACTATTTTAAATCTGTATTTCTTTACATGTAACTGTGCAGTTGTAAAATTTAGGGAAAGGTCTGTAAACAATGCATTATTTTAAAAAAAATAATGAAGTTTCTGTGGCTATAAGATAGAGCATCAGTTTATATCCTGAGAGGGACGCTTTATAGTAGGGTAACCGTTTCCCCAACCGTGGTAATTTTAAGATGTGTGGACTTCAACACCCAGAATTCCCCATTTTGGCTGGGGAATTCTGGGAATGGAAATCCACATGTCTTAAAGTTGCCACAACTGGGAAATTTTGCTTTGGATTCACACTGAAATTTAGTTTCTATTTTAAATCTGTATTTCTTTACATATTACTGTGCAGTTGTAAAATTTAGGGAAAGGTCTGTAAACAATGCATTGTCACAAAAAATGAAACATTAACTTAATGTTAGGGTGAATGGTTTGTCCTGCTTGGATGGTGGGGTTGGATTAGATGACCTACAAGGCAGGGGTGGGTTCTAGCCGGTGTTGTTGGTTCGTTTGTGCACATACTTTGCACACACTGGATGTATGCTGCGCACACATGCAGAGTTCAATGGAAATTGTTCGGCACATGCACAGAACTCCCCAAAAAGATGGTGGCGGCGACAACGGCGACTGGGGAACCGGTGCGGGGGCGTGGCCAGCCTGGGTAACTGCCGGTTCTGCAACCCAGGCCAGGATACCACTACCGATTAGGCCAAATCTGGCCAAACCAGTAGGAAACCCCCCCCCCCTGCTATAAGGTCCCTTCCAGCTCTGGTATTCTGTAATGTTAGGGTGAATGGTTTGTCAAATTACATTCCTTGGCTAATAAGAAGATATCAAGGAACGGGCATTATTTGGCATTTCAGTTTCAATCAGAAGAGACAGGTTTAGCCGAATTGAGATTTAATTTCAGGTAATGCCACATCACATGAAGTTAATCCAACTTAGAAATTTAGTTTTAGATAACCACAACCAATGTGTATGTATTTATCTGATTTTATGTGTGCTGGAAGAGCAAGTGATTCAGAAATAAACATTCCAATACTGAAAAGAAATCCTGTTTTTAGGTCACAACTAATTCTGTTCTAAAACCATGAACAAAATGTTAGGCAGCAAATATCTGCAACACAGTTTCTCCAGATACATATATAACTTTTACAAAGGTCACCGAAAGCAAGTGGAGATATGGATGGTTGGTATTCTATTTTCTTCTCACGGATTTCATTACCTCATGGCTTGATCACATAATTCTGGTTGCCATCCCTTTATTTGCCATTTTCCTTCAGCTCAAAAACCCAAACCTAGAAAAATGCAAAAGAAATTTGGACCTGTGTTGTCCATCAACTCAGTTACAAATCTTATTTTTTGTTGACTTAAAATTTTCCTCCGGTGGCTTCAAAGCAGTGGTAGGATTCAGCCAGTTCGCACCTATTTGGGAGGACCAGTTGTAAACTTTTTAAGCAGTTCGCAAAACCCGTTGTTGGAAGAAATCTCATTTTGTTTTTTTCTCACTTTACAGGGCTAATCCTGTAAGGAAGGCAGGAAGGAAACATTCTGGTGTTGGAAGGAAACATTCTGGTGTTGTTTCTAGCCTCATCATTATTGCCCTGCTTACAGAAACTGCCTCTCTTGTTAACCCTTATTACATTGTAACAGCTAAGGCGAAGCGCCCATCGACATGAGTGACATTGAGTTGGCCAAGCCTACATGGTCACATGACCACCGAGCCACACCTACCCAACTGGTCTTTAGGGCAGAGAACCGTTTGTTAAATTATTTGAATCCCACTTCAAAGCTTCTAAAACACTGCTTATTCTGCCTCAGATATATTCCTAAAAGCTCCCAGCAACTGATCCAGCGTTAATTTTGAAGATTTATTTATGGATTAATTTGATCAAAATATAAAACATCTGTCTTCAATTATCCACCTACAGGTCACATATATATGCTCATTTCGCTAATTTTGTGAGTCATTTTGTGAGTCCCAGGCCTCTGTGAAACATAATTGTAACCCTGGTGACTCTTTAAGACTGCTGATATCAGATTTGATGGAATCTTTTTTTAAATGTCAATAATAATAATAATAATAATAATAATAATAATAATAATAATAAGGCATACTGTGGTTACATGGGCTGCATTAAAATAAACATTGGATGATGCTTATATTCATCAAGTTGTTTTTGATTCCTAGCGACCAACAAATCTATTTCTAGATAAGTGTGTTTCTTTATTGCAACTGTAAACAATGAAAAATCTCCTTTCACTGTACAAGCTACAAAATAATTGTGTTATAAATATTTGCGGTAAAACTCACTTAGTTTGATATATGAACCGCTGTTTCAATCAACTAACCTGGTTCTACTTCTGTTATTTATTGCTACATATTATTAATACTTGGCATATAAATATATCATTCAAAGCTACTTTTATATGACTTGTAAAATTATATCGATGATTTATTCAATGATTTTGATCCGTCCCTATTTCTTATAAAGGGCTGATTTCTAAACAGCTTTTCTAATGTCATAATTTTCACTTCTTCATTTTTATTTATCTATAATGGAAAAAGATGTTGAACATTAAAAAAATGGAAGGAAAATGCTGTTTACTCTTTCATCTAGATGAATCACTCCTATTTCCTTTTTGGCCCCTAGAGAGAAAATTAAAAAGAAAAATGGTTCATTTTTCACTTAGTAAAAGGAGATGCAACTCCCCCCCCCCCAAATAATAAATGCGTCAACATGGATGAATCGTATCTTTTACTAATAACGAGTCCTACAGATCATAGCAAATTCTATCCAACAGGGAAATTAAGGATGTTCTCGTAGTAATGAAATTCTTCATACCCTTCTGAAGTGGCAGAAAAAAATCAGCTGCATGACAATCCCACTATCAGTCTTTAGCCTGTCTTTTTTTTTTTCAGTCTCCCATTCAAATGTGAGAGAGGCTAATCTGAGGGCCACTAAAGGTTAGCTCATGGGTCAGCAAACTTAAACACTCAAAGAGCCATTTGGACCCGTTTCCCACAGAAAAGAAAACACCGGGAGCCACAAAGGTCCTAACCGGAACTGTTCAATTCTGGAGCTGACTGGAAGTTCAGTTCCCCCACCATAGAGTCTCCTCCTAGCGCGGCGTACTTTTTCCTCTACCTGTCATAACCGAAAGCCCTATCAATTGTGGAGACAACTGGAAAACCCTCCCCTTGCCATAGAGTCTTCTCCTGGCGCACTGTGCTTCTCTCCCCCCCCCCACCGGAAGCTCCTCTCAAAATTGTGGCGCCAACCGATGACAGAGCCACAGCAGAGGGAGGAAAGAGCCACATGCGGCTCCAGAGCCGCAGTTTGTTGACCCCTGGGCTAGTTCACTATCCCAAGGGCTACAACACTGAAGCCTTTGCACACTTTGATCAAAGAGTTAATAGCAATTGCAATAGAACTTAGACTTATATACTGCTTCACAGTGCCTCTCTGAGTGGGTTATAGAGTCAGCCAGAGGTGGGTTGCTCCCGGTTCAGCCCAGATTGGGCGAAACAGTTGTAGCAGTGGTGGGAGGCTCCACCCCCCTGTTGTCCCCAATTTGGGCTTGAGCCTTGTGCCGAAGCCAATGATGGACGCCAGACACAAGGTGCAGGTTTTCTGATTACTTTTTATTGGGGTACTCCAAGGAAAAGGGTTCCTGGTCAAAAGGCCAAGAACCAAGAACAAAGGATTAAGAAAGCTTTATACATTTTCACTGAAGGAGAAGGCGGGACAAGGTGAGATAACAAGAAATATCTAATAAATTTTTTAGTAATAATTCTACAATTTGTTCTATGGGTCTCTAGCTGTCTCTAGTCCTATGCGTTGACTAATGAATGCCCCAGGAGTTATCTAATACACATTTCATTTGCTGCAGGCCATCCCTAACTTTCAGCTGAGGTCTGCAAGTTGTCTAACTACCCATAATTGCTACAAGCTTTAAACATGCATATTTCCTGTTGATAAGCATTCTTTGTTCTTTCCAGACAGACCTCCACAATTATAGTTGTCCTGATTTACTTTCAAGTGTGTGTCATGACCTTGCTTTAGCATCTAGCCCATCACCGTCCGGACACTTCTGCGCATGCAAGCGCACCCGAACCGGTAGAAAAAAATTGGCAACCCACCACTGGAGTCAGCATATGGCCCCCAACAATCTGGGTCTTCATTTTACCTGACCTTGGAAGGATGGAAGGCTGAGTCAACCTGGAGCCAGTGAGACTTGAACTGCCAAATTCCAGTTCCCAAACATAAGAGGCACCTTGCTTGCAAGCTCAGTTGGTTTCAGCTTGGATTGATACAGCTGCCATCTTTACTGTTTGGATACTCCACCTCCCTAGGCAGACACTGCTGAGCATTAGGCTATCATTCTCTCCCACGATCCCCGGGATATGTCTGAGAATAAGTAGGAGCCTTTTGGGAAAACAAAAATGGCAGTCAGGAGTTTGGAATAATATAGAAGAATGTGATTTTCCAGTGAGACTGATCTATCAGGGCATCCTGGTGTACTCAACTGTGGGATGGAGCATACTGTGTCTGCTTAATCTTAACATTTAAAAACAACACTTAATCTCTCCCCTGGTCTAGCCAACAAAGCAAGGAGAGCCCGTGGCTTAGAGATTAATACATCTATCTAATATACAAGTAGCCGGGGTTTGAATCTCGAAAAGGGTATGGCTAGCTGATAAGAGTTTGAAATAGATCTGACTGACTTCCTGGGCGGGACTTACTGATGGTAGCAGCTAAACACAGCTGCTCCCGTATTACTAGTGGCATTATCTGTTAAGATGATCATCTATCAAGGAGTGGTAGAGTGGGAGGGGAAGTAGGGTAGAGGGGAATGATGGAGGGAAGATGGAAAGTTGGAGGGGGGTGAAAGAAAGGGTGTATGGAGGGTCGAAGAGGTACATTGGGTTTCTATTTTGGGGGGTATTGTCGACAAGAGGAATGGCTGTGTTTAATGTTTAATGCTATATGGCCCTGGTTATGCACAGTATATATGTGACTGTACGAAAATGAAATGGAAAATAAAAACACATTTACAGAAGATGATCATCTATCAGACATCTGACAGACACCTTCCTCTTCGGGAAAAGAAGGGAAAGGAGAGAAGCTTTGTCAAGCAAATGCCTTTCTGATCTTTGCAGCTTCTGTGTCTGTGAAGAGAAGGGGGGCCAGCTGAAGGCAGAACTGCTCCACGCTGGAAATCTCCGGCTGCCTTGCAGCCCCAAGTAAGCTTCCCTCCCACTCAGTTCAAAGATTGAATTACCTGATTTCAAAACGAGCAGAATTCGTATGCGAGAGCATTAATTGTTTATTTAAATCTAGCTTCTATGCTACAAGATCCTCTTCCGTTATTTTATCTATTTAAAGAGGTGTCTAAAATGGCGACGAGCCAGTTGAATTGCTGACTAACATTGTTTATCGGGAAAATATAAATTCAACAGAAGAATGGGATGCTATCTCAAAATGCATGCTGCTCCACCAAAGACCCACTGGTTCTAATCAGGTGCAGTTTATACCATTTCTTAAAAACGAAACAAAGCACCCTCCATCCCCTTCCTTCTTCCCTCCTTTCAAGAACTTCAGGTGACGTGAAGAAGTTGAGTGCCTTCAACTGCTTCAAACTCTTCAAAACTTTTAGTTATTATTTTTTAATTCATCTCCTGCATTTGTATTCCAGGATTTATTCAAAGAAAGAGAAGAAAGAAATGCTAATGTAATGCAATTGAGGGAAAGAAAGCTTTGAGGAGGTAGAAGAGGGGCATTTTATCTAGGCCCTCTACTATTTTTTTATTGAATGGGAATACCTTCACCCACAGCCCCTTCCCAAATGCAGGCATAGGTCTCCATTGTCTCCATCAATTAGGCTGTAAAATATCTACAAGCTTTATACTTGGAGACACATATATTCATTTGCAATACAATCAGCAACCAGCTGGTTTTTGTTATTTCTTATTTTTTGCTAATAGCAATGCCTTAATTTTCCAAATAACAAGATCTTTGGAACGTATTATAATTATAGGCAATCAACACCCTCTTAACATAATCTTTCATTTAGGCAGCTCCCCACGGAGAGTTCTCATCTTCTGCATTTGTTTTCTGACCTACTTCCCACATTTTTAATGGTCTTTTTATTTTTCTTCATTAAGTCCATATAACCACATCAAAAATTGACAATAGAAGCTTTTGAAATACAGACACACACTATATCATTTGTGGCTTTCTTACAAAATAATAATCTAGGGAGATCTCTTTTTTTCCCCCTGGCAGAAGTCTATTTAGAACAGGAATACAGGTAGTCATCGACTTATAACAGCTAATTTAGTGACCATTCAAAGCAGTGGTGGGTTGCAGGTGGTATCCCCCGGTACTGGCGTACCAGAGCCTGCCCGGAGTACCGAATACTGTTCCAGTACGGTGCTCCGGAGGGCCCACTCGCCCACCTGAGCTTCTTATCTGTCTTTTAAGTCTTCAGCACTTCTGCACACGGTGCATACAGCGCCTGCGCGACGCTCCGCTGAGCAGCTGGAGTGTTGCGGAGCTTCGCAGAGGCGCTAAGATGCATGCATGCGCTGTACACATCCATGTGGATGCCGCCGTGATGTGTGGATCCGGACCTACCACTGGTTCAAACTACAACAGCACTGAAAAAAAAGCAGCTTATAACTGTTTTTCACACTTACAACCTTTGTAGCATCCCCATGATCACATGGTCAAAATTCAGATGCTTGGCAACTGACTCATATTTATGACCGTCACTGTGTCCCAAGGTCATCTGATCCCCTTTTGTGAGCTCTCGACAAGCAAAGTCAACGGGGAAGCCAGATTCACTTAACAAGCATGTTGCCAATTTATCAACTGCAGTGATTCGCTTAGCAACCATGGCGAGAAAGGTCGTAAAATGGGGCAAAATTCACTTAACAAATGTCTCACTTAAAAACAGAGACGTTAGGCTCAATTCTGGTTATAAGTCATGGACTGCCTGTACTGATAATGCTGCTGGAGCTGAGAGGACTTTGGCCAAGATACACGCTATTTATTTAAGATTTATTATATAAGGCGATCTCAGTGGCTCTCAACTCCAGATCAATTCCGGGCAGCTTATTATGTAAAAAATGAATACAAATACAGTAAGATAAATAATGCATTAAGGTAAATTAAAATACAGTAAGGGAAGGGATGCAGTGGCTCAGTGGCTAAGACGCTGAGCTTGTCGATCAGAAGGTTGGTAATTCAGCGGTTCGAATCCCTAGCGCCGCATAACAGAGTGAGCTCCCGTTACTTGTCCCAGCTTCTGCCAACTTTGCCAACTTCTGCCAGTTTGAAAGCACGTAAAAATTTCAAGTAGACCAATAGCAGTAGACTTATATACCGCTAGGGACCACTTTGGTGGGAAGGTAGCAGTGCTGCATGAGCCTTTGGTATTTAGTCATGCCGGCCACATGACCACGGAGATGTCTTCAGCCAGTGCTGGCTCTTGGGCTTTGAAACAGAGATGAGCACCGCCCCCTGGAGTTGGGAATAACTAGCACATATGTGCACGGGGAACCTTTACCTTAAGGGAAATGAAATGACAAATCCAGACAACTAACATCAAAATATGGGCAACATATGGCCAATACCTGAAATAATAAGAGGTTCCATTCAGCCTATCCTAAGGCCTTGGAGAAGATCTGGAGATCTACTTTACACTCCTGAGGGATCCAAGCTTTCACCTTCATTTCCCCCTTCTGTATGAAATCCTCTCCAGGGAATTCCTAACAATGGTCACCCAGAGTCCTGTCCCTAGTTGATGGGCATGTAATGCATGCAAATTATTTTTAAAAAGGAATAAGGTTTTAATCTGTGGGTTGCACTCACCAGCCTGAAGCCGAAGTCCATGGTTCCACCACAAAATCGCGGAGGACAAAATTGCGCTCGACGAAAGCGCGCATTTGACGTCATCACAGCGCGACGAAAACATCGCGCTGTGATCGAAAAATGTAAAAATAAAGCTAAAACCTTACCCTAACCCCCCCAAACCTAACCCTAAACCTAACCCTAAACCTAACCCTTAACCTAACCCTAAATCTAACCCTAAACCTAACCGTTAACGTAACGCTAAACCTAACGCTAACCCTTAACCTAACACTAAACCTAACGCTAACGCTCTAAACCTAACCCTAACCCTTAACCTAACCCTAACCCTAACCCTAACCCTAACCCTAACCCTTACCTTATGTGAATCGGCTTGCTTTAATTTTAATTTTATTTCAATTTTTAATTTTTTTCGTCGCGCTGTGATGACGTCACATGCGCGCTTTCGTCGAGCGCGATTTTGTCCTCCGCACTTTTGACGGGTCACGGAAGTCCATCTACTCTTAATATTCCCATACGGATATTCTCTCGCCAGTCAGCAATTAATTGAGCAAGAAGATGCCTTGTGTTTCCTGAATTTCATCGTCAATTCATCCTGGGTGATAAGCAGAGGTGGGTTTCTACAGGTTTGGACCAGTTTGGCAGAGTAGATAGTAACACGGCCACCCATGCACCCGAACAGGTTCTATTGTCGGTGGCGCCACCTTGATTTTGACTTCTGCGCATGGGCAGAACAATCTCCATTGCAGAAATGTACTCTCCCCCCTTTTGTAACATTCTGCACATGCACAGAACTTTTTTGGTGTAAATGTGCATGCGTGCCGCGGAACAAAAATATTTTTGCATTGAACCAGCAGTAATGCTGGTAGCAACTCACCCCTGGTGATAAGAGTTATTCTCAACCCAGACCCCAATAAGATTCAGAAAAAAATAATCAACTTGCAGCCTTTTCACAGATATAAACAAATTCATTATCCGTCCTCCATCTTTGGCATTACAGAAATATCTTCAGTCCCTTATTTAATCCCTTTTTAATGACCAAATCCATTATTCATCACTTCACATTTTTCTATTTTCAATAAAAAGCCCATGAAAGTTTCAGAATAACAGAACAGAAGAGAACAGAATAGCTCTGATTTAGTTGATTTCTAGTTTAGTGATCGTTCAAAGTTACAACAGCACTGAAAAAAGTGACATGTGACTATGTTTCAGAGTTACAACCTTTGCAATATCCCATGTGATCCCCTTTTGCAACCTTCTGACAAGCAAAGTCAATGGAGAAGCCAGATTTGCGTAACAACCATGACACTGACAACTGCAGTAATTCGCTTAGCAAAGGTGGCAAGAAAGGTTGTGAACTAGAGGAAAGGAGAAGCCAACGTCGCAATGATACAACGTGCGGTCTTGACACTCCGAGACCGCCGTTGATACTTTTGCCACTGGATGGTCCATTTGGACCTAAACCGTCCCACAGAGACTGTGATCGGGAAGACAAAGCCTTGCTGGTCTCAGGGACATTGCAAAGTCCTTGATTGACACAAGGGAAGCCTTCAAGCCAGCGGTAAACAGGCAGCCCCTGGCTGATGAAGTTGGGACGGCTCCAGAAAGAAGGAAAGGTTGTGAAATAGGGCAACATTCATTTAACAAATATTTCACTTATCAACAGAAATTTTGGGCTCAATTGTGGTCGTCAGTCGAGGGCTACCTGCATAAGGATCTCGGTTTCATTTTGAAACTTTGCAGGGTTCAGGTTTGCTACGCATAGATATGTTGTAAATATTTGGATTTCTTTCGGATGGTCTGTTTGAAAAAGAAAGACAAACTGTGTGCATTTTTGTGTATATTCACGATTCCTAAATCTCCAGTCCCCTTAATATAATTCTCTTTCTACTTCTGTGCATTGGAGGTAGCATTTTTATTTTTTAAAAATCAGTCTATTACTGTACAACAACCCATCGTGATGCTTCACATTTGTAATCGTTTTTATGGCTGAATGATCGCACAGTGAATTTCCTGAAAAATTGATTTTGACACAATGTGATTTCAGGAATGAGATGCTCACTCTTCAAAACATGATCTAAATTATATGGGTATGACGGATTACTAGCAAACACAAAATTATGGATTGATACAAGCATTAGCCAAAAGAAATAATGGGAGATAGGACAGGAATCAAATCAGACTAATATAAATCAGAAAGGACAACTCTTGCTCAAACTATTATTTGGTTGTAACAGAGGTAGAACTAGTAGTAGCGGGGGCGAGAGGCTCCAAATACCTGCCCGGATGCTTCTGCGCATGTGCAGAAGCATCACACACACCCAGGAGTGAGCACTGGAGCGCGCCCAAACCAGTAGTAAAAGAATTAGCAACCCACCTCTAGGTTGTAGACTATGGAAAGGAAGATTCAAAATCCTCTCCTCCATCTTTGGGGTTCCCTATTTTTAAACTTACCAGTTTGGTGTAGTGGTAAAGGGTTCACCGACAAATGCGCGCTCAACAAAAGCGTGCCGACGAAACCGCGGCAAGAAAACCGCGAGGTCGAAATCGTGCTGACGAATGCATGCCGACAAAAGCGTGCCTTCAACAAACAACTAATAACAACCTAATAACCCTAATCCTAACCCTAATCCTAATCCTAAACCTAACCCTAAACCTAACCCTAAACCTAACCCTAAACATAACCCTGAACCTAACCCTGAACCTAACCCTTACCTTAACTTAAATCGCACTTTTGTGGGCGCGTGGTTTTGTCGGCGCATTGTTGTGGGCGCGTTTATGACGTCGCGGTTCTCTCGCTGCGGTTACATCGGCGCGCTATTGTCGTGTGTGCATTTGTCGGGTCACGGTGGTAAAGGCATTAGGCTGGAAACTGGAAGAATCTGAGTTCTACCGTAGTCTTATCTTAGGCACAAAGCTAGCTGGTAATCAGTCACTTTCTTTCAGCCCCAGGAAGACAGCAATGGCAAACCATTTCTGAAAAAACTTGCCAAAAACCTGCAGGGACTTGTTCAGGCACCCTCTGAGAAGTGCACACGACTGAACAGAAGAAGAATAAATAAATTTCAAGTGGACTTTGACTTTGCTGTTCTCAGTTGTGAAGTCGTGTCCAACTCATCGTGACCCCATGGACAACATTCCTCCAGGCCTTCCTGTCCTCTAAACTCAGGTCTACTGCTTCGGTGACTCCATCTAGCCACCTTATTCTCTTGTCTTCCCCTTCTTCTTTTGCCCTCAATCATTCCCAGTGTTAGACTCCTCTCCAGTGAGTCCTTCCTTCTCATTAGGTGGCCAAAATATTTGAGGACTTTGACTAGTCAGCTATTTGATTAAATAATGTCTTCAAAGAAAAAACTGTTCCCAAACAGGAGAGTTAGCCAACCAATATCGAATTCACTGCTCAGAGAAATTTATCTGTAGCTTTTTATCTGTTTATCTATAGCTGGACAGCCATTTAAATAGGAGCCAACCATGTGCAGCAGCTGCCAAAAAAGCCAATACAATCCTAGGATACAGTGATAGAGGGATAGCACCACAATCACTTGAAGTACGTTTCCAAACCTTAGTAAGTCCACACCTGGAATACTGCATCCAATTTTGGACATCATAAAAAAAGTTGAGACATTAGAAAAAGTACAAAGACGAACAGCAAATATGACTGGGGCCCAGAGATGAAAACATACCGTGTTTTCCCAAAAATACGACCTGTCCTGAAACTAAGGCCTTGCCACATTTTTCACATGGGAAAAATATAAGCCCCCCCTGAAAATAAGCCCCTTGGACAACCCCCCACCCCTTCGGCCAGGCAGAGCACCGCTCACTGATCCAGCAGTATCCTGAAGGCACCAAGCCGCAGGAGCCGGGGGGAGGAGCTCATGTTGCTTGGCGCCTTCGGGATACTGCTAGGTTGGGGTGTGGCGTTCTGCCTTGCCGGAGGGGGGGAGAAGCAGGCTGCAGCACAGCCTCAGGGGTGAAGCAGTCATGAGGTCATCACGCTCACGAGCAGCCGCCCAGCAAACCCCATCTCCAGCCGGGCAGAGCACCATTCACTGACCTAGGGGGTATCCCTAAGGCAGGGGTGGGTTCGGTGTCCTCGTGCCGGCGGCGTCCTCGTGCATGAGGACACCGAACCTCACCACATACTAGCGCCTGTGCAATGCTCCAGCTGCTCCTGGAGGATCGCGCAGGTGCTGTATGCGTTCTGCGCATGCGTGGAAGCGCAGAACTCGTCAAAACCGGGTAAGAAACGCAGGCGGGCAGGTGGATCCTTCGGCGTTCCCGGAAGTTACTTACTTCCGGGTTCGCCGACCAACCAGTTCACGGGGACTGCCGTGAACCACCTGAAACCCACCCCTGCCCTAAGGTGCCAAGCCACATGGTGCTCTGCCCACCCCCCAGCTTCCGCAGCTTGGCACATTCGGGATACCCCCTAGGTCAGTGCATGGGGCTCTGCCTGGCTGGAGGGTGGTTGCGCGAGCGCCTGTTCCGCCCCCAGCTCGCATGCCTCCCAGCCTCACCATTCAGGGCCAGGGCACTGCTGCCGCTGGCACCGCCACGCTCCGAGCATAACTTCTTCCCCAGCTTCCAAACTCTGGAACTCGGCTTCCGATTCTGCGAGTGCACTCCTAGAGCGGCTGCTGTTGGAAGAATTGCTTCACCCCTGAGGCTGTGTTTGGCTCTTCGGGAGCCCGCTCGCAAGGGAGCAGCCGCCCAGCAACCCCAAAACAATAAGCCCTCCCCTGATAATAAGGCCCAAGCCATATTTTGTGGGGAAACACGTATGATGAACCTTTGCAGGAATTGGGTATGGCTAGTCTAGTGAAAAGAAGGGTCAAGGGAGACATGATAGCAGTTTTCCAATATTTGAAGGGTTGCCACAAAGAAGAGGAAATCAACTTATTGTCCAAAGCACCAGGACAAGAAACAACCGATGGAAATAAATCAAAGAGAGATCCAACCTAGAACTGAGGAATTTCTTGACAGAAGACCAATCGATCAGTGGAACAGCTTGCCGTCAGACGTTACGGGTGCTCCAACATGGGAAGCTTTAAGAAGAGATTGGACAGCCACCTGTCTGAAATGGTGTAAGATCTTCTGATTGAGCAGGAGTTGGATTAGCAATAGCAATAGCAGTTAGATTTATATGACGTTTCATAGGGCTTTCAGCCCTCTCTAAGCGGTTTACAGAGTCAGCATATTGCCCCCAACAACAATCCAGGTCCTCATTTTACCCACCTCGGAAGGATGGAAGG
Source organism: Thamnophis sirtalis (assembly GCF_051295495.1). Taxonomy (NCBI): domain Eukaryota; kingdom Metazoa; phylum Chordata; class Lepidosauria; order Squamata; family Natricidae; genus Thamnophis; species Thamnophis sirtalis. Next base: position 113,070,192 of record NW_028261382.1, on the reverse strand, counting down.
CTGAGTCAACCCTGAGCCGGTGAGATTTGAACAGCCGAACTGCCGAACTAGCAGTCAGCTGAAGTAGCCTGCAGTACTGCACTCTAACCACTGTGCCACCTCGGCTCTTCGGCCCTTAGAAGACCTCCAAGGTCCCTTCCAACTTTGATGATCTATATTATATGTTCTTTTCAAATGTGCACAGAAGGAATGGCTTTGTTCCCCACATTGTGGCTAGAAGTAGAGGTACAACATGCCTGAAAACACAAAGCAGCTATTTTAAACAGCAACTCTAAGTCTCCTCTGTTGTAACTATTAATAGTACAAAACATGTGTGCACAAATATTGCTGCAGATCCTCAATGAAACAATGGTGACACTAAGCTTGATTTATTCCTTCTAATGCAGAGTATCAAGGGAGGTGACCTCAATTTACTAATGCAAATATAATTCACAAACATATTTGGATAATCTAAAATAAAGTTGGAAGTTTGGGACTCAGTCTGTTCTGGGAATCCAAGTATTGACTTTACAAGTTGTATGAGGCACCCTATCATGATAAATTATATGCGGGCCAGTCCTTTGCTGTTTCCAGGGTGGCCTCGTGGGTCAGATTCGGCCCCTGGACTTTGAGTTTGACACTCCTGTCCTAAGGTACCGTATTTTTCAGAGTACAAGACACACTTTCCCCCCACTAAAAGTGGGTGAATGTAGCCCCACCCACCCACCGTCCCCCACCCTTTGGCCTCTGCCTCCTAGCAATTTACCTCTTTGCAGCAAATGGGGAGGCTTCAATATAGCAATCCCTGCAGCCTGAAACAGTGAAACTTGCTGTTTGCTCAGGAGGCAAAAATTTTTCTTGTGCTAATCAAGCTGTTTGCTGCAAAGAGATAAGTCAACAACTATAAATTCCTATAGAATGTTCAAATTATTAGACTTATTTTTTAAACACTGCTTTATTATTCGAGACAACTTAACAAAATGAAGAAGCTTTTTAAAATAAATGCTTGATCTGAAGGGGCCCAGTGCTATTGTTTTAAAAAGTGCTATTCTTTTAAATAGCAGAGAATAACCGTGACCCGTCAAAACCGTGGTAGACAAAAGCGCGCTCGACGAAAGCGCGTACCTGACGTCATCAGCAGCGCGACGAAAAAAATTAAAAATAAATTAAATTGAAATTAAAATTAAATTAAAGCAAGCCGATTCACATAAAGGTAAGGGTTAGGGTTAGGGTTAGGTTAAGGGTTAGGGTTAGGTTTAGGGTTACGTTAAGCGTTAGGGTTAGGTTTAGCGTTAGGTTAAGGGTTAGCATTAGGTTTAGCGGTAGGTTAAGGGTTAGGTTTAGGGTTAGGTTAAGGGTTAGGTTTAGGGTTAGGTTTAGGGTTAGGTTTGGGGGGGGTTAGGGTAAGGTTTTCGCTTTAATTTTAAATTTACCACTCACAGCGCAATGTTTTCGTCGCACTGTGATGACGTCACGTACACGCTTTCGTCGAGCGCGCTTTTGTCTACCACGGTTTTGTGGTGGAACCGAGAATAACTATACTTCCAGGAAGCACATCAATTTTAACAATGAATGTACTAGTCTGAAATATAATACTACCAACATTGTCTATATATTGTCTATGCTGTTGGTTGCAAGGAGGCAAATTGCTGGGTGGCAGAGGCAGATATTTTTCCTTTGTTTTCCTCCCCAAAAGCAAGGTGCGTCTTATACTTCGGAGCGTCTTATACTCCAAAAAATACGGCATGTTGTTGCTGCGTGGGAATCATTGACTAAAGAGTAGCACAGTCCCTGCTTTCTTTCAACTAATCCTTTTGCTCTATCAGCTTTCAACAGCAAATGGCGTTCCAATGGAAATTGCGATAATGCCGTCCTCTGGCGAGAACAACTCTGCCTAATGTACGCAGCCACAGAAACACAATTCATTTTATTTTTCCTGCCTCTGGAAATTCCGCGAAATGCGAGAGCAAGAGGAGGCCCACTAAGTGCGCAAAGCGTTTCAGGATGTTATAGATTTCTTGCAATGGCAAACGAAGAAATGCCTTGTGTTTTAATGATAAAGAAATGCAGAACTAAAAAGAGAAGGAAACATTACTGTCCTTTTTAATGGGTGCCAAGGCTCAAATAATGACGCTTGCCATTAAAAAGAGGTTGTGTTGCACAGTGAATACAAAAGAGGTTGTGTTGCACAGTGAATAAACGGATACTTTTCCTTTGATCAGGAGCTGTGCTGCGTGGCTAACTGTGTCGTTTGTGTTTTATTGGGTTGGGCCAGGAAGAGGTTACTGAAGCATAAAGCCATTGTAATAAATTGTCAGCATGGTGCACCTGTTCATGGTGAGCATAATAGCAACCCTGCTGAATCCAATGTGGCCCATTGTGGTCCAACATCTTCTCAGAAGGACCCACTAGACTAGGGTTATGAAACTCAAGGCTCATGGGCCGGATCCGTCCAATGAGGTGCTTAGATCTGGCCCGTGGAGCCACCCTGAAAACAACAAAGGACCGTCCCGCTGTTTCCAGGACACTTCCAACACGGAGCTCTGTTTTGGCTGACAGAGGGCTGCAAGAGGCCATCGTGGCTGAAAACAGCGCCCCGCATAGCCCGCTCAAGCTCTATTTTTGTTGGCAGAACGCTTGGGCCACCACAGGTGCCCTAGGCACAAGTGACATCAAGCTGGTTATGGCCACCCTGGCCACGCCTACCTTGGCCCCAGTGGTCAAACACAACCCTGATGTGGCCCACTATGAAATCAAGTTTGAATCCTCTAAGATACTAAGGAGAAGTCAATGATTCAAGTGTGCAGAATACAAATGAACACATGGAAAATAAAATTATTTTTAACTTATAGAGTTATGTGAAGAGATAAGCAGATGCTGACAGGACCTTGGTAAATCAGTCTGGAAGGTACTAATTACATTGGCATTGCTTTGAACCTTGTAGTTACTAATATAATGGCTTCTTTCTCTTTGCAATTCCTATTCAGTGGTTAAGGACGCGGTGGCTCAGTGGCTAAGACGCTGAGCTTGTCGATCAGAAAGATTGGCAATTCGGCAGTTCGAATCCCAGCTTCTCCCAACCTAGCAGTTCGAAAGCATGTAAAAAATGCAAGTAGAAAAATAGGAACCACCTTTGGTGGGAAGGTAACAGCGTTCCATGAGCCTTCGGTGTTTAGTCATGCCGGCCACATGACCACGGAGACGTCTTCAGACAGTGCTGGCTCTTTGGCTTTGAAACGGAGATGAGCACTGCCCCCTAAAGTCGGGAACGACGAGCACATATATGCAAGGGGAACCTTTATCTTTATCTATTTTCAACGTGTCCAAATAAACCAGCTGTTAATATTTAACTTTGGGTTTTGTACAGGTATTCCTTGACTCATAACGACAATTGAGGCCAAAATATCCCTTGCTCAGGGAGACAGTTGTTCAGTGAGTTTTGGTCCATTCTCGCCACTGTTGTTAAATGAATCACTGCTGTTGTTAAGTTTGTAATTTGGTTGTTAAGTGATTCTGGTTCCCCGTTGCCTTTGCTTGTTGGAAGTTTGCAAAAGGGAATCACATGACTCCAGGACATTGCAACCGTCGTAAATACGAATTAGTTGCCAAGCATCTTAATTTTGATCACGTGACCATGGGGATGCTGCAAAGGTCATAACTGTAAAAAACGATTCTGTGGCGTTGTAAGTGGTCCCTAAACAAATGGTTATAAGTTGAGAACTACCTGAATTTGAAATGTAGACTTCGTTTTATTTTTATTTTTTTAATTTCCCTGCTGAAAAGTCTTACACATCAAATACTACGGGGACTTTTGAGGCAATGCTAAATAACACTTCGCAATTCAATGCCTTATCACTTTTAAGAAAAAAATCTTCACACATTGAAAATCATCTCTAATTAGATACTAATTAGCCACATCAATGAATGAATTGATGTACTGTTGATTAGCTAATTAATCCCATCAATTAGTTACTAATTAGAAAGCCAGTATAATGTAGTGGTTAAAGCTTTGAATTCGGAGTAGAGGACTCCAGATTCTGATTCATATTTAGTCATAGAAGCTCCCTGGCTGATTTTAATTCAATCCAGTCTACCTCGCAGGGTTGTGGTTGCAGAGAAAAATATGAGCACAATGCAGGCAATTAAACTAGCAAGCAAACCAACAAATGTAAACGTTTAGTAGAGGGCAAATTTGAAGAATGAACTAATTTTAAGAACGTAACAAACATTTGCAATCCGAAATCCATTAGAATTAATGCTTAACAATGTAGTGTTGTTATTCCATTTCCCCCCACCCACCCACCCCCCGCTTCTCATCGGCTTTTCCAAGTCTGGAGATGAATGTCATCTCCAAAAGATGTCACACAAACACACACACACACACACACACACACATACATCTCTCCAATTAATAACGCAGCTTGAGAAAACCGTTAAAACACTGTTAACGCTACCTGTCACGCCATTGTGGCAAGGAGTTTTAGAAAAAGTCTTCTGTAAGTTTATATATAGAAAGTGATAATAAATTCCTACCAGGCTGCTACAAATAGATGGGATTTGGTTCAGGGTTAAAAATAGAACAGAAGGAAGGCGAAAGGACAGAACTGAGCCCAGGAACAAATAGAATCAGAATCGTTCAAACAGGTCTGCCACAGTTGCCGAAATAAATTAAATTGGAGAGGAGTATTGAAGCTGAACTACGGCGCTGTGGGCTATAAAGATTCAGAAAGAGTACCAGGTTTTTCAGGCTAATTCAGCCTCTTGGCTCAAGTACTAATAACAAGAGTCAGCTCTTTTTAATACTGGGGACATTTCGGCACTGTCTGTAAATTGGTATTTACAAAAACATTCTGCATGAGCTGATTTCTGTTTCCTAAGATCTGTTGGAAGAAATGTCCTTCTGGGTTCAGTTCCAAGTGAGGGAAAAGACACTGGAAACATGGAGGCTGCTTGGAAAGATGGTTTAATGGTGGACACTGGACAGGATCACATGGCTTGAGCTCCTGTACAGAAAAAGGGGATCACATGCTTCCAGATGTTGGGTGAAGAAGAAAAAGTGCCCAGATGCTGAAAGTCCCTGGGTTTTATGCCCTCTCTGGGCTTTGCTTTTGATCTTGTATTCTAATTGGTTGCCAGACTCCCATGGGGCCTTGCAGGGCTGGCTGATGCAATCTTCCCAGGTGCCTTGTGCTGCGTGGGTTAATCCTACTGTTGTTATGTAGAGTAGACTAGTTCAGGTTTTAATGGCTCACTGACAAATGTGGGGGTCTATTTCCTGCCCAAAAACATGTTTCTCCATTTCTTATCCAGGGAAATATAATATTCTGCCTTTTCAATTTCAATTTCAATTTTAATGGATTTGTATGCCGCTCAATATTTCCCAGAACATTTCATTTTTCTAGGAGAGGGGTGGATTTTAACTTCCTACAGATCTGTTCAAACAATTGGGACATTTATGAGATCTTGGAGTCTATACAGATAGTCCTCGACTTACAACCGCAAATGAGCCCAACATTTCTGTTGCTAAGGGAGACATTTGTTCAATGAATTTTGCTCCGTTTTACCTCCTGTCCTGCCACAGTTGTTAAGTGAATCCCGACAGTTCTTAAGTTAGAAAACACAGTTGCTGAATGAATCTCAGTTCCCGCTTGACTTTGATTGTGAGATGCTATGACTGTAGCGAATACATGTTGGTTGACAAACTTCCAAATTTGCATAATGTGACTGTGATGCTGCTGCAGTGGCTGTTAAGTGTGAAGGCATAAGGCACTTTTTCAGTGCAACTTCGAATGGTTGTTAAGCAAAGGGTTGTAAGTTGAGTACCTCCTGTATGCAAATATTTAATCTGTGATGATTCACTTTCACAAATCTAATTTTCATCCCAATCACACGAGAAAAACAATACAGGTAGTCCTCAACTTACAATGGTTTATTTAATGACTGTTCAAAGTTACAATGACACTAAAAAAATGACTTATGACATTTTTCGCACCTACAACCATTGTAGCATCCCTGTGGTCATGTGATCAAAATTAGGAAACTTGGCAACTGACTAGAATAGAATAGAATAGAGCAGAGCAGAGCAGAGCAGAGCAGAGCAGAGCAGAGCAGAGCAGAACAGAACAGAATAGAAGAACAGAGTTGGAAGGGACCTTGGAGGTCTTCTAGTCCAATCCCCTGCCTAGGCAGGAAACCCTTATACTGTTTCAGTCAAATGGCTATCCAACATCTTCTTAAAGACTTCCAGTGTTGGGGCATTCACAACTTCTGGAGACAAGCTGTTCCACTGATTAATTGTTCTAACTGTCAGGAAATTTCTCCTCAGTTCTAAGTTGCTTCTCTCCTTGATTAGTTTCCACCCATTGCTCCTTGTTCTGCCCTCAGGTGCTTTGGAGAATAGCTTGACTCCCTCTTCTTTGTGGCAACCCCTGAGATATTGGAACACTGCTATCATGTCTCCCCTGGTCCTTCTTTTCATTCAACTAGACATACCCAGTTCCTGCAACCGTTCTTCATATGTTTTAGTCTCCACTCCCCTAATCCTCTTTATTGCTCTTCTCTGCACTCTTTCTAGAGTCTCCACATCTTTTTTACATTGTGGTGACAAAAACTGGATGCAATATTCCAAGTATGGCCTTACCAAGGCATTACATCATATCTATGATAGCTGCAGTGTCTCGGGGTCCTGTGATCCCCTTTTGTGGCCTTCTGTCAAGCAAAATAGAGCCGAGGTGGCACAGTGGTTAGAGTGCAGTACTGCAGGCCACTTCAGCTGAACTGCTATCTGCAGTTCAGCGGTTCAAATCTCACCGGCTCAAGGTTGACTCAGCCTTCCGTCCTTCCGAGGTGGGTGAAATGAGGACCCACACTGTGGGGGCGATATGCTGACTCTATAAACCGCTTAGAGAGGGCTGAAAGCCCTGTGAAGTGGTATATAAGTCTAACTGCTATTGCTATTGCTAAAATCCACGGGGAAGCCAGATTCGCTTAACAACCATTTTACTTACTTAGCAACTGCAGTAATTTACTTAACAATGATGGCAAGAAAGGTGATAAATGGGGCAAAACTTAATAACTATCTTGTTTAGCCATGGAAATTTTGGGCTCAATTGTGGTCATAAGTCGAGGACTACTTAGTGTTGTTTTTTTTTAATGACCTGTTCTTCATCCATATGAGTCATAAAGCCTTTTGGGAACATCCAAATAAAACTTGTTTAATTGTTGGTGTATGTTTGACCTTGGCATTTGGAAAACATCTCCCAGGAATGACTCCAGCCTAAGCAAGGGATACAGATTGCTCTGTCCATCAACCTTTTCTTCTGCAGGTCTACGAACTTTCTTAAATTACAGCCTTTTCATTTTCCTGGCATGGATCCTGAATCTTTAACAACTGCAAGATGGTTAGCAAACCACCGGTTGACCATCTCAGCATCACAATATCAACATACTGAGGTGGCCTTCTTGGTTAAAGTTCTGCCTCTCACACAGATATATTTAAAAAAAAACAAGAATAGAATCGAATAACAGAGTTGGAAGGAACCGTGGAGGTCTTCTAGTCCAACCCCCTGCCTAGGCAGGAAATCCTATACCGTTTCAGACAAATGGCTATCCAGCATCTTCTTAAAGACTTCCAGTGTTGGGGCATTCACAACTTCTGGAGGCAAGCTGTTCCACTGATTAATTGTTCTAACTGTCAGGAAATTTCTCCTTAGTTCTGAGTTGCTTCTCTCCTTGATTAGTTTCCACCCATTGCTTCTTGTTCTAGACCTTGAAGGTCTTCTAGTCCAACCCCCTGCCTAGGCAGGAAACCCTACACCGCTTCAGACAAATGGATATTCAACATCTTCTTAAAAACATCCAGTGTTGGAGCATTCACAACTTCTGGAGGCAAGCTGTTCCATTAATTAATTAACAAAATTGGAATAATGTGTCAACTCTGAATTTAACATTGCTGAGGCCTTCTTTGAGGCTTCGGGGTTGCCACAATGCAGAAGAAAGGGTCAGGGAGGGGGGAAACATAGATAGCTGGAGTTTTGTGGTCAAAACAGAATAATTTCCTGTGGAAACCAAGGACATTCCAACAGGTGGCTGGAGAGAGGAGGAGTGGAGTAACCAAGCAACTGGCCAGCAGTTCGATTGGACAATGTGACTGATTGTTTGGAGAAAGGGGGAACTTTCACTTTTTAATTAGGTGAAAACCACAGGAATTCTCAGAGTCAGTTTTCACCAATATTATATCTCCAAGAAAACTGTTCGTTGAGGAATCTACCCACCTTGGAGTTCCGCTTTCTATGGGTTTATTACTTGGAACACTGGTTATAAAGTATGTGTGATGATGCAGTGGTTGGAGTGCAGTACTGCAGGCTAATTCTAATGACTGCCAGCTGCCAGCAGTTCGATTCTCACTGCCTCAAGATTGACTCAGTGTTCCATCCTTCTGAGGTCAGTAAAATGAGGACCCAGATTGTTGAGGGCAATAGGTGGACTCTGTAAACCACTTAGAGAGGGCTGTAAAGCTCTGTGAAGCAGTATATAAGACTAAGTGCTATTGCTATTAGCTTGGGGACTTTAAAAAAAGATGCAAAAAATAAAAGCAGAGCAAAAGCAGGCCTAATATATATTAATTTTAGGAGGAACTTCCTTACAAGTAGTTCTCAACGTACAACCACAATTGAACCCAAAATTCACAACCAAGGCATGAAGACAAGAACAGTTGTTAAGTGAGCTTCGTCCATTTTACAACTTTTCTTGGCATAGTTGCTAAATAAATCACTGGAATTTTCAGGTCATACTATGGTTGTTAAGTGAACCTGGCTTCCCCATTGACTTTGTCTGTCGGAAAGTTACAAAAGGTGATCTCGGGAGACTGCAAACGTCATAAATATGAACCAGTTGACAAGCAATCTGAATTTCGATCACGTGACTATGAAGATGCTGCAACAACGGTCATAAAGGTGAAGAACAGTCATAAGTCACTTTTTTTCAGTGCTGTTGCAACTTCAGATAGGCATTAAACAAACAGTTGAAAATTAAGAGCTACCTGTATTCATGAATCTTTACAGTGTTAGATGTTAAAGGACCAAAAAAAAAGGAAAGATCGAAGGATTTTAAATTAAAAAGAAGAAAGCAGACCATTCCAGTTATTCTTTCCTTCATACCTTGGGTGTGAATTTCTCCAAGATAGAACTAGGAGGATAGGATAGGATAGGATAGGATAGGATAGGATAGGATAGGATAGGATAGGATAGGATAGGATAGGATAGGATGGAGCAATTTTGACCAGAAATCTCCAACCTTGGCAACTTTAAGCCTCATGGACTTCAACTCCCAGAATTCTCCAGCCAGGAATTCTGGAGAATTCTGGGAGTTGAAGTCCGCCAGGCTTAAAGTTGCCAAGGTTGGAGACCCCTGATCAAGACCATCAAATTCCTCCTCCCCTATTAAAAAAAATATCCAAATTAAACCTTTTCAGACAGCTGCCCAGCCTTTCATTGAAGCCTTCTGATGATGGACATTCTCCTCCCTAAGTCCCAAAATAATGGATCCCACTATCAAACTGTGCACTGCGATTCCTCTAATATCCCTATAATTTAATTCTTTAATTCTATGCCTTGCACCCTTGCAACAAGCAAGACCTGATCTTGACCTTCTTCTGCGTGGCACCTTTTCAGATATTTGAAGAGGGCTGCTCTATCGTCTTTCAAGGTGTTGATTGACCATTGCCAAAAATAGCTCACAGGTTCTTTTTATACAAGGAAGTGCTGCTTGTTCCCCTATGCTTCCTTGTGTACTTATTCCAGGAACAGAGAAATGTGACAATTAGTAACTGAACCATTGCATAAAGACAAAATTCCCATTATTTGATATGAGTACCTGGTCCAATCAAATACTTCTAGATTTGACACTGTTTACATGCAGGAGATGGGGACAGCAAACAAGAAATTAAAAGATGTTTGCTCCTGGGGAGGAAAGCTGTGGCAAATCTAGACAGCATCCTAAAAAGCAGAGACATCACCTGCCAACAAAAGTGCATATAGTCAAGGCTATTGTTTTCCCAGTTGCAATGTATGGCTGTGAAGGTTGGACCATAAGAAAGGCTGAGCGCCAAAGAATGGAGGCCTTTGAACTATGGTGCTGGAGAAGACTCCTGCGAGTCCCTTGGACTGCAAGGCGATCAAACCGGTCAGTTCCAGAGGAGATCAACCCTGACTGCTCTTTAGAAGGCCAGATCCTGAAGAGGAAACTCAAATACTTCGGTCACCTAATGAGAAGGAAGGACTCACTGGATAAGAGCCTAATGCTGGGAAAGATTGAGGGCAAAAGAAGAATGGGACAACAGAGAAGGAGGTGGCTAGATGGAGTCACCGAAGCACTAGGTATGAACTTAAATACACTCCAGAGGATGGTAGAGGACAGGAAGGCATGGAGGAACGTTGTCCATGGGGCCGTGACTTTGCAACTAACAACAACAACATTCAGGAGAGTTTCCCAATGTTTATAAAGAGAGAAGAACTGTAAATCCTTTAATACGTGACTGATATTCAATTAGTTAATCTGTTGCCTTACCCAGATGAAAATCCAATAAGATTTGCCTGCCTCAGGAGATAATGATCGTAAGCAGATTTTAAATGTCACTTCTCCATATCTGTGCATTATGTTCCTTATGTGTATCAGTTCAATATATTCTAATATGACTACTTATTCATATGTATTCATGAATACATATGAATACAGAAGGCCAAAACCGAAATTGGGTGAACAAAGACTGTCATACCATTAGGTATAATATACCAGAATTAAGCAGGAAATTGGACAAGACTGGACACTATTACATAAATAGCTATATGAGCCACGGTGGTGTAGTGGTTAAAGTGGGTTCCACCACAAAACCGCGCTCGACTAAACCGCGCCCGACTAAACCGCGTCGCTGACGTCATCAACAGGGCGACAACAGCGCGGAGACAGAAGCATGCTGTAAACCCTAAACCTAAAATTAACCCTTAACCTAACCCTAAACCTAACCCTAAACCTAACCCTTACCTTAAGTTGAATC